>NC_064044.1:8225418-8529724 GCF_932526225.1 Nematostella vectensis
TCAAGGAACTTGACAATAGCATCACTGTGATCCACTTCCAGCCTGAGGTCCTTGCTCAACTCCATCTCCATCAGCTCAAGAAAACAGTTCAACCTGCGACGCACAGACCTCTGCAGTTCCTTCTGCCGCTGGGCTGCTTCCCGAGGGTGGTACCTCATGCGGAACCTAAAGCATGTCCAGGAAGACCTGTTAGTATAAAGCTTTTATACAGATTATAACACAAACACTATTCACCTGCGAGTTGTGCTTTTACTTACTTGCTAGAGGCTCCAGACAGGCGATTATAAATGGCATGCCCTTTTATTCTAACTTATTTTCTCACAGCCTTTTGGCCTGTTGTGTGCTCAGATCAGAGCAAAAAGCAAGAGCCTATAACCTACTGCATTGTGCGCAGAGGTTGTGAATGAAAAAAAAGTTGCTTGGGGATGAGAGAATGACTCTTGGAACACATGGCTTTTAGCCTTAGCCTTGGGTTGGACTTGATAAACACAACCAACAAGTAATAAAAAAATTGCAGCATGGCAATCGACCAATGTTCCTTGCAAGCACACTTCGCATAGTTTACAGACAGACAGCTGTGAATGGAAGGGGTGACGTTAGCGGCAGACTTAACCAGTCTAACATTGTGGAGATCTAAAATGCCATGCACAACACATTAAAAAGTCATCAACTAATAACAAATGATATGAGAAAACTCCAAATACAACACACCTTGTAAACAATGTGAATTAGAGACAAAAATACCCCAGCAAACATTTTACATAACAAAACACTACAAGAGGTTATCTTTTGTATTTTCCTTAGTTCACTGAAGGTTCTTCCATAACCCTGGACCTACCATATATGCTGTTTAGCATATGAGAGAATTTAGACAGCAACCTTACCATTCCTCATCTTTGTGCTGTTGGAAGAAATCATTCAGCTGTGTCTTTTTAAAGTCCAGTTTGTAAGCCTGGTATTTGCGGATGGCCTCCATGTCGTCAATGTTGTCGTCTTGTGTTGCTAGGAACTGTTTCAAGGTTTGCATGACGGGACCAGGGGGCGTCTCCAAGGAGGGGCCATCAGATCTAGGAACAAAACAACAAATTTCAGGGCTCAAAGTTAACAACAGTTGCATTTGTTAAGTTTTATCCACTGCAAACTAAATAATAATTATCTTGTACTTGAAACCTTTATGATTTCCCAAGGACTGGGTTAGCGCTTACCCAGGAACAAATACGGCTATCTTGACATTTGATTGGGTAAAAAGGGCATTCATCACTGGGTTAGCGTTAACCTGCTTTCTAGGAACCTGGCCCTGGGCCCTAAATCACACTATTGTACCTTTGTCTTGCATCTTGTCCCATCTGCATTTGCCCCATGTCACCACCAGGGTGATTCCAAACAGGGTGATGCGGCATTCCGCCAGCATTAGCTCCGCCTCCCCCGTAAGGACCAAAGTCACCACCACCGCCATGGTACGGATCATCCCTGTTGATAAAGACATTGATACTAAATCGTCAGAATGTCACAGAATGCTAAATATACTATAAGGGTGGTAAAAGAAGACAGAAAATTGGGAGCCTGGTGTTACACACTAGCGAAGGAAATAGAGAAATAAGTAGAGATGCTATATCTGAAGTGTGTGTGAAAATATCATGATTAGCAAAGTAGACAGAGATTCCTTCCTATTCTTTTGTCTGAATACTTTGCTAGTGAAAAAAGGTTTTCAAAGGAAAACACTGACTAGCAAAACTACACCAAACAGAAAATGTAGACCACTGCTGTCACTTTCACAAATTTTACAAGTGTCTTGTTTTTTTATACAGCAACAGTGTGCTATCGTTGGATTATTAGGACATAAACTCCTGCATGCCCCTCAGTTACTGTGAAACACTTTGAAATTAAATATTTTCTCAAAACGCTGCATAATACATATCTTGCCAAAGTAAAGTGTTTATATTACACAAAGATAGGTTTGTCTTCCACATGTTGTGCGCGTTTTTTTCACGCACACGTGATGGAGGGGTGAAACAGATATTAATTTCTTTTTTTACCAATCTCTTCTCAGGCGCTTTGGTATAGGAGGACTCAATTCATGGTGCCTTCCGCCACTATCTCGCCTTCCACGATCGAAATCTCGGTAATCGCCGCCTCCTCTTCTACCTCTATCCCACGACCCTTGCTGATCACGGCGTCGGTCTGGCCAGTCGTCACGGCGAGAGTTTCTCTCTTCTCTTTCTCTTCTCCGTTCGTTATAATCACTTCTTTCTCTTCGAAACTTATCTCTGGCTCTTCTTCTGTCGTATTCTTCGTCGCTATCGCCCATCTTTGGGGTAAAGCCTTAGAAATGAAGAAGAGTTCTTGAGGAAAGGATATTTTTTTGTTCAACAAAATGGCGGCTCGCATGTGCAGGAGGCCCAGGACCCTTTGAGCGCGCCAGCCCAGCCCCTCACGGCCAAGCTTTTAACTGCCCCCCCCCCCCCCCCCCCCCACATACACACACCCCCCTCCCGTAAAAATAAAAAAATCTAACCAGATATATTTCTTTTTAAAAAAATTCCAAATGAAAATAAAATTTTTAAAAATTACCTTGAATATGGCCTATACTTGTTTTCTGTCTGCTATTTTCCCCTTACAAAATATATTGGGGTGCCTGTGCTGCTCAGCAAACATTCGTTGAAGCAAATGCGCGACTTCTGTGCGCAGTACAGAAATCCAATATGGCGTCCAAAAGAAGAATCGAAGGAGAAGAAAGTCCCGGTGCTCTTGTACCTGTTTTGAAGAAACCTAAACAAAATCAGCTATCAGTAATCGATCCAAAAAATGCTATCCAAGCGGTGGGTGAAATTTTGGAAATATTTTTCTTGCGATCTGCAAGAAACCGATGTTGTATACATCTTGCACATGGTAAAACAAAGTGCCGGGTCTTTTGTGTTTAACTGACATGCATGTATTTTAGCTGCCAAACCGGACGTCAGCGTTAGAATCTCCAATAATGTTGCTGACAGGACATGAGGTAAGAATTTAGAGTTCGTCGCTTCTTAGACGCTTCCACCTCACGGTACGTAATTATTCCCATTCACAGGGGGAGATCTATTCGTCTCGTTTTCATCCTTCTGGGGAAACGTTAGCTTCAGTTGGATTCGACAGATTGATTTGTAAGTAAAATTAGTGTATATTGCACCGCTAAACTTCAGAATACCCCATTGTATAAAGATTAAGAGCTTTTTTATGTTGATTTTATTATTTTTATTTGTGAAGACCTATGGAATGTGTATGGTGAATGTGAGAACTTTGCTGTGCTGAAGGGTCACACAGGGGCGATAATGGACATACACTTTTCTACAGATGGAAAGTAAGTTTGGAAACTAGAGGTATGATATGCCTAAATCAGTTCATAAGTTAATTATGTACTAACTTCAAATATTTTACTTTTCTTTTAGCACCATGTTTACAGCATCCACTGACAAAACTGTGGCACTATGGGACTACGAGACAGGTGCTAGAATGAAACGACTCAAAGGTCACACATCCTTTGTCAATAGCTGCTGTCCATCACGACGTGGGATGCAGTATGTTGTCAGTGGCTCAGATGATAGTACAATTAAGGTGAGGAGCAATAAGAAAAGGAGCAATTTCACTGCTTGCTATAGAATGATGTGTTAGGCATACAGTTTTATGTTGAATAAATCCCCTTTCAATGAATGAACAGTAGTCCTCTTCTCTAATAAAATTGAAGTGTAAAATATCAAATAAGTGCCTTTTGAATAGATGAATAGAAGCCCTCTTCTGCCTATTAGAAGAACCTGTAACCTGTTTTATTTCTCATCTTTGCAGTTATGGGACACAAGAAAGAGAGGCTGCGCTCAAACATTCCAAAATGTGTTCCAGGTACTGTAGATGACGAGAAGCATTCAAGACTGTTTCTGTTTAGATAATTTATGTGTGTTCTTGGTATAACATTAATAAACACATTGACCCCTCAACCGGCCTGTACCGGCTTTGGGAAGTACCCACAACCCCAAAAATTCATAAATGCAAAATAAACACAACAAGATGAAGATACTCAGGCATCAGTCTAAGGGATAAATAGTCTTGCAGATATGCATCCAACCAAGGTGTTGGCATCTACTCTTAAGCCAAATAATAGCACAGGTTCTTTGACAAATCTCAAATCGAACAAGGAGAGAAAAGCAGAATCACCCCTCTCAATAAAACGCTCAAAATACCACACAAGGGAGAGAGATCAGCAAACACAGCTCAAGACACAAATAGATACCTTTATTCTGATCCTCCAGGTACATTTCCATGGCCTCAAAACACAATGTCCACTCCTTGAAGGATTGTACAACCACGAAGATGTCTTTACGTATTGCAAAGCATTCTGGGAGATCCAGGGGAAAATTCACGAGGGGAGGGCCAGTCAACACTCCTCTCCCCAAAGTCAGTGGGTTTTTTATAAGTCTTTTCACCCCGAAGCCAAACATATCAATTCCAGGTCATACAGACCCAGAATAGCAGTGTAAACAATTTTGGAATCAATTTGGCAACCATCAACTTGTGCTGGCTTCAGTACAACGACGAGAGATTAAAAGTGGGGACCGCAAAGCACTGTTGGAAAGCTTGGATACCGCTGACTAGGTGCAGCTGTGTTTGACTTTGACGGGCTGTATAAAACTCAGAATAGGGGGGGAGGTATCTGTTGATAGCACAAGTTGATAGTTGCTTGTATTTTTCATAAAAAATACAGCTATGAGCATATTAGGAGAGTGTCTCAGGACATCATGAAGTCTTTTGGGGCATAATTGAGTGCTTTGCTTATGGATATTTGCAAGCAAAGGTGGATTCATAATGATTTTTTCTTGTTTGTCTTTGCCTGGATGAGAAAATAATTTTCTAATGAATCACCACAGCTCTCCTAAATGCTGTCTTTTCTGAAACCAAATTGATTCCAAAATTGTTTACACTGCTATTCTGGGTCTGTATGACCTTGAAATGATTTGTTTGGCTTTGGGGTGAAAAGACTTCCCTGGATCTCCCAGAATGCTTTTCAATCCGTGAAGGCATCTTCGTGGTTTTACAAGCCTTCAAGGAGTGGACATTGTGTTTTGAGGCCATGGAAATGAACCTGGAAGATCAGAATAAAGGTATCTATTTGTGTCTTGAGCTGTGTTTGCTGATCTCTCTCCCTTGTCTTGTATTTTGAGCGTTTTATTGAGAGGGGTGATTCTGCTTGTCTTTCCTTGTTCGATTTGAAATTTGTCAAAGAACCTGTGCTATTATTTGGCTTAAGAGTAGTTGCCAACACCTTGGTTGGATGCATATCTTCAAGACCATTTATCCCTTAGACTGATGCCTGAGTATCTTCATCTTGTTGTGTTTAGTTTGCATTTATGAATTTTTTGGGTTGTGGATACTTTCCAAAGCCGGTACAGGCTGGTTGAGGGGTCAATGTGTTAAAACTACCTTTACCAAATGGTGAATAATTTTTACTCTTTTTCAGCTTCAGTAAAACAAGTGCTAATTCAAAGCAGGGTGTTTCCATATTTCAAAATTATTATTTAACAGCATTCGTAATAAATCATTGATCCTTAAGAAATTAAACAACTTAGTTTTGTATGATCTTTGCTCAATCTTCAATTTAATTCAAATTCAATTCAGTTTTATTTTGACAGTTACATACGAAACAAGTACAAGGAAAGGAAGAAAGAGAAAAAATTATTCGATAAAATTATCTTGTGCCGCAGCTAAATAGCCAGAAGCTTTTGAGTTGGCCACTTATTGTTAAATGATAATGCTAAAAGCCTTGTATTTCAAGTACCTTTACATTTTTGGGGGATAGTGAGGGGCTTATTTATTGGAAGGTTGATTCTAAAACAAGCATTTATGGTATCTGTGATAAAACTTTGCTTTTTTCTAGGTCACTGCTGTTGCTTTCAGTGATGCAAGTGATCAGATATTCTCTGGAGGGATTGATAATGAAATCAAAGTAAGTGTTTATTCTCCGGATGATTTGATAGTAATCAAAGGGATTGGTAACAAAATCAAAGTTGATTAAAAGCATATGTGTTTTTTAGGTATGGGATTTACGTAAGAATGATGTCCTGTATAAGATGTCTGGACACACAGACACAGTCACAGGCGTTCAACTCAGTCCAGATGGCTCATTCTTACTATCCAACTCAATGGATAACACAGGTATTGATAACTAAATGACGATTGATTATCATGTCAATGACTGGTTTTGCCTGTTGGACTTGGCTTCGTTGTATCAGAAACCTTTTAGTTAGTTGAAACCCCGTAACATGCAAAACCTTTTTGCCATCCTGCAAACTGTTGAATTGCACACAGAATTCAGATGGACATGGACAAATATGGGCCAATCACCTAACCACCAAATAATGGCCAATCTTAGCACTTGCAAACATTGTCTCTTGATAAGAGGAAAATGCAGTGTTTTTTAGAGAGACAGGACCTCAAGCTTGAAATTGTTACCCAAAAAGTGAGGTGTTCACAGCCCTCAGCATAGCAAGCCCAGTCTACTGTTACTAGTTGTTTCAGCTCTATCATATTTTTTAAGAAATGTGACAGCTGGTACAATTTTTGGTCTAATTCACATTGTACCACCGAGATTACTTCATAGAAGAAACATTGCCATAGCAGAGAGCAGGCCTCCAAACATTGGATAGGGGACACAATACAGAAACATTTAGAAAATATTTGGGGCACAGCCATGCCCCTACTGGACATTAATCACATTGGGGGAGGGGGAGGGGGGGCACGTGCCCCCTGTCCCCCACCCCCTGCTACAGCCCTGAATGGTCTTTTTTGAGCTGTACAAAGGAACTCAAGTTTTTTGGAAACACTGTTGGTTGTCAGGAGGAATAAACATTTTGTAATTTTTACCTCTATTTCAGTCCGTATGTGGGATGTTAGGGCATTTGCCCCAATGGAAAGGTGCTTGAAAGTGTTTCTTGGAGCTCAACATAACTTCGAAAAGGTTTGTAGATCAAGTTATCCAACACCAAGTAGGGGAGTATTAAAAATTATCAGCAACACTTGTCTACCATCATATTTTTTTTTTTATGATCAGGAAAATCTTTAATGTCAATGTTAATTAACAAAATAATAAGTAAAAGTTGTGTAAGTAACTGAAAAATAGATCTCTTTCTTGAAGGGTTCAAGGCTGGTTGCCCTTGCAGTGACCTCCCACAGCCAGCCAGATGCCATTATCTGCATGGTCATTACTTGCAAGGGCAGATGGAACAGAGTGACTGTTCATGATTTGGCTAGCATGTTGGCTTGCTCAAAATTTTCAATGTAACTTGACTAGTTTTTTTAGTCAACATGGAGAGCACATCACATGTACAAACAGGGTGGTAAAAGGGTATTTTTGTGAAACGAGATTTGGCCATTTTTCACCCTACAAGAAATGTGAAATCGTCCTTTTGGACGTCCGTAAAACATGATTTAACGATTTAAAAGGCCATTTTTTGATCCATGAAACGTGAAAAATCATTTAGCCCAGTCTGAAACGTGATCCATACCCCCCTTTACCAGCCTGTACAAACAAATCAGTGGATGTATAGAGAAGTTTGTGATTTGATAATTTAGCCTAACACATTCTGGTCTTCTTGCCCTTGCATTTGTTTTCAATTATCATTATCTAAACCAGCTAAACCAACATTGAATTCCTAATGTCCTTGCAGAATCTGATCAAGTGTTCCTGGTCACCTGATGGACTTATGATTGCGGCCGGGTCAGCCGACAGATTCGTCTACGTCTGGGACACCAACTCACGTCGCATCCTGTACAAGTTGCCAGGCCATGCTGGCTCTGTGAATGATGCACACTTCCATCCTACTGAACCTATTTGTGAGTGTTGTTAAGTGTCCGTTGTTTAGTGCTGTTTACAAGTGCTTCCATCAGATGCTGCATTCCATTCCCTTAGCGGCTAAGATATATTCGACCAGTTCCTTCCACCAGTGCTTCAGAAAATGTGCTTTTTTTTCTTAAATAAGGATTAAAAATAAGGTGCTCCAGAACCGAACATAAACATTTACCAGGACAATAACAATACATAGAAAAGTTTATACCTTACATAGGACCTTCTTGGAAAAACTATCCACAAATCATTAATGATTTTTCTGAGGGGGGAGGGTATGAGTGATTTCTCTGAGGGGGTGGTATGAGTGATTTCTCTGAGGGGGAGGGTATGAGAGGTTTTTAAGGGGGAGGTTATAAGTGGTTTCTCTGAGGAGGGGATGTATGAGAGGTTCTAAAGGGGGAGGTCATAAGTGGTTTCTCTGAGAGGTATGAGAGGTTTCACTGAAGGGGGAGATGAGTTATTTCTGTGAGGTGACAGGATGAGAGGTTTCTCAAAGGGGAGAGAGGTTGAGAGGTTTCTCCAGGGGGGAGGGGATAAGAGGTTTCTCTGAGGGGGAGGGGTTGAGAGGTTTCTCTATGGAGAGAGAGGATGAGAGGTTTCTCCAGGGGGGAGGGGATGACAGGTTTCTCCAGGGGGGAGGGGATGAGGTTTCTCTAAGGGGAGAGAGGATGAGAGGTTTCTTTAGGGGGTAGGGGACGAGAGGTTTCTCTGAGGGGGGAGGGGATGAGAGGTTTCTTTGAGAGGGTGTGAGGTTTGATATCCTGCAATCATGTTAATAATTCCGTATTATTTTCTTTCTTTTTGTAGTATTATCATGTGGAAGTGACAAGAAACTCTTCTTAGGTGAACTTCAAGCCTAGCTGTTTTCCGACAGCCTACGCCTTGACTTCCTTATCGGACTTCCTGTGCTCCAGGTGAACCGTAGGGAGCGTGGGATCGCCACAGGAAACCCGTTACGTCTCTTTTCCGCTACAGGCGACCTGATCAGAACGCCATGGATTAGGGAGGTTTTCACTATGTAAATAAATCACGGGCTCGTTTAAAAAAATGACTCCTTTTCCTACTTTTTCTCGCAAATCTGGTGAATAGCTGATGTTTTCTTTTTGTCTAACATTTCTAGTAAATATAGTTTTGTAAAATACTTACTATTCTAGAAATGCAAATAAAATTTGTTTAAAAATACACTACTGCTATGCTACTGCTATCATATTTTATATAAGAACATTTTACACACTTGTAATACTACATTTGAATGTTTTCTGATTCGCCAACCACCTCCTTATCTCAACCTTTCACCATCTACATCTTCAATCACCGCCTTGCAGGAAACCGCCGGTCGGTATCAGTTAACAAACCGGTTTGACGGGTTATCGAAGCGCCCGCGTTACACCAGGGGCTTAGGTCGTCAAGGTCAGATCACTCAAGCGCGAAGTTCAATGTTGCGAACATGAATGTTGGATTGCGAACACAAATGCTGGATTCAATCAGTAATGTTGAATTGCGACAATGAATGCTGGATTGCAAAATTAATATTGAATTTTTAAGGTGCGGTGTCGAATGGTTTAAGAAGCAAGTTGAACTGCGATAAAAACCACATTGCATTATGGACATGGATGTCAAATTGTAAGCACGCATGTTGAATTGTGAACATAGAAAATCGCATTATAGATGAACGCATGTTAAATTGTGACCGTCAAATATTGCATGACAAAAGTTGCACATTGAAACCATTGAATGTCAAATCACAAGATCGAATTTCGGCGGGAATATAACGCCACAGAAAAGCGATTATTGTAAATTGTCGCTCGCAGAACATTAAAAGCCGCAGTAAATTACTTAATCGCAAATGGCAATAGTCAAATGACAGCTCTACGGTCGAAAGATGCTAAGGAACGCATTACATGACTTTCAAATGAAGGAGAACACCTAGAATACACTAACACCCAATATCTGCTGGTGCTTTGCATTGCACAGCACTGTAGTTTACTTCTTAATCATGTTAAAAAACGTCATTTCTTGGAAATTCCTATAGCAATTTGCCGTTTTCATCTACAGGATTTATTTAATCATTTAATAGTTTTATTTAATATAATATGTAATTAAATGAACAAATTACAATTCAAAATATTTTTCGGTTATATGTTATCGATGAAATCTTAACGTTGTTGCTTTGAACTTTCTCAAAGTCCGCTGGCCAGCTTTTTAGAAATTGGCTTCTGCGCCTGATTTTTTTTTTACTTATTATTGAGGAAATTACCCATTAGATCGCGCGCTTCTATTAGGGAAAACCAAAGAGGGCAACTTGGGGCAAGTCTACTTTAATAGCTGTTGGTTAAATATGAATTTAGAAAATACTATTTTGAAATTCAGCGCATGTATCGTCGCACGCTGTAAAAAAGGCGTTAAAAATATCGGCCCGCCTTTTGATAAACGATCAGTGAAAAGGAGTAGGGGTTATATCAACCTAATGTTCCTCTCTAAGGAACTATAGAACCAATTAGTAAAAAAGAAAAAAGACTATTGTGTCTGAGTGAGTTTGACTTATTTGCCTTGCCTCGTTGTTTTCCTCGTGAATTAAAATTTGCAATGCAAAATAAAAACCAGGGATCTATTGTGTTAAAGAAATTACACTTCTCGGATATCATATAATATGAGATAGTTCGTGAAAGGTAGCACTTGGGAATTCTACATCTGGTGACCAAGAAGGTCAAATAAAAGCGGGAACAGAGAAGAAAAGAGATTGTCTACCTAAAAAAATGGACTCATCGAAAGCAAATGCTGAGGACAAAAGCAAAGAGAAAATTATCGGTGTTTTTGCGTTCTTTATGTTCGGCTTGGTTGAGTACGTATCCTTTGGAACTATAATAACCGGCTCACAGGATATTCTCGCCAATACAGAAGTACCAACGACAATAACAATTCTAACCGCGAATCTTCCATACATGTTGCTCTCCATCGTTCTCCCGTATTTTATGTCCAAGGTTCCCGTTCCTGTTCGAGTTTGGAGTGCATTTGGGCTACTCACATTGGGAATGCTAGTCGTAGCACTCGGACAAAACTTGTGGCTCAGGCTTTTCGGAATTGCGCTAAATTCAGTGGGATATTCCTTCATAGAAGTTGGCTTGCTTCCGCTGTCGGCGTTTTACAGTGAAAGGACTGTGTTTGCATTTTCTGGTGGCACCGGTTTGGGTTTCATCGGTACAACCTATTACACAGGTAAAAAGTATAATAGTTTTATCATTACAAAACAAATAGGGCAAATCTTAAATAATTTCCGTGTCGCTAAATACATTCTTTATTATAAGGTCAAGTTTAAACGTCGTATTATCCATGAGCCGTACTCAATGCAAATGCATGCAAATGAAGATGGAACAATCGACTTGATTCTTTTGCATTTCCATTGAATACGGCTCATGGATAATACGACGTTTGAACTTAGCCTAAAGAGCGTCTAATTTTCAGTTGAGGCTGCGCCGTTCTTGCTTTAGTAGCATTATATCAGTGCATAAAAAATAATGTTCCACGTAGTTTCCTTCGCAGCCGTTTTGGACTCGACACACTAACGCCGCCTTGCTTCCGTGGGAAACCACGGAACCCTATGGATTACGAATAACAAATTTTGAATTTTTACGACATAAAAGTCTCTGGTTTCCACTCTCGTGGCAATATTGTTTTGGCTTAATTTTGAATTTTGGATTATCAAATTTTGAAAAATTAATGATCATTATCTAAATGCTTTAGTGATGATGGAATAGATGTCATTGTGGTCTGGTGTTCAAAGGTGGCGCGCGCACTTAGAAATGGAATTGGAATTTTGACATTCATATGGAAAATTGGAGATAATAAGACCCTAAAAGAACTCACAAGAGACGCTTATTCTAAGATAAATGTGTAAGGAGCTTTTAACACTTATCTTTTAACAGTTGTGACAACGTATGGGTGCCTGTCACCGTCAAGAACCATGCTCACGGCTTCGTGGCTAACAGTCTTCATCCCTTTATGTTACTACCTAATGGACAAACAAAACATGCAGCGAAGCGCAGGGGAGGGCCCCGTCGCGTACACCCCCCTAGCTACAGCAAGCACTAAAGAATTAGACGAATTGGAGTCAGAGGCCCCCCTTACCAAGCAAGAGAAACTCACCATCGCAAGCTCACATTTAGTTTATTTTGCGACATTTTTTCTTGGAATATGCGGGGAGTATTTGTCGCTTGGTGGAATGGCGACCACCCTGGCCTTCCCAAAAGGCACGTCTAGCCTTAAACTAGAGCCACGTGATCAGTTCGTGTTCTACGCAATGAGCTTTGCAATTGGCGAGATGTTTGGTCGCGCGTACGGTTGTCTTGTGTTGTTTTCAAAGCATGGCTCCCGGTTTGTTACAAGCCATATTTGGATCTTTACGCTTATAATCTGGATAAACGTCTTTTTCTTGTTCTTCGCAAGTTGGTTTAGATTCCTAGATAGTGTCTGGATTGTAGTATTTGTTACGTTTCTTATAGGGTTAACCGCGGGTGCACTGTATTTCAACGCATTCTCTTTGGCGGGAAAAGATGATATGTCGCCATTTTGGCGGGAATTTTCCCGCGCTTTTCTGGTAGGCGCGTTTGCTGGTGGTATTGTGATTGGTTCTGTGCTCGGTGCTGTTACTGAGCCAATCATGAGAGAACATTGCATGCAGATCATCGATAGGCATTATTGCTACACAAGAACAATGAGTTCCTGGAACAGTACCGCCTGTTGGCATTGAAGACCGTTTAGAGGAATTTGACGGCGTAGTTGTGCCTTACCGCCTATATAGGGGCCGGGGACGAAGGAGAATTAAAGGAAAATGAAAGTAAGCAAGAAAAATTATAAGTGAGGAATCTATAATGCACTAGTCATTTGAAATCCCCACCCCCATGGTCCCGTGAAGTGTGGGGTTACCTGGGGGTTTTGAGCACTTTTGAACAAGAATCTGTCCCGAAGGGGTGGGGAGAATTATTGACAGTTTTTGACGCAGGTGTCCCAACCATGGGGGCTGGGGACAAATGAATTACATAATAAATGTACTTTACGAACGAAAGTCATGTCAGTTTCTTGTTTGAGACTCTTTGTCTTCTGTAGCAAGCAGTAACATGTATCAGCGTATGGAAACCTCTGTATGGCGAAATGTGCGAACGCGAATATGAATGACAACTAGAAGATAATTTATTTTTTCATATTTTTTTTTGGGTAACTGTTACGTTCATAGTTATTATTACATATATACTCCCTGAAGTGTACTGCTGGCTTTGAAAGATAAAGGCTTATTTGATGATGATCAGATGACTTGTTGTCGGGAAGTTGCCAATAGTTAGCATCACGAGGGGTAGGGGCGTTCGACTGTAGTTTAGTCCGGAGGGGGTGGGGGCTTTACTCTTTTTTGTACAGGGTCAAAGTCTAATCCCTCACCCTTCCCCGGGATCATTGTAGGGGAGTGATCATGTCCCCCAGTTTTCTTATGTCTCTTTATTGTGTGCCCCATTCGCAGTATTCTCTGAGGCGGAGGGGTTGAGAGGTTTCTACAGGGGGGAGGGGGGTATAAGTGGTTTCTCTGAGGGGGCGGGATAAGAGGTTTCTCTAGGGGGGAGGGGATGAGAGGTTTCTCTAGGGGGGAGGGGATGAGAGGTTTCTCTAGGGGGGAGGGGATGAGAGGTTTCTCTAGGGGGGAGGGGATGAGAGGTTTCTCTAGGGGGGAGGGGATGAGAGGTTCCTCTAGGGAGGAGGGGATGAGAGGTTTCTCTAGGGGGGAGGGGATGAGAGGTTTCTCTAAGGGGAGAGAGGATGAGAGGTTTCTCTAGGGGGGAGGGGATGAGAGGTTTCTCTAGGGGGGAGGGGATGAGAGGTTTCTCTAGGGGGGAGGGGATGAGAGGTTTCTCTAGGGGGGAGGGGATGAGAGGTTTCTCTAGGGGGGGAGGGGATGAGAGGTTCCTCTAGGGAGGAGGGGATGAGAGGTTTCTCTAGGGGGGAGGGGATGAGAGGTTTCTCTAGGGGGGAGGGGATGAGAGGTTTCTCTAAGGGGAGAGAGGATGAGAGGTTTCTCTAGGGGGGAGGGGACGAGAGGTCTCTCTGAGGGGGGGGGAGTGGATGAGAGGTTTCTTTGAGAGAGTGTGAGGTTTGATATCCTGCAATCATGTTTATCATTCCGTATTATTTTCTTTTTTTTGTAATATTATCACGTGGAAGTGACAAGAAACTCTTCTTAGGTGAACTTCAAGCCTAGCTGTTTTCCGACAGCCTTCTCCCTGACTTCCTTATCGGACTTCCTGTGCTCCAGGTGAACCGTAGGGAGCGTGGGGATCGCCACAGGAAACCCGTTACGTCTCTTTTCCGCTACAGGCGACCTGATCAGAACGCCATGGATTAGGGAGGTTTTCACTATGTAAATAAATCACGGGCTCGCTTAACAAAATGACTCCTTTTTCTACAAGTGTTCTATGTTTTCTCGCGAATCTGGTGAATAGCTGATGTTTTCCTTTTTGTCTGTAACATACTTCCTATTCTAGAAATGCAAATAAAATTTGTTTAAAAATACACCACTGCTATGCTACTGCTATCATATTTTATACAGGAACATTTTACACACTTGTAATACTACATTGGATGTCTTCTGATTCGTCAACGCCTTGCGGATGGGTGATTGGAAAGAATTTAGTATGACGAAAAGCGATTATTGTAAATTGTCGGCGAAAGCTCGCTCGCAGAACATTAAAAGCCGCAGTAAGTAACGTAATCGCAAATGGCAATAGTCAAATGACAGCTCTACGGTCGAAAGATGCTAAGGAACGTATCACATGAATTTCAAATGAAGGAGAAAACCTAGAATACACTAGTCCCCAATATCTGCTGGTGCCTTGATCGGATATCATATAAGATAGGTCGTGAAAGGTAGCACTTGGAAATTCTACATTTGGTGACCAAGAAGGTCAAATAAAAGCGGGAACAGAGAAGCAAAGAGATTGTCTACCTAACAAAATGGACTCTTTGAAAGCAAATGCTGAGGACAAAAGCAAAGAGAAAATTATCAATATTTTTGCGTTCTTTATGTTCGGCTTGATTGAGTACGTATCCTTTGGAACTATAATAACCGGCTCACAGGATATTCTCGCCAATACAGAAGTTCCAACGACAATAACAATTCTAACCGCGAATCTTCCATACCTGTTGCTCTCCATCGTTTTCCCGTATTTTATGTCAAAGGTTCCCGTTCCTATTCGAGTTTGGAGTGCATTTGGGCTACTCACATTGGGAATGCTAGTTGTAGCACTCGGACAAAACTTGTGGCTCAGGCTTTTCGGAATTGCGCTAAATTCGGTGGGATATTCCTTCATAGAAGTTGGCTTGCTTCCGCTAACGGCGTTTTACAGTGAAAGGACTGTGTTTGCGTTTTCTGGTGGCACCGGTTTGAGTTTCATCGGTACAACCTATTACACAGGTAAAAAGTATAATAGTTTTATCATTACAAAACAAATAGGGCAAATCTTAAATAATTTTCGTGTCGCTAAATACATTATTTATTATAAGATTAAGTTTAAACGTCGTATTATCCATTAGCCGTACTCAATGCAAATGCATGCAAATGAAGGTGGAACAATCGCATTAAATGTTTGTGCATGCGTTTCCATTGGATACGGCTCATGGATAATACGACGTTTGAACTTAGCCTAAAGAGCGTCTAATTTTCAGTTGAGGCTGCGCCGTTCTTGCTTTAGTAGCATTATATCAGTGCATAAAAAATAATGTTCCACGTAGTTTCCTTCGCAGCCGTTTTGGACCCGACACACTAACGCCGCCTTGCTTCCGTGGGAAACCACGGAACCCTATGGATTACGAATAACAAATTTTGAATTTTTACGACATAAAAGTCTCTGGTTTCCACTCTCGTGGCAATATTGTTTTGGCTTAATTTTGAATTTTGGATTATCAAATTTTGAAAAATTAATGATCATTATCTAAATGCTTTAGTGATGATGGAGTAGATGTCATTGTGGTATGGTGTTCAAAGGTGGCGCGGCCACTTAGAAATGGAACATATCAATATTTGGGTGACCTTCAAACCCGCTCGGTCAATCTCTGGGAGGCCTGGGTCTAAGGGCTTTTCAAGATTAGTGAGATGAAAATTTAACCAAGCTGTCAGGTTTTTTTGGACAAATTCTTGCCACGAGTCTCAAATTGACAGGAATCAGCATTTTTCAGCATATTTTCTGGAGATCAGGGAGCGGGAAAACTTTAGCTCTTCTAAATATGGGCATCAATGACCATATAAGGCAATGCAAACGAAGGACACTATCCTTGGGGAATATGTTTGATATGTTGGAATTTTGACATTCATATGGAAAATTAAAGATAATAAGACCCTAAAAGAACTCACAAGAGACGCTTATTCTAAGATAACTGTGTTAGGAGCTTTTAACACTTTTACCTTTTAACAGTTGTGACAACGTATGGGTGCCTGTCACCGTCAAGAACCATGCTCACGGTATCATGGCTACCAGTCTTCATCCCTTTATGTTACTACCTAATGGACAAACAAAACATACAGCGAAGCGCAGGGGAGGGCTCCGTCGCGTACACCCCCCTGGCTACATCAAGCACTAAAGAATTAGACGAATTGGAGTCAGAGGCCCCCCTTACCAAGCAAGAGAAACTCACCATCGCAAGCTCACATTTAGTTTATTTTGCGACATTTTTTCTTGGAATATGCGGAAAGTATTTGTCGCTTAGTGGAATGACGACCACCCTGGCCTTCCCAAAAGGCACTTCTGGCCTTAAACTAGAGCCACGTGATCAGTTCGTGTTCTACGCGATGAGCTTTGCAATTGGCGAGATGTTTGGTCGCGCGTACGGTTGTCTTGTGTTGTTTTCAAAGCATGGCTCCCGGTTTGTTACAAGCCATATTTGGATCTTTACGCTTATAATCTGGATAAAAGTCTTTTTCTTGTTCTTCGCAAGCTGGTTTAGATTCCTCGATAGTGTCTGGATTGTAGTATTTGTAACGTTTCTTATAGGGTTAACCGCGGGTGCACTGTATTTCAACGCATTCTCTTTGGCGGGAAAAGATGATATGTCGCCATTTTGGCGGGAATTTTCCCGCGCTTTTCTGGTAGGCGCGTTCGCTGGTGGTATTGTGATTGGTTCTGTGCTCGGTGCTGTTACTGAGCCAATCATGAGAGAACATTGCATGCAGATCACCGATAGGCATTATTGCTACACAAGAACAATGAGTTCCTGGAACAGTACCGCCTGTTGGTATTAACAGGCATTAAGACCGTTTAGAGGAATTTGACGGCGTAGTTGCGCCTTTAGTCCTATATAGGGGCTGGGGACGAAGGAGAATTAAAGGAAAATAAAAAAAGTAAGCAAGAAAAATTATAAGTGAGGAAACTATAATGCACCCCGTGGTCGTCGTTGCGTATAAAACCCTTCTGCTTCCCACTATTGTACGTCCCACTTTCGTCGCTAAACAGATTGAGGTGGCTCGGGTACTCGTCCGCCGCAGTGTCGTAGCCACGGATCACGTGCACGTTGCGATCCCCCCCCCCCCCCCCCCCCCCGGGAAGAACACAAACACATCGCCTAGCCCGTGGTTCCGCCCGCCTTTCCATCGGAAGTCCGGCTTACGCGGCAAACCGAACTATACATAGACGCTCGAAAGCGGCTTTCTTGTAGGGGTTATCTTTTTGCGTGAACGGGCTGTCGCCAGGCAGGGGGGCGCCGAGCTTGTAGAGTATCCTCCGCTTGGTAAAGTATACGTGAAACCTTAGGAGTCCCCTGATGACAGAGGGGAGCGTGGCGAAAGCGGGGTCGGTTAGGGACACCCCGCATCCGGCGGTTGCGCACCAGACCGCAAAGTTGAGTTGCTGTGGCCAGCACCCATAGGAAGGCTCCGATAGCCACCGGCGAGACTCCTTGGCGGACTTGTGCGTGATCACTGTCTCTTTGAATATGTCTCGGACCCTAGTCGTGAATGATTTGTCCTCAGCCACGTGTATCTCTATCTGCGTGAGTAGTGGGAAGATGTCTGAGGCCGTGCTCTCCACGGGGGTCGCGGGCACGGCGTAGAGTAGCTTTTGCCCGAGGGTCAGAGACCCTCCGGACATGCATGTCCGTGGAGAAGTTATGTGAGCTTGGAGATTTCGTGACGAGCCGCGGACATGCATGTCCGTGGAGGAGTTATGTGAGCTTGGAGATTTCGTGACGAGCCGCGGACACGCATGTCCGTGGAGGAGTTATGTGAGCTTGGAGATTTTGTGACGGGTCGCGGACGTGCATGTCCGTGGAGTTTTCGTGGTTTAAAAACTCGCACATATAGGTTCCCACATGTTACCACACAAGGGGGAACAGCCAGCCTGTTATCGTTTTAGGCTCCCCCTTTGCTTCCCCCAGCGCCTAGCGCTACCGAAAACGGGCACGCGCCGCTTTAAGCGACCCCTAGGACTCCACTAGGCCCCCAGACGGTATACTCTAGGCCTTGGGGGCCTGCGAAAAACTACGGAAAACGGGCAGGGGGGCGCGGCGGGGCGCGGCGCGGGTTATTCTCGTTCGTATGAACCCCCAGTCCCCCCTACATGTATCAGCGTATGGGAACCTCTGTATGGCGAAATGTGCGAACGCGAATATGAATGACAACTAGAAGATAATTTATTTTTCATATTTTTTTGGTAACTGTTATGTTCATAGTTATTAGTAAAAATATACTCGCTGAAGTGTACTGGCTTTGAAAGATAAAGGCTTATTTGATGATGATCAGATGACTTGTTGTCGGGAAGTTGCCAATAGTTAGCATCACGAGGGGTAGGGGCGTTCGACTGCAGTTTAGTCCGGAGGGGATGGGGGCGTTTCTCTTTTTTGTACAGGGTAAAAGCCTAATTCCTCACCCTTCCCCGGGATCATGGTAGGGGCGTGATCATATCCCCCAGTTTTCTTATGTCTCTTTATTGTGTGCCCCATTCGCAGTATTTCGAGACCCCGCCGTAAAGCTTGTTTTTCAGGTGGTCTTCAAATAGTCGGTTGCTAACACACTTTTCTGCAACAGACCTGATAAGACGTTACTAAAGTTCCGGTCCCTGCGGTGTTGGATGTGAGACGTTGAGCAGAGCTCTCTGTACACAAGCAGCCCTCTTGTTCTTATAAGCTTCACTACCCACAAACGAGAAATGACGAATAAGCATTTTATACAGGTCCGTACCCAGGGGGGGTGCAACCCCTCCCCTAACAACGGCAGAAAGCCCACTATAATTTCGCTATTTGTAGACAAAACTATGAAGCATAAGCGAATAAGATAAAACAAGGTATTCTAGATCACTCGGTATGTCATAAATCTATAATTCAAACTTTTTTATAGCCAATCCGAAAAACTCGGAAAACTCACCCCCTCAACCCCACCCTCCCCCCCTCCCGGTAAAAATTTGGTCCAACATTACACCCCCCACCCCCGCCCCAGAAAGTATTCCTGGGTACGGGCATGTGATATAATTATTCTATTTTTTCGGAGATTTGAAAGTATTCGTTACATAATGAACTAACCCGTTATTTATAGCGTATCTAGCTTTATAACAATACATATTATGTAAGTCAATTCGTTGTCATAGGCAGATAGTCGAATAAAGTTATTTCGATGTTACTGCATTTATTCTTAAAGCCGCATTATCACCAGTTCACTTCCGGAGGTCCGACGGAAACCTCAACCGTTAAAAGACAAAAGAATCTATAAAAATCCAAGATATTAAACAGGCCATCCGCTCTAAATTATCATTCAGATCTTCAAAGAAACTTCCAATAAACACACTGCTTTCAATATTTTGAAATATTTTTCGCGTTTCCCGTTAAAAATCATCGGATATTGTTACGTGGTCGACCGGAAGTAAACTGGTGACAATGCGGCTTTAAATAGCAGGCTTGAACCATTCTGAATTCCCTTGTATGCTGGCGCGCGCCTAAGAAAATGCTATGCCCTATCGTAATTCTTCCGAGGCCCTAAAAAACACCACGGATAGTAACATTATTATTGTTAGCGCTGAGTGTGAGCATAATCTTACAAAGTTCAATGTTGCTTTTGCGCTCACTAATCAGAGTATATTTGGGTACCAATGGGAGATGGCTGGGTTTTTTTCTGTTTTTTTTTTTTGTCTATATTTTCTTTAGTTTTGTCGTGTTTTGCAAAAGCAAAGTCATTATTCCCCCACGACGAAGCAAAAAATGGCAATGTTTAAACTATGAGGCTGTGTAAGCTTACATTTGCTTGACTTTTCGCCTAGAGGTTCCTTGCGTAATATTCAACAAAATAAGCGTTGGTATTTTTTGGTAGATGATCCGTTCTTGCGATATTTGCTTTGCCGTTTTTTTTTTCTTTTGTCTGACTTTTTGACCTGACCTTTTCTACCTTTTTTGACTTTTACCATGGAGAAGTAAGCATTTGTTATCTTCTATCGGGGATCAACTAGAATTCTGTTTTACTTTGCCACGCCCCATCCGAAAGCTTCTATGAAAAGCCCTCTCCCTCCTGCCCCTGCCGTTGTATATATTCAGGGTTTCCTGTAGTTACCACAGGAATCCCAAATAGAATATCATTGACTAAGCTGTATGTC
This sequence comes from Nematostella vectensis, assembly GCF_932526225.1. NCBI lineage: Eukaryota > Metazoa > Cnidaria > Anthozoa > Actiniaria > Edwardsiidae > Nematostella > Nematostella vectensis. The sequence continues at coordinate 8,245,894 of NC_064044.1, forward strand.
ACGTGATGACAAAGCTAAACCATCGATAAATATTCGGAATCAAGATGTCAGCTGTGCCTTTGCGCTTTCCTCGTATCTTCTTGTTTGGGGACTCTATCACACAGGTAAAACACATTACTACAAATGAAATGTTGATAATTCCACGTGGAAGTACCGAAGAAGTTTATAAGTATGGGTCAAGGGGATTTCAAATAAAGGTCAGCCGGCAAAGCATAGGATTGAAAATCTCTTCTATTTGGTTTCAAACAGCATATAACAAGAGTAAAGTGTAATTTTACATTCAAATGTCGGATGCTTTGGATTGATATTTATTGGCTTCTGCTAGCAGCTGTATCAGAAAAGGACGATTGCTTATGTCAAAAGATTTGTATGCTCCCATCCCCTATTGAGAATTCCTCCCCCCCCCCCTCCCCTCGGAAAAAAAAATTGAGATCCAAGTGCTATAGTGAAATGTTAAATCCCTAAAGCCTGGTGCACACAGTAAGGGAAATTTCACACATGCACTTTACTCTTGACTGCCTCGCGAGGCCAAAAACCCACAGTTCGCGGACGTCAATCAAACAAAATTATGTCTCGCGAGCAACTGAGGCAAAATTATCTCCTGCTTGAACTGTGAGTTTTGGGCCTTGCATGACAGTAAGCAAAGAGTTCACGTGAAATTTCCCTTACCGTGTGCGCCAGGCTTGAATGACACATAGTTAATCCTCCCATAAATTTGAATCAAAGTGATTGCGTATTGGCTGTTTTTTTATTTCTCTGCATGCTATTTTGTTTGAACTTCAACTACCAGGTCTTATTTGTGGAACACAATATTGTTTTTCAGTGGTCATTTAGCACTGGAGGATGGGGAGCGATGGTTGCCGATGCTTTTCAAAGGTGTGACACATTTGCAGTGCTGAGGGAAGATGGATCTAGGGATGTTTCAAGTCTGCTCTAGCCACCCATATTTTCAGGAAATTTTCTTAGACATGAAAGATCAATGAATTCTCCCCCACCCCACTTGCTTATAATCCTTGGTTCTGACACTCATAATCGAAACTCCTGGATCAGCCCCTGGGAGGGCAAGAAGGCAGCTGAATGATTATTTTTTTTAATTTGTCCTGCGAGAGTTCGGCTACCAACTTTAAATTATGCTCTCAGTATACGACTCTGCTGCTATGGTGACCCTGCCACTTGTTGTATTTTTTATGAAATAAAATTAATAAATAACATCAATTGAAAATCAGAAATTTTATTGCTCTTGTAAGTACAGAAAATTTATTTCATGACAATTTGGACACTCATGAATTTCTTATTTGTCATTGATCTATCATTGATCCCATAAGTTTATTTTTAGATATAATGACATAAAGGATATCATTTACTTAGTCAAATTATTTTATGAAAATATTAAAAACAATATTAGTTGGTGGTGATAGATTGTTGAATATTTTGAATCCCTTTAAAATTATTTTATATTCACATGCTTTCTTTCTAGGAAATGTGACGTACTGAATAGAGGCTTTACTGGCTACACCTCTGCTTACAACAGACTTATCCTACCAAGTCTTCTAGCCACAGACAATACCCCAGAAGGGAGCATTGTTGCTGTGGTCATTCTTCTAGGTTCCAACGATTCAGTACTCTATGATATTGACCAGCGAGGATTAGAACTGGAAGATTACACAGATAATTTGAGAAACATTATCCACCAGTTTAAGCAAGCTGGGGTTCCAGACAAAAACATCATTTTAATGACCCCACCCCCTATTTGTGAGGAGATGTATGAAAAAAGCTGCCTGGAAAAAGGTAAAGTACTGTAGAAATAATGCATTAAAACAAGCCCATAATATTTAAAAAAAAGCAGAACCATATGCATCAACTTTGACAATTTTCAAGGTAAAAAGAAGGTTTTGCAGAGCAACAAAGTGGCAGGTCCTATTTTAAGAACTTACACAATTGTTTTTAATAGATTTTTTTATAGATTAATGGCTATAAAACTTACATTTTATTCTACTGTTTCTGATAAACACACCTACATAGCTGTCAACCCAACTTGGACAGAAATCTTTTGACATCTTGTGACATCTTGTGTGTAAGGGAAAGTTCATTCGTCATCCCGAGGGGGGTGGCAGTGCGTGAGGATACTGTGGGGGGCTCGAGAAATTTCTGAGGTCTAAAAGGGGGGGGGGGGGTCGAAAGTGTTTGGATTTTAAATTCCTTTAGGTGTTGTCTCTTTTTATGGTTTCAGCTATAAAATATTATAAAGTGTTTATGTTCTATACCTAAAATATTAACAAAACGTTTTAATGTTATAAGCGCTCATTCTCCATCCTCCAAATCCTCGCTCATATCTGATTCGCTGTATTCCTTGCTCTCTTTCTTTTCTCTTTTCTCACAAAAATAGGCTTGTGATGAGGTCCCAAATCTTGTGACACCCGCCTAATGTGGGTGAGTTGACAGCTATGCACTGAAAGAAGTTTGTTTGACTCATGAAGCCTATACAATGACACATTTCATTACAGTTTCTGTTGTGCTAGTTCCATAAAACTAGTTTTCTTGAAGGTATTTCTTGTTTATTAAAATGTAACAAGGCTAGTTTAATATGTCCTCTTCCACCCCCCCCCCCCCCCCCTGAATCTACCAGATTTCCAGCCAGGTTGTTTTGATATGGTACCATGTGTTTGAAGAACGAAACTACTGAACAAAAAAATTCAACCCTAACACCCCTAAGAGGTTGTTATTAATTATGGTTCTGTTCCAGGCAGAAAGATGAACCTGTGTAGTACCAGAACGAAAGAGTTTGCACATGCGTGCCTAGAGGTTGGGCTTTCTCAAGGAGTGGATATCGAAGATTTGCATACTTCCATGCATTCATCAGAGGTGAGGACAGAAGAGTCCAGTAAACCATGGGGGGGGGATCTCCAGAAAAGTAGACGGGGGTGCTCCACCTATCTTTTAGGGTATAAAATTCTTATCAACTGCTATCTCTTAGGGGGTGTTTTAGGATTTTTCTGATTCTGTTATCTTTTAGGGGTTTTCCCACCTGGGTAGAAGGATTTTTCCTATTCTGCTATCTTTTAGGGTCTCTCACGCTAAATGGTGGCCTAATCGCAAAAAGTATTTTACAATAAATCACGAGTCAACTGATCGGTTGATACCTCCAACTTTTTTGTCGGTGACATAACAATACAGGATCGGTCAGCCAATTAAAACAAGCATTGTTTTTTAATGCTATCTTTCAGGGTTAAAAATTTCTTCGACTACACCCAATGTGCTATCTCTTAGGGGTAAAAATTGTTGTCGACCACGCCCTTAGTGCTATCACTTAGTGTTAAAATTGATTTTGCTGTCGAGCACCCCCGTCTGTTTTTCTCTAAGTCCTCCCCCCCCTCCCCCCAGATCATGTAAATGTACAATCTTGGTGTTTGCAGTCAAATAAATGTTCGGTGATCCTACCTTAAGTCTGTTGTTTTAATGAATGCTGTTAGGAGTGGGAAAGGCGATTTTTTCCTTGGCTTAAAATATGTCTATTTGAATCTGTGAAGCATGCATTTATGTGTTTTCTTAATGTGGAAATTCCATAAAACTATAAAGAGGAGATGATAATTGACCACCCCCTTGTCATATTTAAAAATTTGCTGTCTTTTCAATACGAGCCATTCCATCTCCTGGCAGGACTGGCAAAGTCTTCTGTCCGACGGTCTACATTTATCTGCTGCTGGTAACGAGTTTGTTGGGAACCAGCTTGTGCGACTTTTACACACCAAACTGGACAAGCTGCCAGATATTCTTCCAGAGTGGTCCGCCATCGACCCAAACAACCCAGAGAATCTCTTGGGAAAGTACAATAAACAATGAGGTTTTTGTTTTCTACTTTTGCACTGAGGATATGTAGACCTGTAGGATTTTTCTATTTATTCTATATAATGGTCTGATTTTTCTGTTGAGTTGGCATCCTAATAGGATGAATTCTTACTTATGAGGCCAAGGTGTTTCAAATTCGTATTTGTTAAAAAAGAAGGTATTTTCCATACGAAAAAGACGACATATTTTTGACCAAGGGATTTCCTCATAAGGAATTCAAACGTTGCATTTGTCTGGAGAAACAAAAAACTAGCTTATTCATATAAAAACTTTTTTGGAAAAAAGTGTTCCAAAGAAAAAAAAAATCTGTTCCACAGCCCAGCCTTAGACGTTCTCATCAGGTTACCCGTGCTCTGATATTAGGGACCTTAAGCAACGACGACGACGACGACGACCGCTGGGACAACGCGATCGAAAAAGATGTTTTCGCGCGTGGCGATCAATAATAGTTTAATTGCAATGGAATAATCAAAACATTGTAGTCAGAGACAGATAAAAATAAACTAAGGGCATTACTACAGCTCAGCGAACGTAGTTTGTGGAGTTTACAGTGCAAACGTCCGCGTCCTCAATTGACCTTGAAATTAGGACTTTTCACGTCGGGGTTTGGTGGAAAACAGCTGAAATTTATCAAACAGAACGGACTTCCGCGTGCTGCTATTTATTCTGATTCAAATTCCGTTGTTTTCTGCTGTTGGCGTCCGCGATGCCGTCGTGGTTCCTTAAGGGGTGGGAACTGTGTCGGGCTCACCCACAGAACGGGAGAGTTTTCCTTGTGACGTCACACTTTCTATTACCAACCACAGAAACGCCTATAGGTAGGCTGAATGTTCCTTTGTTGAAGAAATATCACTGTGTTTTTCCACCAAACATCACTCCTGTATTGTATTTACATGTTAAACGGGTACCAGGCAAAACGCATTTGCGCACGCGCAACATCAACAGCGGATTGTGACCTCTAACTTGTGGGACTGCCACCAAAACGCCAATTCGACATGTAAAGGGTATTTCAAAAGATCGATACAGAGCCAAGAGCGATGGATTCCCATGGCTTTTGTTTTAGCAAGCGACACGAAAAGGCTGGTTTGTCTTGCGATTTTACTTGGAGTTTATCTTCTAAGCGGTGCTGCTGTGTTTCAAGTTTTGGAAAACGAAAATGAAAATAAAGATGTGGTGAATTTGAACTCTCTGAGAATGACGTTTTGCAAGAAGTATAATATTTCTACCGAGGACTTTGAGCTGCTCGTTGGGAAGGTTGAAAGAGCGACCAAGTATCGCTGTGGTGGGCCTCCAGAGAGTTGGTGTATGTCCCGTTGGTCCTACTATGCGTCGTTATATTTCACTTGGAGTGTGGTGACTACCATAGGTAAGTCCGCGAATCTCTACGTGTTTCTTTTTGTCTTAGCAATAGCAATAATATTATATGTTAAGTTGTGTGTAGCTTGCGAGCCGGCTTTCCTGTGTGTTTAGGAATCCCGACACCCCCAAAACAGGAATTTCCTAATTAATCCACTGGCAAGCTAAGTTGTGTGTAAGAATCCACTTCCATCTTTTGGATTGAGGAAAATATTGCGATATTTTGGATCGAATTTCGTAAATAAAATATGAAACTTAAAATATAAAATTTTATATTTGAAATTCAAACTCGTACCTTGTCTTGAAATCTTGAAAGTAAACAGTCGAAATATTGTGGCTTTCTTAGGGCTCTTTAACTTAAACCCCCTGAGGAGAATTGTCTATTACCACGTTCTTAAGATCAAAAGATGGATCAAACACACAAACTTGTAGAAGGTATGCAATCATTTTTATTTAAAAAAAAACTTCAATTTAAGGAATGTCGATCGGCCTCTTCTTTGTTATGCTAGCCGTCAAACTCGTAAAAAACCGGACAAAGAAACTTTACAAAACAAAACCTTTGCACGGTGGGAACGGTTGAACGCTTATGGCTATAAAGTTACGACTGTAAGTTTTTTTTAATCTTATTCATCTTTGTATTATTAGCTGCAAGAAAACATGCCTAGTGTTACTTGCACGGGATCCCCCCCCCCAATATTTTCTTAATGTTTCTGTATTGTTCCCCCCAATCTTACGTGTCCTGCTACGGCTATGATAATGGCACTGCTTTTGCCCGCCAGAAGGGGTTTGTTTGCTAAATAATGTCCTATTTAATAATGTCATTTAACGCCATTTTCTTTTGCCTTCCCGCGTTGTTGTTGACACAGGTCTGTTTATTCAGGTTATACTTACCTTGCTCTAGAAATCATAAGGAAAATTGCCCTAGTTAACGAGGTTGTGTAACACTCTACCTTTGCTTCCCCATACTGTTGATGACAAAGTTCTGTTTATTCATCAGGTTATGGTCACCTCGCTCCCAGCACGCTTGGAGGTCGTATTTTCTGCATGATCTTTGCCTTATTTGGTATCCCACTCAATCTCATGATCCTCAAGAACTTGGGCGATAGAATTAAGGACGTGATTCACTATGTGCACTTCCTCCTGGCCACTAGAGTGATGAAGAGAGAGGGAGAGTATCTTACCACATATACCCTGCCCTGGACCCTTGGTACGTACGTTTGTGATTCTATAAAAAGGTCGACTTAATATCCCTTCCCATCAACCCTCCGGGCGCGTACCCAGGGAGGGGGGGGGGGGGGGGGGGGGGGTACATGGGGAGGTGCGCAGGCATAGTTATCATATGGAAGAAGCATAGTATTTGAAGGTTCCTAAATAAGAAATGACCCACTTTTGTCCGCCAGGGGGGGGGGGGGGGGGGTGCGCAACTTGTGCACCCCCCCCCCCCCCCCTCCCCCTGTGTACGCGCCTGGTCCACAACGTGGGTCCAAAATACGAATTTGAGAAAGCATCTACTTTTATCGGCTAATTTAAGAAAGCTTTCGCGATGATTTTGATTAAATTTGTTAAATGACGTATAATTTTTAGTTATTGTAGGTTATTCGAGATTTCATCAAGATAAGTTGTCTTCCGATATCAAATGCATTCAACAGGGACCGCCAAGGATGGTGAAAAGTAGGGGGAGTGTGATTGAAAAAAATGTCATATTAAAAAACCAAAAAAGGAATAAATCATAGTATTTGACTAGTATTTGACATAGTATTGGCCGCGGTCCCCCCCCCCCCCCCCCCAGCCCTACCCCCTCCGTGGTGCCTGTTAAATCTGTGCCTCACCAAGGTTTTTCAACATCTCTACCCTCTTTTATTAGCATTCTAGTCCTCATGAGGTTGCCTTGTGTTTTTCTGCCTTAGGCTTCATGTTCGCTATGTTGGTTATCGGCGCGATATTGTACGCTCAGACGGAACATTGGAACTACTTTGACGGCATTTATTTCTGCTTTATTACCTTCTCGACGATCGGCTTCGGGGACCTGGTTCCGAATCAAGGTCAGTAGAGCCCAGACTTTCGTCAAACAATACACAGCTAGCCCAATGTTACGAAATAAATATTAAGTGCATGTTTGGGAGCCAAGAAGTCACTCTGCCGCATGGGACTATTGGAAAGTGGGCGGTAGATGGGAGGGGGTATAGGATAAGTCTCAGCCACCTATCCTCTGGGACACCTATATAGTCGTCGCTCTACCCCCCTCCCCCCTTTTTCATATGTTACTTATGACTGCGCATGACTGTTTCTACTTTCTCTTGCAGGCGGTCCCCCGTGTACAGTCATTGAGGTTGTCAAGGAGACGTTTCGTGCGCTCGTCATCATCCTAGGTCTGTCCATGTTCTTCTCTGTTATATCATCCATAATGAGTGCTTCCGAGGAACTTCGCATAACATTTCCGCTGTCCAAGAGGAGTGCTGGCAAAGACAGTGGTGTGACCGCTGACAAGAAGGATGATTCCATCGCGGGCGCAAGCGAGGCTTGTCGCAATGGAAGTTGCGAAACGCAAAGTGACTTCAATATTTCGACGGAGGAGGGAGAAACTACAGACGTTGAGAAGAATAAAAATGTGGACTTGACCATGCGTTACGAGGGTCAAGATGGTTTGTGTAAGCACTGTGATTTAGATGAAGTGAACATGAGAGGAAACGAAGGAACAGAAATCACCCACTGTTGTATTGAATCAGACAAAGAAGCTATTCAAGGGGATGAGACCAACACCAAAACGTCAGTAGATATAGGTGCAACGACAGGCAAGTAGCAGTAACAGTAGTATAAGTAATACGAAAAAAAACGAAACACTTACCGATGCAAAGTCCTTAAAGTTACTATGTCTAATAAAAAAATCGATAATGAATGATTATGTTTTGAACAGCTAATATAATTAGAAAAGCGTTTTAGGATTGTTTTTTTTTTTTAAAATACGACGGTTTGATGACAATACTGATGACGTTTATATTTACCCTTCTATTTGTAAAATTGTATATATATGTACCCTCCTATTCGTAATATATGGGTATAAAATTACTAATGTGGTTAAAGGATTACTTTATAAAAGTTGACTAAATAATTTAAAAGGATTATGAATTATATATATTTCAGTTACACTCTTTTTTATGGGAACGTCTTATTTTCGTATATTTGGAACATTTTAAGGTTGGAAATATTCTTAAAGTCCATATAACCTTTCAGAATTTATAGATTTGGTCAATTATTTATATTTTCATCTTCCAAATGGTATGGTTCCGTTCGCGCGTTCGCGCGAATAACTCAAATCTGTAATATTGAGGTATTTTGGTCAACCTTCTAAAAAAAGGCCGTGAACTGAAATGCCCAGGTCCAGTCATTCGTGACGTAGATAGAGATGTGAAAATGTATGCGCGCTAAACCGGTTCCCGTCTTCATGTTATTCCTGAAGATCGTTGTGTGGTTACAAGTTTTACCGTCATCTTTATATCTCAACCTGGTAGTCAACTGAGTTTCTAACTTCAGGAAACAAATCTGCAAAATTCAGAAGATATTTTGTAGTTTTGCATTGTGCGCGCGCTGCATTCGCAATCAAGAATGGTGACATTCTCACGAGCGCGCGCTGTTTTTGAAACCTACAAAAAACGATATTTTGTTCTTTTTTTTCATACAATTCTCTGTTTTTAATTATTCTTCGCTTCATTGTAGATAGCATTGCAATAGAAAACACTTCGCCAATATTTTGTGGTATTGCAGTCTCTTAATTTTAACGGATTTAAGGAAAATACGCTGTTTTAGATTTTTCCGCCAAAACTTAGAATTATTTACTCGATTTAATCTCCTTTCGCGCGGCCAGGAAAATTTTTAATGATCTGTAGAAAATTCAAATTTTAATCAAATTTAATTCCCTTTTAGAATTTGAATGTTTATCTATGTTTTCTTTTGACTAGATTGATATAAGTGAAAGGTTTTAAGAACTTTTAGGATGTTCTTAAATTTTAGTGTATACAAAAATAAAATTACCAAATGAATTATTATTTAGAGAATAACCAATAGCAATAATATTTAAGGTTGTTATTATGAACACAATTCGATTCTGCATTTTAGAATGAATCAGACTATCAATTATTAGCAAGTTCTGAATTTTTTTTCTTTATTAAAAAGGCTATAAAAAAAGAGTGTTTTATTGTAGTTTTATTTTTTATCTTTAACAAGCTTCGTGATATGATAAGCATCAAGAGAGATACTGGTCTGGATGAAATAAAATAACCTGAAATGATAATGCCTGAGAAAAAAATGATGCGATTATGTACTAGCAAAGAAAAACCCGGTGATTGACTTTAGTTCCATATGGGATACAAAGTTTTTTCTTGGAAATGACCGGATCGTCTGTCAATTTTTATCCATGTGGGTTGGGAGCATTCTGCAATGTTACAAAGGCTCAATAATCTCGCATTTTTAGTGAATTCATTGACAAGGGCCATGATCAACTGATACAAAAATGTCAAATGGTGTAAATAGAGTGCATATGGTATAACTTGTCTTGATTCCGGGTTTATTTCTTTTTGAGTCGCCTATTGATACGATCAATGCGGGACCCACTGCAACGTTGCCAAAACAATCTTTTACTTCTGGATAATCGGCTGATTCTTGTCCATGTGAGTAGAAACGATATCGATAATCTTGCTAGTTGCTTATGACAAAGATAGTTTCCATTCAATGAACAAGGTCAACGACAAAATGATTCTAGTCACACCTATTCCCTCCCGTCTCTCACGTCACTTACTCGAATAGAACCGTATTTTGACAACAATTCGAGCGAGCGCATCCACGGATCTTACTCGCTGAGAAATAACACAACAATACAAATGTAATTCACTAAAATACCGCCAGACCGAGCTTTTGGCGACGGCGGGCGAAAATGACCAGAAATGAACTGGCTGAATTTCTCTCAAGTTCTCGTAACGTTTATTGTTTGTCTTCACGGATCACTGGCTCAATATTACACGAGCTCTTGGTTCAGGGGTGGTACTCCTGGAGCTTCTTACAGGCCAAATTCTAGTCGTTACTACTCTGGCTTGAGCTATGTGCCGAATGGATGGTACCAATGGATGCATTATTGGAAGTCTCGCCAGGTATGGTGACACGATAGGATAAAGAAGTTTGTCAAATTAGTACAAAGATAACGGATGGTTGTTTGGTGACAGGTGACTTGTACTTTGAAAGGTGGTCGCTGTTTACTCTAATTATTATAATTTTTTCACATTCATTCGCATGTCAATTTAGATTATCAAAGTCTCGAAATTTCTACAACTGACTTTTTATCGGGCTTTCTTTTATACGCTGAATTTATTCGTTAGTTTTTAATTTGGCATCGAAATCATCCTTAACAAGTGTAAATCAACAATTTGATCATCAATTTTGACAAGAAAAGCCGTGTTTTATGTGTATATGTGGAAGACATTATTTGCTAAGATATACTTCTTGCACAATCATTTCCAAATCGTTGCATTTTAGCTCGCTCATTGACCCAAAATAACAAGTAACGACGGGTGGCCAGTTTATTCAATTGTCTTTTATAATAGAGTTCCGAAAACTGTACCTCTTCTCCCCAAATAGACATAATTTTTATTGAAGACAAAAAGTATAAGGGAGTTCTCAAAGGGCGTTGTTTGTTTGATGAAAATTCTATTCGAAACTGTTATACCAAATCGTAAACATAAGAGCATAAGCAAAACAACATGTGGATTTAAGAACTTAAATTTAGAATTTGAGTAAACAATACGCCCACCAAGATTTAGGGCAGCAAAGATAGGAGAGAGATGCAGGAGAACATCAAATGGGGCAAAGCAAGACAAGTGAAAGGCGCGTACACAGGGGGGTGCCCTTGGGCGCCAAAAAGTGGGTCATTTCTTATTAACCCTATTCAGACTGGGGGGGGGGGGGGCTTTTCCCTCTGGAAAAATTGCTATAACTTCTGAACCATAGCATAAAATTTGGTGACTTTTCCTAAAAACTATCTTCGGACGTTTTGGTCTTATTGACATGCCTAGGAGACGCTGCATGTTACCATGGCAACCGTTTTTCACACATAGGTTTCCCAAAACCTAAAAAAAAGGTGAATTTTCGTATTTTGGTCCTATTCCTCAGATTTAAATGCCCCTTTTGACTTTATAAGTTTGTTTACGTTGCAAGTTTCACAACAGCGCTAGAATTTTTTTACCTCGGATATTTGGGGGGGAGGAGTGGTTACATTTTGCTCTCTCATAAAGCTGTTGCTAAAATGTCACTGGATTTATGACACTTTAAAAGCTAATATTTTGCATTTATCATTACTACGAGCAGTAATACATGCATGCAAATACTTTTTTCTGTCATAATTCCATTTTTTTTATTTCGCAAAAAAAATAAGAATCCAAGATGGCGGAAATTCTTACAAAAAAATGATTACAAACGTTTTTATGGCCTTTTTGCATTGTAAAGCCGTTAAAAGGTTGATTTCAACATACATGAATGATGCAAAATGATTTCAACCCGATATCTGATAATTTAGGAAATATTTGAAAGAATATCTAGACACCGTATTCATGACGTCATTGTGACGTCAATATTGATTCGAACACACCCAAAATAGGGCCAGACAATTCTTTGCATGCTGGTGGTCATTGTTTGTTAGTTTGATGGTCATAGTCTAAGCGGTCCATGAAATACAGAGGTGGGGCCCTTTTAGCCCCCCCCCCCCCCCCCCTCCCAGTCGCAGACAGCTAAAAATAGCCCAGTCTCGTTTTTTTTCATAAGATACCTATGACTGCGCAACCCCCCCCCCCCCCCCCCCCCTCGGTCAATCCTGGGTACTCGCCTGCATGTTGATATCTATTAAGCAATGTACGAAAATGAAAGTTCTTTGGTTTTAAGCAAAATGTAATTAACAATGCATGCGTATTTTCCCCGAGCTTAGGTTAATATACTCTGTTTTTTTTTTCCAAAGGGAACCCAAAACGGCAATCCCTTTACACAAAGGGTGCCCTACAGTGGCTTCCGGTTGTGGAACTATCCTCGACAACTCATAACACAGACTAAGCAACAGGTTAATGGAGCTCATAATCCACAGGTAGCCTATCAATATCCTGTGCTGTTGTCGCCACCACAGCTAACCCGTACTGTAAACAATCCTGGCCCACCACAGGTATTCCGTACTGTAAACAATCCTGGCCCACCACAGGTTTTCCGGACTGTTAACAATCCTGGCTCACCACCACAGGTACCCTGGACTGTGAACAATCCTGGCCTACAACATGTACCCCGGACTGTAAATAATCCTGGCCATCCTGGATCACAACAAGTACCCTGGACAGTAAACAATCCTGGCTCATCTTCATTGGAAACGCGACTATTTACTCGTTTGTAAGTAGGTCGCCACGATAACCCACTACCAAGCGTCTACCACCAGGGAGTGGGGAGGGAGGGTGCGCGCACCCCTTATCAGGCAAAAAGAAGTGCATTTCTTATAGAAGGATCATCATCCATATAATACCTATGATTGCGCCCCCCCCCCCCCCCCCCCCAACCCCCCATCAAATCCTGAGTACTCGCTAGGATTATCGTAGATCTTTTTGAGGCCCCAATTTTATTATTAATTATTATTATTATTATTTTTGCTTAAGCAATCCTCCTTCAAGTCTTCTCACCCGTTTTTAGTGTCTTGTTAAACGAGATGTTGTTGATGGTGTTAGCAGTTTTAGGGGTGTTGTTGGTAGTGAGAGTGGGTTCCATGTTCTTTTAACATCAATTTAATTTATTAAAACGCCTGTTTTGTCAACAGCAAGAATTTTCTGTTGTCGTCTAGCCTTTGGTATTAGTAGCCTCCTACGCGCCGCTCTTAGAGACCGCGCTTCCCTAGGCCCCACGAGCGCCTGCTCCACAGAGCGGCAAAACGAGCCAATCCAAATCAGTGGAAAGTTTACCTTGGCTGTTTCTTGCTCGCTGTTTTGTTTTGGCGGGAACACAGGGTGCGGCATTCTAACATGGGTTTTGATTGGTTGTTCGCAAACAATCGGCGCTTGATCGTGATTGGCCATGTAAAGACAATGGCTAATTCGTTTTGCCGATCTGTGGAGCAGGTGGTGGTAATGGTGATGATGATAGTAGGTATCACTTTAGTTTATTGTATCGTCTGTTTTGTCAACAGCAAGAAATCTTCCTTGAAGTCGTCTCGTCTCTGTAACCCTGGACCACCCCTACCGGAGAGCAGGCGTTTCAAAAACTGCCTCGTGATAGGAGACTCAATTGCTATCGGGTAAGAACTGAAGTAAAGGCCCGCCGAATGGTATTTAGCGATTATTGACAAGCACGTGTGTATGCGGGGGGGGGGGGGGGGGGGTGGGTAGGGGGAGATTGCAAAGGTAATTTACCACCTCCACTAGTTACCATCTATACTACTACAGGGTTTGGACAACGAATTGCTATGGTATGGGATGTTTTTTGGTTGTGTCGCCCTAATAAACAATTTAAAAAATCACCAATCAAAATTTGTTGAACTTAATGTAAACGCAGCTTTACTGATAGTCATTTTTCACCCCTAGATACATGCCGGCCGTGAGGTCAGAGCTCGGTGGGCTATGCCAGGTGCAACACGCGCCATTCACACGTGGGTCGGGCGCAGTCGACTCGAGGCTTGGAGTCAAGTGTCTTCGATACCTTCTCACTACCACAGATATGCAACCAATCAAATACGACGCTATAATCTTTAACTTTGGCATGCATGATATCGACTATAACCAGCAGTTTCCAGAGGTGAGTGCTGGTGACATAAGGGCCGCGATGGTTCAGTGGTACATACTGCGGTTCTCAAACCAGAGGACCAGAGTTGAAATCAATGTCAGGTCGGCTAAGATTTTTTTAGGTTTCAAAAAAACTATTTTAGATGGTATTTTAGATATTTTCGATACATTGTCTTCCAATATCAAATAAAACAATAACAAAGGTGTATGCGACAAGGTCTCTTCAAGGTAGAGGTCCGGCCTTTAATTTCCTTTGATTATCCTGTATTGGGAAACGTAATAGAACCTGTGAGGACATCATCCTAGGGGAGACGCGCGCGCTTCCTGTGTCCCCGAACTCCGCGACGCCCTGGGTCCCTGAAGTTGTGAGGACATTGGTCCATAGTATTATCTTCAGTAATAAAGCTTACACTCCAACTCACTTAAAGTCTAAGTGCTATACAAAAACTAGCATTTCAAATTGCATCCCATTTACACGTGGTTTAATCATGTTTCACGTGGGGTTATCATTACACTCCTCTCTTATACTAGTCTTATCTTACAAAATATTCTAGGAGTTCGTGTCTCTGGAAGATTACAGAAACAACCTCAAGAAACTCAAAGCTGCCTTCCTCAAGACCGGTGCTAAGGTGGCGTTTGCACTCACCACGCCTTTCCCGTCAGATCCCCAGAAAAACAGACGCGTCATCGAGGTCAATCAAGTCGCTCAAGGGTGCGTACGCCTGCACATTTTACTGGTCAGCGGCTTAGTTCAATTATCACCTTTCATGTTTATCGTGTCTGTGTCGATGAAGACTTCGACAACCAATGGATTTTATTTTCCTAATGAGAATGGTTGATTTCGGATTTCGTGCAGATTTATTTTTACCGAAGTGCTCTTTCGAAGCTCTTCCGAAGTGTTTAGCTTCAGGCACTATTATAAAACGAATTGAAAAGCCAGATACGAAAGTTTTTAATAATCTCATGCTTTCTTCATTTCATTTCAGTGTGATGAAATCAGGGCACAGGGTACCCGTCATAGACTTGTATAATGTGATTGTCCAGAAGTGCGGCCAGCCCCCCTACTCAAAGTGTCCCATCATGAAGAGACCTAAGGACGTGGTACGTTACGCCAGGAATTTGTATCATGAGATAACTACAAAATCAAATGGCATAACAAGAAACGCTACGGCAAGCCTTTAAAAACTAGGAGAACTATGCGTAGGGATGGTAAAAGGGGAATACGACAGCACAGACTTGAAGTGTTTGTATTGAACGTCTCTAGTTTCGAAGACGTTTCGATTTACAATCCTCATCGTCGGAGCGAAATGATCAAAACATTAGCAAAACCAGAGAATAGAAGTGAAATTCCTTTACTCTTGGTGATTATTTCTATCCATTAACCAATTCGAGTTCTAACTTTCGCCCGGCCAGAAAAAGAAAATCATTTTCTTCTTAGGTGGTAATGACAGTCTTTAAGCAGATGTTTAAAGATGGGGCCACATAATTTTACACAATATGTTTTAACCTTTTTGTTTTTTGTAGCATTTTAACAAGGAGGGTTACGAGATATTGGGCAAAAGAGTAGCAGCTGTGTTCAAGCTTCTTTTGGCGAAAACTCCACCTAAACGTAAGGAATTAAATTATCTTTTATTAGCAGCAATAATTATCATCAACTGCGCATCTTCTTTGCGCAATTCTTGGTCACGCTTAAGAATCTTCTAATGCAAAGGAAGTGCTAACGTGACTTTAGGTAGAAGTAACAAAACGGCAAATACGTGACACTAGTTTATCGGATAGCAGCGTAGGTCACGCTCGAGAATATATGTATCAAGCTGGTATCCAAAAGGATCACAAAGTCTAATTGGGATTCCTTATTGTCTTTAAAGGCTTATGGAGTTAACCGTAGCCCAAAACTCGTGACTCGGCCAATTTAAATGTCGAAAAAATTTAAGAGGGTGAACCACTGACATTTGCAAATTCCTGCAATGATAAACTGATAAAAGCATCTATTTCGAGGTAATCCCAGCATGTTTTTGAGAAATTGAACCTGACTGATTTTGCTTCTTATTTGCTATGTATCCTTTCAATTTTTCCAGAAGTACTGACGAAATTCAAGCGAGGCTTCACAGGATTATTCTACCCTCCCCCTTTCGGCTCCACCGTGTGTCCCGACACCTTGACCCGCTGTCCCGCGGGATCCACCTGCTGCCCGAGCGTGTTCTCTCTGACTGGCTTTGGCTGTTGCGTCATGCCTAATGCTGTGCATTGTCAGGATAAATGGCACTGCTGTCCCATGGGCTCCCTGTGTTCCAGCAGCTGTAACTTCGCTCGTTGTAAATGCGTGCAGTTTGTGCTTACTGCGCATGGGCAGATGACGCGGTATGAGAACGAGGCTGCACGGAAGATTCTCCCTGGGTCAACAATAATGAGGCCTGGTCACCCGGTCCCAAATTCCAACAGGGACCCCACGAAGCAGAATTCCGTATTTGATGGTGCTCGTTCTCAAAGTTCCAACACCGTACCTTCTTACATGCTGGGCTCTGATACGCATGTGCAATCTGAAGCAGCCGGAAATGGTAGGGAGGGAAGTATGTCCCAGTCCCCAGAGACGTCATTAAATGAGGAATTAGAAAGTTTGATACTCCACAGGCATCCCATAATGAGAAAAGAAAAGCCTGAGCATGGTAGTCACGTGAGTGATGAGAACGCGACGCGACCTGGGTTTCAAGGTAAGGGGGAAACGGGGCGACCTGGGCTCCATGGTGATGGGAAAACGAGGCGACCTGGGCTCCATGGTGATGGAAAAACGAGTCGACCTGGGCTCAAGGGTGATGGAAAAACGATTCGACCTGGGCTCCATGGTGATGGAAAAACGAGGCGACCTGGGCTCCATGGTGATGGAAAAACTAGTCGACCTGGGCTCAAGGGTGATGGGAAAACGAGGCGACCTGGGCCCCAGGGTGATGGGAAAACGAGGCGACCTGGGCTCCAGCGTGATAGAAAAAGGATGCGACCTGGGCCCCAGAGTAATGAAGAAACGAGGCGACCTGGGTTCCAGGGTTATGGGAAAACGAAGCGACCCGTGCTCGAGAGTGATGGGAAAGCAATGCGACCTGGTCTCAAGGGCATGCAAAAAATGAGGCGACCTGGGTACCAGGGTGATGGGAAAACGAAGCGACCTGTGCTCGAGAGTGATGGGAAAGCAAGACGACCTGGCCTCAAGGGCGTGCGAAAAATGAGGCGACCTGGGTTCCAGGGTGATGGGAAAACGAGGAGACCTGGGCTCGGGAGTTATAGGAAAACAAGGCGACCAGGGCTCGGGGGAGTTGAAAATATCAGGCGAGCTGGAACAATACGGGAAGACACAAGGGGGGCTGGGTACGATAGCCATGATGTTACGAGAGGGTCTGCGCTCTATGGTGTCTCCCGTAATAAGAAACAAAATCGACACGAGCTGTCAAGAAGGAAACATTACAAGGTTACCCCAGAGACGCCATTAAAAAGTTTAAAAGTTCACTCGAAAATTAATGATACACCAAAGACTAAAACTCCTAGCTCGGAATTGATCAGAGGAGAAAAAAACGTGCCTGAAATGAAGCAATCCGGCGGAAAAAAGGTCACAAATGTTAATGTCTATGGTTACTCTTCTGGTGAAACTAGTGGGGATGGACCGGAAAACTTGCGTGAAGTATTACCGACCGGATCTGGTCACGCAATACACGTAGAAAATTTCAATTATGTTATTGTGACAGACAGAAGAAAAATACTTGACGACAGTGAAGAAGGAAGTGCTAGCGTGACTTTAGGAAATAGTGACACAACGGCAGGTATGCATGACACTAGTTTAGCTGGTCGCAGCGTGACAGGGAAAATACGTGACGGTAACGGCGCAAAGGATGCTGGTCGCGTCAATCAATGGGAAGATGCTTTGCTTGTTGGTAACATGAACGATCGACCCAAAACAATCAGTTTTTCTGCTGAGGTGCCCGAGATATCTGGAGATCAACCCTATAAAGAAACGGGAAGCGCAGATTTTGCAAGCGGAAGCGGAAGCCTTGATAAAGGAGTATCCTGGATTTCAGCAAATTTAAGAAACGAAAGTACCTTATTGTCGAGTAAAATTCCGGTTCCGGAGATCACCGAAAGTATAGATTTTGCAAGCGGAAGCATTCGTGAGGTGCCTTCAAGTACAGAAAATAAAGGGAACAAAAACAAAATACTAGAGAAAAATGATCAGGGTAAAATGATAAACGGAAGTAAAGTCTTTGAAAGTGGAAGCGGAAGTACAGATGTAGGGATAACCGGAAATCAAAATGAGGTAATCAGTGCAAGTGATGTGCGTGCAACCGGAAATTCAGGTTTTGAGTCTGGCTCTGGTTCTGGTAATGTCCATGAAATTAACGATTCCTGGAAAATCCACGAAAGCCAGACAAACGGTACCCGTGCTAGAGCTTCCCCGTTTCTCAAAACTGGAAAGGGATCTGGAAACGATGCTAGAAAAATACCAATTCCATTGAGCCATGTAAAGAAAGCTTATTCCCATCAAAGCGGCGAGGACGATAACGAAACTAATTATGCAGATGTCAATTTTGATAACCTTATGGGGGAAGCTGATGGGAGTGCTGTGGAGCAGGAAGACGATATCATGACCGGGGTCTGGGCAGCATCCGGGGTTCTCCAGTCACCATTAGACAATATAGCTGACGACCAAACAGTTATTCACGGCACTGAAAGTCGTAAGGAATCAGGAACTTCAAAAACAGGGTCTACGGAACATATGGCTTTTGTGCCTGGTTCCGGTAAATCAAAACCAAAAAAGAACCTGTTATCGCCAGGTTTTGAGTCTCTAGCTCGGTATCTTAGTTTACCAGAAAACCCAATTTCAACCAGAAAAACAGGTTTTGAAGTGACCAATGAATTATGGCAGCAACAACCAGTTCAAAGTGGTTTAGCGGAGTCCCTTAAGACATATAATGCTACTCTACAAAGTTCAATGAATATTTCAAGCAAAGGGCCTAACGAAGCTAACAATGTTGATAACCCTGCAATAGATAATGGAACTCGTACGGAGAGTGAATCACCAAAAGATGTCACAACGGCAAAACCTGCTGCAAAAGCTTTGACAGGAACAGGCTCTATGCCATTCGACTATAGTGAGAACTCAATGGAATCAGAAGACACTAGTAGTGACGATCTTATGTTTGATAATACGGGGGGAGGGGGACTTCTCTGAGAAGGACTCCACCCCTAATATGACGATCATACGGGAAGGGACAATGGGTTGTTACTTGCGTGACACATAAAGTAACGCAACGTTCTCCAAACAGTTTGTCTATATTTTGATTGTATATTTTTTATGAAGTTTACATTAAATTGGTTTTATAGTGACACAGGTTTGTATTTGTGTGTGTTATTGGATAAATTTATTTCAGCATGCAAATTGAACAATTATTCATTGTTCTCATGCAATTTTGCCTGACTTGTAACCACGCAAAGAATAAACTTGTCCCAGGACACATTTCTGCCTTCCAGATATCTTTAGGGAAAGGGGAGGAGGTGAGAACTTGATAACGATTCCTTTGGCTCTGCGTCAAAGAGACGGGACGGTCCAGGTAGTTAAATACTTTTTTTCTCAGTTGTACAAGTTCTTAGGGGAATGAAATCGGACGTGGCGTCTAAATGAAGCAACCCTATGAAATATTCTCGCTTACAGGCCTGGAGAGGTACTCCTCTAACCAAATGGTGGAATAACCCGTACAAGATCTATTTTAGGGTGAAAATTATGAGACATTCCGAGCAATGACCATTGTATACAGCTTTTTTTGTTTTGTTGTCGACGGTCACACCTACCCTTTAAACCCAACTTTCCCCCGTCATTTCCTGATCGATGACGCCAATCCCTTGACAAGCTATTGTAGTCTTGAAATCCTCTACGGCAGATATGTTTGCAACACGTTGTCTCGTTGTCATGACGACAACCAGTGACGTCAAACCATGACGAGGTCGCCCTCCATCCAGCCCCAGACCTTTTTCGCGACCTCTTCCGACGCGTCGAGAACGAACGCGTGTTGAATATTATCGTCACAAACAATGACGTTTGCATCCGGGAACTTACGAGATAGCTCCTCGTGACACGTGCGCGGCACCCAAGGATCACGTGACCCGTAGTAGAAAACAAGTTTGTCCAGATTCTCCTGTACGCTGCTCGCGTCAATTTCTTTAATCGTTCCCAGGTCACGACCGATTCTCAGCATGTTCTCCATAGCGCGGTAGTTAAGGAAACCCTGAGTGGCACTCACGGTGCTGTCATGGCAACTGAACTTGTTGAAGTACATCCACCAGGAGATGGACCATTTCTGGAACACGCTGGGCATCAGCGAGAAGCAAAGAGTGAGAAAGAGGAACGGCCACTGCAGGTAGAAACACAGCACCCACCACAGGCGGCCCGAGGGAGAGTCCATCACGTGTTCAATGGTGGGGAAGAGAAGGATGCCTTTGATGAATTTGTCTTTGTCGTGATACCTGTAGAAAATTAAATAATTGGTCACGTGATATATGCAGAGATGAAGCCGCATTGTCACCTGTTTACTTCCGGTCAATTACTTAACGTAATTACGTAATTATTTCAAAATATTTCAAAATATTTCAAAATTGTAAAAGTAGTGTGTCTATTGGTTTCTTCGAGGATGTGACTGATAATTTAGGGGTTAAAGGGGTTAATTAACTAGGACAAATGTTGTGATTGGGGGTCAAGTGGTATATTAGGGGAGCGAAGGGGAGGGGAGAAGGAACGCTTAGAGGCGGGAAAAAAGGGCGAATTCGGTCCCTATTATAATACTTAACTAGGACAAATGTTGTGATTGGAGGTCAAGTGGTATATTAGGGGAGCGATGAGGAGGGGAGAAGGAACGACTAGAGGCGGAGTAAAAGGGAGGAGAAACATATCAAGCGCTAAAAAGCATCACCTCTTCATCATTTGCAGCACGATGTACGCTCCTATAGAATGCCCGACCAGTATAACCTTGCAGTCTTTAGGGATATGGTACGCGATGAAGCTAAGTTTGTGTGTTATCTGATCATCGAGGTGCATGTCGGTCGGGAATTCCTGCTCGTACTGCTTTGGGCGACCGCATTTGAAGACGCTCGATTCTTCGAGCTTTGTGTGACCTAAAAAGAAAAAGAAATAAAAGTTAGGCGTCGAAGGAGACATTATAGGCGAATCAGAAGCATAGGCACATAACATATGAAAAATGAAAAAAAAAACACACATGACGCACGATGCCTCCAATAAAAAATTGACCCGTTCGGTTTATCGTGTCCAGATATGAGCGTAATGGTCATGGAGGTATAAATCAGCATTATAAATACGCTTTTGGAAAATAGTAAGCTGTTTCAGCATTTTGTTCGTCTCTATAGCCTAGACCTTTAGTGGACCTTTTTGATGATCTGGTCTTACCCTGGGACTAGAGGTCCCTAAGCTATTATTTCAGTCGTTGTTTATTTATTTAGCTACATGCACTTTGAGCCTCTGAGAGGATGGGTTGAGGGGGGGAGGGGGACTTAAGCCCCTGGGGGAAGGGGTACTTGATATAACAAGATTTATTCTCTGCTTAGCAACCTAGTTTGAATCTTTAGGATATAATTATGGATTTCATATACGTGGATGTAACGCATTCTTTGCGGACTACAAACAACACATAGAAACTTGCTCTAAAATAACTGGTTATTGAATGAATTGACCGTTTTAAATTTTTGTTTATACGCAGAATGTCACCGCAGACTGATGGAACTTGTTTTGGTTCTACAAAAAAAAAAGAAAATCTCTATATAACCATCATATAATAACGTGCATCTAAATGTAAAACTTCTTTATGCGTTACCGCAACATCGTTTGCAAGATTAGGTGCAGAATAAGTTTCAAAATATACCAAATCCATAATATAAACCCAACGATCATTCAGCAATATTGAACATTCCAAACAATGTTTTTTCATACCTTGTAGGTAAAAAAGAATCGATAAAATTAAAAAAATAAAGGACAAAAGACGATGCATGTCAGATAAATATAAGCGTTGCTCTCTGTATGAGCTTTTAGAGTTTTGTTGCGACAAGGTATAATTTCCGGAATCTGTCGGATTTGACACAGGTGTTTTTGCTTTGAATCCGTAATTACGTCTCGCCCGCAAAATAAAAACAAACGCAAAAAAAATCTTCAATCATCATATACTTTCTAGCATCACAATTTCTATCCATTTTTAAAGTGAAATATATAAATTGATTTAACACAGAATCATATTTCCATATTTCAAGTTTTGGTACATCGTCAAATATTGAGTGTGTTTATAGCAAAATACCTCTTTCTTCTACTTCAATAAAAAAAACATTCACATTTGTCAGTATCATAGAAAATCTTCACATTTGTCAGTATCATAGAAAATCATTTTACATAGCAATTCATTTGTCAAACTTTTATATTAGTTATGTCAACGATAACTCATTTTCGCCTCGCTACAGTCGTCGCCATCTTTCAAACGGGTTTAAAGAACTGTCAAAACAAGAATGATATCCATTCGAAATGCGCTAAATGAATAATTCCTGAGACAAAAATATTCAAGCACACAAAATAGTTCAAATGATTTTGACGGCGGTTCATAGCCCGCTGCAGAAGAAAATTCTTCTGTAGCTAAAATTCTTTTTTTACAAACGGAAAAATGAACCAAATCGAAATCGCCGCAAGAATCATACCTAAAATAAAAATAAACATGTCGTATAAAAATACATTCTAAGAAAAAACAATTTTTTTACCTGCGTGGCCAACTCCATAAATTGGAATCTTTCCCCCGCTCTCGCTGAAAAGTGTAGCGATGAAAATATCGTAGAATTCGATAGAGCCAGGATTACCCGGGATTACCACAACACACACTTTTTCCGCATCTTGCCGAGGAGTCGCACACGAAATTTTCGTCGGGAGACCGTTTATAAGCGCTACTTCGTGCCTTACTATGGGGTTTCCATCTTCTGAGATGTTAGTCATTGCGACAGAGCGCAGAACGAAATTACTTTCTCTCTATTCCGCACTCGCCTGATTATTTATTTATTAGATCTTTAAATACCCCAAACATTATCTTGTCGGATCGCGCACGCGCAAAGAGGGGAAAAGTTTTCGTTCGCATTTTTTGGCTAAGCTCAAGGGATGATTAATTAATTTCTATCATAATATTCCATTTTATTTTCATTCATTTATTATTTTTTCGCGTATGCCAGACAGAAATAAACTTTTACCACATGCAAGAACAAAAATAACTAATCAATGTTTCCTTTATTATCTTTTGTTCACCCCCCCCCCCCCCCCAAAAAAAAAATCATGGCTCTCTTGCTCACCTTTCGTTCGATCTTTTGTTTATTCGGTGCAAAAACCTTTGGCGCTCGCGAGATCATGTTTTAATCAAAAAATATTTCCAAAAGAGTATTGATATTTATGTTTCTTGGTTTTCCTATAATTTAAATTATTTCTGGTCGCGTTTTTCATTAATGCAGATTTTCTTATAACTAGAAACTATACATTCAACAATATAACAATATTTTATTACACATTGAAATTATTTTTTCCACCTAAAGCTTTCATTTTAACTGTGCATCCCCCCCTCCTGTAGACTGGGCCATATAGCACCCGGCATTCAAACTAAATCAAACTATATTGATGAATACCGAATATATATATATATATATTTTACATTTAGCCGAACAGGGGAACCCACCACATCTTGGATGGTTTACCAGACAATAACGGATTGCACTTGTCAAGTCACGTGACTTTTTGAGTAGCAAATTCAAGCCAAAATAAACACAGAAATGACTGCGTTGGTCACGCCAAAAAACGACAAAAAAAAACTCAAATGTAAGCGCTAAATAAGTTGCTTTTTGTTGCTGTTATTTTGCCGCTAAAAGCCTGAGCGCGCACTTGTTTGCAACCCAAACAGTCACGTGATCTGCTAGTGCAAGCCGACCTTTGGGGTCATGCGTTACTTGAGCGCGAAAGCGAGGTCCTTGCATGTAGGAGCTTATTGGAGTAGAATAGAGGACATGCGCTAAGAGATCACGTGACTTTTCTGGGTGGCAAATTCAAAAAAAAAATCAAAAATGACTGCGCCCGTCACACAAGAGAACGACGAAAAAAAAATCTTTAAATGAAACTAAACATTTTCTGAAAAAAAGGAATTCTGGCTTTTTTCGTAAGCGTTGAATAAGTTGCTTTTTGTTGCTGTTGTTTTACCGCTAAAAGCCTGGGCGAGCGCGAGTTTGCCACCCAAACAGTCACTTGATCTCTTAGCGCAAGTCCCCTATTGCAGGTAAACTCTAGCCTGCGTAGCGGCTCAAGGGAAGGGAGACTACGCAGGATAGGTAAACTTCTGATTAAATGGGCTTCAAATATCGTAAATTGGTTTTAGTAATAAACTATTTACAGCGCTTTTCAATATTGTGCGAACTTTCAATTACAATTTCCCAGAGCTGAATAACCTTGTCGCTTCCGTCATTCAAAATCGTTGAAGTGTTTTAATTGGCCAGCTCTGAAATGGTTTCTAATCACGCCGACCAATCAAAAAGCTCCAAACATAATTCTATTAATTTGGATGACGGAAAGTAGCAAGGCAAAGCGGTTTAGCAGATGGAAATTATTTACGAGACTTCGCAGGATATAGAAAATCGCAGTAAAACGGCTGTAAACAAACGCCGACTTGTCAAATTATGGCTTTACGTACTCAATCTTTCTATAGGAAACACATCTAAAAAACGGCCCTGCTACCAGCCGACCGGCCGACCATTTTCTCACGGGAGACAGTCCTGACCATAACAGATTTACAAAAAACATTCCGTCTCCAACAGGGTATTTTGTCTCTTAGTTCACCGGGTATATTGCGACACCTAACTTCTAAAACTAGCCTGGAACATTCAAGGGCAAAATTATTTCATAAATATTTACAGTTGCAAATACAGACTATAGCGTTATTGAACGAAACCTTAATTGACAATTGAAATGCTACGGAGACATGAAAAGAGAAACACCTATAACTCGAAATCCCTTCTAACTCGAAAAGACTCCAAGTTCCCAAAGTACTGATGTTCAATCAATTCTACTCGGATAACTCCCAGAACTACTCGCTAACTCGAAAGGACTAAAAAACAAATGTGTAATCGGGTAACTTGAGCTCCCCGCTGACTTAAACTGACTCCAAGTCCGCTAAATACTAATGCTCAATCAATTCTACTAACGGATAACTCGAACTTCCCGCTGAACTGCATCCTCCGGGACCCAGGGCGTCGCGGAGATCGGGCACACAGGGAGCGAGTGCCCGATCTTCGCTACGCCCTGGGTCCCCGAAGATGGCTGCTTTTCGTCTTCTTTGAGATTTCGAGTTGAAGGGATGATAACAAAATTAACCAATTAACACGCTAGAAACAGTCTTGATTGACACGAATCTCACGCGAGCTCAAGCATTTCTTAACCTTGCTGCTAAGGTTCATGTCAATCAAAAAGTGCGTTTCTCGTATCCTTTTTGTGAAACTTCCTGCACTGTCAAAGTGATAACGGTAGCGCGCGTGGCATTGTACCAAACCAATCAGCCTAGACACTGATTGGCCTAGGCGTTATAAAAAGCCAAATGCCTGAACTAGACAAGGTATCTAGTTTGGCTTATCGCGACTGTAGCTACGGCTGCACCGGGTCCATGTGGGATAAATCAGTCCATCTTGAGATTGACATAAATGTACCGTATGAACATGAGGGAGGCGAAAAAGGAGACAGTGCCAAGCATCAGAAAGAACACGTGACACGCCAGCAACGTGTAACCGAAGTACTGGACTGTCTGAAGGACTCCGGACATGTTGGAACGCTTGAAGTAATAGAACAGCGAGTAGCAGAAGACGTAAAGACCGGTGGACCTGTGGGGGGAGGGGCGGGGTTCAGTAACGGAACAATGAGAGGTAGAACACGTTGAGATAGGTGGATCTGTGGGGGGAGGGGGTCAGTAATGGAACATTGAGAGGTAGAACACGTTGAGATAGGTGGATCTGTGGGGGGAGGGGGTCAGTAATGGAACATTGAGAGGTAGAACACGTTGAGATAGGTGGATCTGTGGGGGGAGGGGAGGGGGTCAGTAATGGAACATTGAGAGGTAGAACACGTTGAGATAGGTGGATCTGTGGGGGGAGGGGGTCAGTAATGGAACATTGAGAGGTAGAACACGTTGAGATAGGTGGATCTGTGGGGGAAGGGGCGGGGTGTCAGTAATGCGATAATGAGAGGTAGAACACGTTTAGTTAGTTGGATCTGTGTGTGCGTGTTGGGGATGGGATGGAAATCTATAATTATAACGATAAGTGCCTGCGGTAGGCACGGACCCCAGGGGTACTCCCCTGGGTTATTTTGTGAGGACTGTGTGGTTGTCACATGACATGTAATGGCAAGTTTGGAGACTCTCTCGTTGCGTGACAAGCGCGCCGGAAGCAGCGTGACAAACTCTGAGCTTAGCACAGACCGCCAACACTAAAGGCCACTTTTTGCGACGCACATAACGAGACACATATTTCACGACATTGTTGCATGACACGTGTTGCGTGACAAAGGTTAAGTGAAGCGTGACAACAATTGCGTGTAACGTGGCACAAGTTTACACATTTGCACATTACGTGACACATATTTCACGACATTGTTGCATGACACGTGTTGCGTGACAAAGGTTACGTGAAGCGTGACAACAATTGCGTGTAACGTGGCACAAGTTTACACATTTGCACATTACGTGACACATATTTCACGACATTGTTGCATGACACGTGTAGCGTGATATAAGTTGCGTGACTTACCCTGAGCTTAGCACAGAACGCCACCACCAGTGGTAATCTTCAGACGAGAGCTGGAAGTAGGTCAGGGCTATTGAGATACACGCGGTCACGCTCAGCAGAATGATGAAGACGATGAGGAGTATGCCGTACAGCGTGTACTGTTCCCGTCCCCAAAGGGTAGCGAAGATATAGTACAGCTCCACAGAAATAGCGCTATATGGAGGGAACAATAGGTTAGGGATATTAGCGATTATGGCTCAGGTCCCCAGAGGATAGCGAAGATATAGTACAGCTCCACAGAAATAGCACTATATGGAGGGAACAATAGGTTAGGGATATTATCGAGTATAGTCCCCAGAGGGTAGCGAAGATATAGTACAGCTACACAGAAATAGCACTATATGGAGGGAACAATAGGTTAGGGATATTATCGAGTATAGTCCCCAGAGGGTAGCGAAGATAAAGTACAGCTACACAGAAATAGCGCTATATGGAGGGAACAATAGGTTAGGTATATTAGCGATTATGGCTCAGGTCCCCAGAGGGTAGCGAAGGTATAGTACAGCTACACAGAAATAGCGCTATATCGAGGGAACGTTCCGTATAGGTAGACGTAAAAAGCGCTTAATGGAGGGAACAACAGGTTAGGGATATTGATAGAGTACTGTTCCCTTCCCTAGAGTGTAGTGAAGATATAGTACAGCTCGACGGAAATAGTGCTACATGGAGGGAACAACGGGTAGGTAAGGGGTGTTGGCGGAGTACTGGTCCTGTCCCCAGGGATTACTGAAGATTTGTATGCCATATAAAAGACAGGCTTTAACGGAACATGAATTATGACACTTCAGCCATATGTTTAAGTTTTAAGTTTTCATAATCACGAAATTCCCAAAACAAGAAATTCCGAATTAACTTACTGGAGAGCCGGTTAGCAGGCCAAGTCATATAAGACAAAAACTTCAAACCTAAAAACCTCGATCAATGACCCTACAACAACTTTTTGTAGGCCATTGTAAATGCACTGAAAAAAGGTAGGCTGAATGGAATTCCAAAGGCCTCCCAACCATCTAACTAGGGTGGGAAGCCTGTGGTAAATCGTGCGGGATCATTTGCCGAGACTGACCTGAACGGCAGAAAGCCGCCAACGAGCATGTGCACGGAGACACTTCGGTACCACGGGACGGGCGGGATCTCCCGCGGGATGTTCTTAGTTCTGCAGGGAGCATCAAAACTGGTGGCGGAATTCTTGCCGAAGATACCTCCTATAACGGTGAGTGGGAAGCCGACTGCAAACAGGGCAGAAAGGGGCCATTAACCCAAGAGAGATGTAATAGGCATGGCTAGAAAGACTTCGAAAATGCTGCATGGCTAAAAAGACTTCAGACAAGCTGTAGAAAAACTTGATGATCTGTGTAGGCGTGGTGGAATCAGAGAAATATATCAATACAAGGGTGAAGTTGAATGTTTTACGCCTCTGAGAAAATAGAGTGGTTTCGCTTCCGTTTTGAGGATAAATCCTTCGCCAGAGCTCTTTTGTTTATGCGAAGGGCTTATGCTTGAGATGTTAGCGGAACGACTCTGCTTCCAAATATGCATTGTAATGATTTATTTCCCTGAAAGGTAATAGCCCTGGATGAAAGGTAAAATAATTGATGATTTGATGAGGATAAGTAAACGCCCTTACACACGTACACTTAGAACGTGCATGCGACATTTCTTTTTAAATAGCGCACATTTTACTATAAGGATTATTTTCGTGCTTAGTAAACGGAATTTATCACATTTTCACCGTGATGCGTGATCCTTACCTTTCTGTGAATCGTGGCAGGGAGTATTTGATCCCGATAAAACGTTTCTCTATTGTTTTTTGCTAAGTAAACTTCAATCTTTTTTTCAGAATTGCGGTGCATTACGGGTAGATCGCTTAACGTACCTATGAGCCATATAAACATAAGCAGAATGATGGTGGTGTACGGGAGGGCCTGGGTCGACTGGTAGATCCACGCCACTGAGTTGGAGATGCTCCAAATAAGGAAGAAAGGGACTGGGGAAGAAGAAGTGTCATTATTCGTTACTGACTTACTGTAAAATGCTCTTCTAACGCCCTGGGGCCGGTTCCTAGAAAGCAGGTTTGCGCGTACCAAGGGATAAATAAGGCTATCTTGACATTTGATTGGATAAAAAGGGTATTCATCCCTTGGGTAAGCGTTAACCTGATTTCTAGGAACCCGGCCCGGCGCTTATTTAGTTTTGCGAGTTGCAAGGAGAGCACTTATTCGAAGCAGAGTAACATTATGTTAAAATGTTTCAAATAAGCTCATTTCACATCAAATAAGGCAGAGAACTTCTTGAAGTACCCAAATGTAATACCAGACAAATCATAAAATGCGACTTGTGATAGGACGTTGAGATTTGTAGCATCCTTCCGAGCATTCATAAAAAGCACGAGGATGGAAACACGGTAATTCCTGGACATTTGGTATTGTACCTGAGAAGAGGCAAGTTGTGAGAACGTTGTTCCACACCCACTTGGTTCCACCAATCTTCCTGTAAAATGAGCTGGACACAAAGCCAGAGATACCTAGACAAAATGATGAATAATTATATAAATACACAACTACTATAAAAACTGCTCTCTTCTGTTTAGCCTTCTCTAGAGTCACCCATAACCCAGCCCCCACTCAAGATGATCTCAGTAACCAGTGCTAATAGTAACAAAGATCTCATTCGGGCTCTCACAGGCGGTGGAAATTCAATGCCTCCAGCCCCTCCTGTTTGAGACAAAATTAAGAAATATGAAATGATAATGGGATTTTTTTATAGTAAACCTCATTACTTCATATTCAGCAAGCAATCACAAGAATGAATGTCTCTTTAGAACATAGATTAAAGAATGTCTATCAACCACTCCTTTGTTACAATTAAAAATACAACAGCTCATTTGCAAGAAAACTTTAAAATAACCATCCCCCATTAAAGTCTTTATTGATGATATTTGATTAAAAGTTTCTCAGTTACTTGCTTGAATTAGCCAATGGAAATGGATTCTTTGAGTCGCTCGGCATTGTGCAGGAGCATAAAATGGCGGTGCAATTGGCATTCTCTAGTATACTTACAGCAGGTCAGGGCATATAGCAGGACTGCAGCAGTATTCATGGACCCATGCCTGGCAACAGACCAATAAAATAGGCTTAGCAAGACAAAGCGAACAAAATTCCATATCAACTAAAGTTCATGTATCATTCTTTTTTTTTGCCTCTCTGGTTTGTTAGAAAAGTCTTGTCAATCAGATAGTATGTGTTTTACATCCTCATTGTTGTTTTTATTTGAATTAAAATTGGTTGTGCTGTCACATTGCACAATATGATAGGTTAACTAACCTGTGAACATTGAACATTCCAAACAAAGCCATGAAAATGATCCCAAAACACAGAGCAAGGAACTGTGATCCCACACCTAAAGGAAAATAAAATCATCAGGAAACATGAGGGAAGGCCTTGACAGGGAGGGGGGGGGGGGGGGCATGTAAATAAATGAGCTGTTGGGAGAGGAAAAATACTAAAAGGGGTCACTTCTTTACCCAGTATAGCACACAGCAAGCTCTTCTGTTGTGGGAATCTGAATACATCAGTGTGTATTATCTTCCAGCCATAGTCATCTGTATCTGTAGATTGAAAATATTTCATTTTTACCCAATAATTAATTCTGAACACCTGGGTATTCAAAGCCTGTGTATTCTTACAAGTTTTCGGACCTCGGTTCGTGTGATGTTACAGGAAACATTCTTAAACTTCTCTTACTTATAGTTAAGAATCTCTGTGCACAGAAAACTTGATGCCAGTATGCCAGCGACTAAGCGGAGTTCTTAAAAAAGCTGAAGCAAATTTGACCACCAGTTCTTAAAGGGGGAATATATTGGTGAGGGTATAACCAGGGATATAAAGCTTGCATCAAAACATTGTATTTTTCTACATGATCTCCAAATGCTTCTTTTATTTATGTGATCAACTTAGGGTCACAACACCCTTGCTTGGAATTTTGTGCTTAATGCCAAACATGGTAGCTTTATACACACAAGGACATGGAAAATGGCTCTACAATTTGTTTTTGGGACATACGAACCCAAATCTTCGACCTCATCATCTGTCATATTGTATCTTGCAAAATCATTCTTGAGAACTCGCATCTAAAAAAAACACACAACAATCCTTATAAAGAACTAAGACATTACTACTATATTGGTTATAATGAGAAACATAAGGCATAATAAAAGCCTTTAGAGAGCCTCTGACAGCCATCATATTTTATTGAGTTTGGTCAGTAAAGCATAAGTCTTTCTTTTCAGGTAGTTATTTTGAGATTTCGTTACATAATTGTCTTCTAATATTGGTTGTAAACAAAAACAAAGACTTGTGTTTGAAAATGCTTTTAAAAAAAGATAAGGTATCAGAGGCTACTAAAAATAAGTCAGTCTTCTCACAGAACTTTCTGTGTTGAGGAAAGAATCATTACGGGTACATATGAAAAATAATAAAATAACTGCTTACCAAAATAATAATAACAAATCCAAGCAGAAGGAACACCAGAACGGCGGAGTTGATGATTGACAGCCAGTGGATCTACAAAAAAAAGCCCTTGCTGTATAAATTGTATTTTTTACTAGAGACCTTCTATTAGGGCAAATTAAAATTGAAGCTAAAAAATCTTTGTTACGTGACATAGGCTCATACCTCCAGTGTTTTGGGGAAAAATCTTCCTCCTTCCTTCTTGGATCTCTGGGTGTACTGCTTGCTGGAAAGGTGAACATCAACAATGATAACAAACTTAGTAAAAAATGATATAACAACTACAATTTTAAAATAAATTACACAAAACATGTTGTCCGCCAATAAAAAAACTTTTTTTTATGCCTATTGCTATTCTTGTCAAGTTTTCTTTTCATTGAACCCCCTTCCCACTTTTTAATGTTGTATGTCACAATATTCAAATTTGGAGATAGACAGCCTATGCTGTACAACATTGTGTGTGTGTGGGGGGGTGTACAGGACCGGAAATGATCCCAGAACCCGAAACAATCCCAGGACCCGAAACGATCCCCAGAAGTACCCCAACTGATCCTCGGACCCGAAATGATACCGAAGAGTCCCCGAAATCAATCCCAAGGAATTGCGGAAATGGACAAAGGGAAAGCAGAAGAAATACTAGCAATTCTTGAAGCATAATTAAGGGTTAACAGCGACTCGATTTCTAAACAAAGTGACTTAAAAATATTGAATTCCAACACAATACTTCTATTTATTACATTGCCCGGCGTTTAACCCGTAAACAGAGTCCAAAACAAATATACAACTTTAAATTGCTACTGAAAGGAATACAGCATAAACATAGCACAGCTTTGCTCAGATCAACCAAAATTTTGACCTTCCATCACACTTAACATTTTGCGGTTCCGACACATGACTCTGACACTATAAATCTCATTTCCGGTAAACATCACCCCTAAAAATTAGTATTCATTTGACAACCAAACATGTATTTATACACAAAATCCTAGTTCACACGAGCAAATATTTACCGACACATTTTAGGCAGCCGGTTTGGCCGAGAAGAAGGAATGACAAAAGCACACTGAGTAATACACTCGAACAACCCTTCTACTACCGATGCAAAATATTAAGAGGATGTGCCTTTTGTTGAAAGCAATATTATTTGAGTTTTGAATTTCCTCATAACACTTTCCCATTTAAAAATGTACTTTCCCATTTAAATGTGTACTTTTGCGAGAGCGTTGTTTTCACGTCCTCAAACCGCGGGTCAACCAATCAGAGACCGTCACTTCAATAGCCTTAATTCAACGCGTCTGGAAAACGCCAGTCAGCCAATGAAATGATCTTGAAATTTGAGCCTTCGTGATTCCGCGTTCTTCCACGCGACCTGACCAATCACACTGAATCATTCTTATCCCGCAAAAAGGGCAATACAAATAGCCTTCTGACAACAGATGCAGATTGCCGGTGATAACGATAATTAACGCGGACTAGGGGTCAGAAGAGATCAAATGGAGAAGATGACTTTAGAAAATAAAAGGAGTAGCCTTCAAAACTACGTATAGTACCCGAACTTTAACAAGTCATTAAACAAGCTATTTCTAAAACCAACACCAAGGACACTCGAATTGGCTTACCCTAGTAATGACCTTTTTCTTCTTTGCACAGCTCTCCCAGAATCTCTTTTCGCTATACCAAATATGTCATGTCTTTCTGTGAACAATTCA
Source organism: Nematostella vectensis (assembly GCF_932526225.1). Taxonomy (NCBI): domain Eukaryota; kingdom Metazoa; phylum Cnidaria; class Anthozoa; order Actiniaria; family Edwardsiidae; genus Nematostella; species Nematostella vectensis. Next base: position 8,278,981 of record NC_064044.1, read on the forward strand.
CCAAGTGGGTATTTTTAGTGTTCCCAGGTCGGACTAATCATACTTGATCTCAATGAACCAAAGACTTGTGATGGCGCGAAACGAAATTGGCGCCCTTTTAGTCCCGTTGGCTCGAACACGGCTGTATCCAGCCCAAATTTGTCTGCCATCCAAATCAAATATTGTTCTTTTTGCCATCGGTTTCATCCAAGAATGACCCATTCGTATTGTTCTCATTATAAAAAGATGCAGGAGAGAAATCTTCTAGCTCACGCTGCACATGATGCCGTGTAACACGAGATCTCAGGGTATGGAATGAATTGATAAACAATTTACTGTTTCAACAGATTCGGATTATACAGCAAATCAAAGTGCGTTTTCGAACGCAGAACGTGCAATCTGTAATATAGGTGAACTCGAAAAATACCACCGTGTTTCGAAGCAATCACATACGAAAAACCCCTTTAATAAAGCAAACCTCTAACTACTGAAACATCTCACCGAAACGTGAAAGAGGAAGATAGTATACAACATCATCATTTATTACAAGGAGAACGAATAAAAGCCAATCACATTCCCAATCAGTGCGTTTGCAGACGCAACGAGTGTCTAGGATCGATTTACAAAGATACATAGGCATGGAAAGCCGGTAAAAATTTTAGTGTACTATGTATCTAAAGTGACTAGCCTTTAAACAATATATCGGCGTTTTCTTACTTTGTAAGTCAAGCAAGCAAAATGTTTTCTTCATTTCACAGAGATTGGACATAGCCATGCGTTATATTTTCTTCTCAATAGACACTCAAGAGTAGGCTTTGAAAACAAACCGGAAACTGTGCGTTTTAAAGACGCAGGTTAGTCAATAGTGTGAAAGAATCTAATTTTCGGTACGAGAAACACATTATGGCGTTTGTAATTGGTTGTTAGAAGACGAGGTTGATAAAACTTTCTTATTCAAACATCAAAAGCAAGCTGTTATAAGTTGATTTACGTCTAGTTATGTGCTTTGGGAAAGCACCCGACTCCGGGACAGATGGAGCACCAAAGGTTGAGCTCTCTGTTGGTGGTCATATGATATGATTAACAAACTGCTATCTTGTAAGCTAGGAGATAAGGCCCGAGCTAGGGAGCTTTGCTCTTTGCACACAAGCATTCCAAGCACCAGTCGAGCAAAAGAGCGCATCAATATAATTCTAGAGAAAAATCAAAAGATTTGAACAGATAATCTGTTTAAAAGAATTTAGCCTATTATCATCCTACAGTATCGTAGATTCATGCATAGAGACAGTCGGATATTACAGCTTGGTGTTACATTTTTTCAACTTGACAAAGTTAGCACGTGGGAGCCCCAGCACATATACCCGCGGCTATTTACTCAAGTTGTGGTTGCTTCGAAACATGATGGTATTTTTCGAGTTCACCTATATTACAGATTGTACGTTTCTGCGTTCGAAAACGCACTTGCTACGTTTTGATTTGCTGTATAATCAGAATCTGTCAATATTTAATTGCAACAACAGCAAATTGTTTATCAATTCATTCCATACCCTGAGATCTTGTGTTACACGGCATCATGTGCAGCGTGAGCTAGAAGATCTTTTTATAATGAGAACAATACGAATGGGTCATTCTTGGAGGGAACCAATTGCAAAAAGAACGTGCAATCTGTAATATACGTAAGGGGTAACGATGGGTACCTTAAAATTTCGAAAATCTCGCAAAAATTTCGCAAAGTCTCGGAATCTCGGCGTTTTTACGGAAGTCTCGAAGTCTCGTTTTTCCCCACGACATTTTAGGATCGTGGAGCCTCTTTTTGTACCACGTTCTCGGAGTCTCTGTTAAACGCGATCTGTTTTATGTTGTTACTGCTAAGGGTTTCCCTCTTTTTCGAGTCTCGAGTCTTAAGCCTTTCCGCTCTAGCTATTCTTTTTCAACTAATGTTTATGACATACCTCGAGCAAGTTATCTGATGTCCGAACACAAGCTAGTAAAAGCTCGGACACGGATTCCGAAATTTGACTTAAAGTCTCGGGCTCGGATTCTAAAACGCGGTCTCGGCGCCTCGGCAAATCTCGAACTTACTCATCGCTACCCCTAAAAGGGGTCTCTAGAACGCGCCAACATCCCAGAACATCGGCTTTATTCTCAGAGCGTATTGTTCACTGTTTATTGGCAACAAAATGTCTAGTTCTCGAATAAACAACTACTTTTGGAAAATAGTAATCTGGCGGTGTTTAAAGTTTGCGAGGATATAATATTTTCACTGGCTTTCCATGCCTATATCTGTCTCTTGATCTCGTGCTTGCATGAATATCTAGACCGTTGCATTTTCGAACGCACTAATAGACATGCGATTGGTTTTATCCTAAGGGATAAATTACTTGACATTGTTATTTATACCCTGCTTAAACTCAAGCTCACCAAACTATATACAAAAATGCTCAATGAAATAAATTGTAGTCCACTACTTTGAATGTAAACCCAGGAAGGTGACATGAATGTAGGAAATATTATGAACTTATACCCAAAATTAAGCAAACCAAAAGCACATAACTAGCTTTAAAGACGTAAATCAACTATAAATCAACTAATAACAGCTTGCTTTGATGTTTGAACAAGAAAAATTATATCATGTTCTTACAAGCAATTACAAGCGCCATGTGTTTCTTGTACCGAAAATTAGATTCTTCTACACTATTGACTAGCCTGCGTCTTTAAAACGCACACTTTCCGGTTTGTTCGGGCCTTATCTCCTAGCTTACAAGATGGCAGTTTTTCATATCATATGACCACCAACAGAGAGCTCAACCTTTGGTGCTCCATCTGTCCCGGAGTCGGGTGCTTTCCTAAAGCACATAACTAGACGTAAATCAACTCATAACAGCTTGCTTTTGATGTTTGAATAAGAAAGTTGTATCAACCTCGTCTTCTAACAACCAATTACAAACGTCATAATGTGTTTCTCGTACCGAAAATTAGATTCTTTCACACTATTGACTAGCCTGCGTCTTTAAAACGCACAGTTTCCGGTTTGTTTTCAAAGCCTACTCTTGAGTGTCTATCGAGAAGTATAACGCATGGCTATGTCCGATCTCTGTGAAATGAACAAAACATTTTGCGTGCTTGATGTTTCAGTAGTTAGAGGTTTGCTTTATTAAAGGGGTTTTCCGTATGTGATTGCTTCGAAACACGATGGTATTTTTCGAGTTCACCTATATTACAGATTGCACGTTCTGCGTTCGAAAACGCACTTTGATTTGCTGTATAATCCGAATCTGTTGAAACAGTAAATTGTTTATCAATTCATTCCATACCCTGAGATCTCGTGTTACACGGCATCATGTGCAGCGTGAGCTAGAAGATTTCTCTCCTGCATCTTTTTATAATGAGAACAATACGAATGGGTCATTCTTGGATGAAACCGACGGCAAAAAGAACAATATTTGATTTGGATGCAGACAAATTTGGGCTGGATACAGCCGTGATCGAGCCAAGCAACGGGACTAAAAGGGCGCCAATTTCGTTTCGCGCCATCACAAGTCTTTGGTTCATTGAGATCAAGTATGATTAGTCCGACCTGGGAACACTAAAATTATCCACTTGGTGAATTGTTCACAGAAAGACATGACATATTTGGTATAGCGAAAAGAGATTCTGGGAGAGCTGTGCAAAGAAGAAAAAGGTCATTACTAGGGTAAGCCAATTCGAGTGTCCTTGGTGTTGGTTTTAGAAATAGCTTGTTTAATGACTTGTTAAAGTTCGAGTACTATACGTAGTTTTGAAGATGTAAGGCTACTCCTTTTATTTTCTAAAGTCATCTTCTCCATTTGATCTCTTCTGACCCCTAGTCCGCGTTAATTATCGTTATCACCTGCAATCTGCATCTGTTGACAGAAGGCTATTTGTATTGACCTTTTTGCGGGATAAGAATGATTCCGTGTGATTGGTCAAGTCGCGTCGAAGAACGCGGAATCACGAAGGCTCAAATTTCAAGATCATTTCATTGGCTGACTGGCGTTCTCCAGACGCGTTGAATTAAGGCTATTGAAGTGACGGTCTCTGATTGGTTGACCCGCGTTTTGAGGACGTGAAAACAACGCTCTCGCAAAAGTACACATTTAAATGGGAAAGTACATTTTTAAATGGGAAAGTGTTTCATGTAGTCATGCGTACACCCCGGCATGATCTCATGATATGATAGGTCTTTCATTCACCGAAAACAAACATGCCAAAAAATAACTTTTCGCTAACATTTCGCTTCCTATGAAAAGCAGCATGTCCTATCTTAAAGACTTTCTTTTATGGGTTGTTATGTAAAAATGATTTATCCACACCGGGTTCTTCAAATTACTATCACAGGAATTGTTAGTTGACCCCAAGTTCTGACACAACCACTGTATTTACCCCGCAGTCGTATATTAAAATCTTAATACTATAGTTTTAGTTGATATAAATATCCTTTTAATAACACAAACAAAGCTAAATGTTTCATATGTTTTTAGAACTGAAAGCCAATCCTTACACATTCCTTTAGTTGTCCATTACTGTAATTCCTTGGGGGTTCATTTCGGGGACTCTTGGGGATTGTTTCGGGTCCCGGGATCAGTTGGAGAACTTTCGGGGATCGTTTTGGGTCCTGGGATTGTTTTGGGTCCTGGGGTCATTTCGGGTCCTGTACAGAAGTTGGGGGGAGGGGTGGGTAGTGGTTTCAGGGGGGAAGGGTTGGGTGGTGGTTTCAGGGGGAGGGGTGGGTAGTGATTTCAGGGGGAGGAGTGGGTGGTGGTTTCAGGGGGAGGGGTGGGTAGTGGTTTCAGGGGGAGGGGTGGTCGGTGGTTAAAGGGGGGAGGGGTGGGTGGTGGTTTCAAATTCTTTTTAGCTTTCAAAAGTGGGGGGGCTGGCACCATCCCCTCCCCTTCCGCCGCCCCGCTCCCTGTTGTGTTGAGGGTGAACGGGAGTTGTTGAGTTCTTTTTTTTAGTACAATTGAAGAGAAGAAATAAGGCACAGAAACGGCTGCAGCAATCATGGCAGAGAGCGATTTCTGGGGCTGGGAACATTGTCTTGGATTTTGGGGGATCAGAAAAGGGGGGACTTTGGTGGGAGGGGGACTCTTTACTGATAAGACAATTAGAATAAAGATATTTCTGTATAGCGAAAGTTATTTATTCACAATAACTTGCTGTGGATTATGACTCTGCATGATTACTCACTTTGTTTGTTTCCAGGTCACACTGTAGGTGTGTTTCAGTTTGAATGGTACCTCAACATCATCTAAGTTGACAGGGTCATGGTCTTTAGTGGTGACGTTTGCTGATATGACCTAAAAGATAGGGTTCTCTCAGTGTATATACTGTAGTTAACAATCATTGATTTGTGTTAAGGATCATCATTATCATGATGATGCCATCCTGATCATAATCATCATAAAGATAAGGCCATTCTCTGCAAAATACTCACTGTCATCATCATCATCATCATCATCATCACCAACATCATCATCATCACCACCATCACTATCATCACTATCACCACCACTATCATCATCATCATCATCATCATCATCATCATCATCATCATCACCAACATCATCATCATCACCATCACTATCATCATCATCAATATCATCATCACCATCACTGTCATCATCATCATCATCATCACCATCACCACCACTATCATCATCATCTTCACCGTCATCACCACCACTATCATCATCATCATCACCATCACTATCATCATCATCACCATCACCACCACTATCATCATCATCTTCACCATCATCACCACCACTATCATCATCATCATCATCATCACCATCACCATCACCACCACTATCAGCGTCACCGTCACCGCCACCGCCACCGCCACCGCCACCGTCGTCACCACCACCACCACCACCACCACCATCATCATCATTATCATCATCATCTTCATCACCATCACCATCACCACCAACATCATTATCATCATAATCACCACCACTATCATCATCATCATCTTCATCATCACCATCATCACCAACATCATCATCATCATACTATCATCATCATAAATACCATCACAATAATTGTCATCACAAACATCATCATCACCATAATAACGCCATCACTATCAACACATCCTTCAACAATTCTCTAGTCATCACCAACATTATCAACTATAAAGGCTCTATTTAGTACTGCACCTCTTTTGAGCTCCCCTTTCTAATTATGCCGCTTCTAGGCCAAACATTTCAAAAAGCAAATAATCAAATATCATACCTGGTCACCATTGTATTCAATAGTAAAGTGCAGATGATTCCAGATAGAAATCTTGTGTCGGTGTGGAAGAATCTGGCCTTCTTCCAGATGGCCTATGAACCCTCGGACAGGGAGATCATCTAGAATAAATGTGGGATATAACCATCTAGAAAACATTGATCCCCTAGGGGATGCTTGGGTGTTGACAGGAAAGAAAGAGGGTGTTATTTTGGGCTTGTATGTACTTTGCCTGGGATTTTGGGGAGGTAAAAAATATTTATATTTTTGGGGTGTTTAGCATTTGACCCTGCATTAAAAAATACTTCTGTAAGGTAAAAGAGTGATGTACCAAAAATGTTTTTATATTCATGTCACCAATAATATCCAATCATTGTGAAACTTGTACTTGGGAAAGCATTAAAAACTTGTTTTTTGGGTTAAGATATTACAGTAAGGTATGTTTAGGGTTTGTTTAGGTGTACTGTAAGTTTCTATCTTTGTTATTTTGGTGTATCACATTAGGGCTCTATTAGATAATTCTCTCTACAATACACACAGAAAAAAGATGTCTATTAAACACACACAAGGAACTTTTTGTCACTTACCAACAACAAACTCAAAATAGTAGAGATCCTCAATAGCAGATTTAAGTTCACCAAGCTCCTCTTTGTTTAGCATCACTTCACACAATAATTGACTTTCAATATTTTCTGTGGAGTATCAGTCAGAGGAAATAAAAGTCAAACTTCAGGACAGTGGAAAAACTTATGCTTGATCGCCCACCTTAAACTCTACAATTTACATCACAAATATTTGCATGGATTTGATTGCAAAAAAAAGTCCTCAAACATTCTCTACACATGTCTTGAAATTGTGCAATTGTTACACAATAACGTTGAACCTACATGTGTTCTGTGCTAGAAATAGATGGAAATTTTCTGCTTGGCATTTAAAGGGGATATCAAGCAGGCCTTGACAACATTTGATTTTAGCTTGCCAACAAACTGTACATGTTTCAAGTTTCCCACACACTCAACTGAGAAGCTGAGAAGAATAGTACTTTCATTACATAGTTGAAAATACCTCAGGAACATCTTAAGCTTGGCTAACCTTTAAATTTGATGTTGTACATTGCAACTGCCATACGGTCTCCCTTTAAGACCTCTCCAAGTGTCAGACTTCGATGTTCCACCTAAATAATGGGAACAACAAACAAGAAAGAGTATTTAAATGCATTTAACAAGCTAAAACCTTTAGGTAGGAGGGATATAGGGTAGTAAAGGTTTGGCTGGAGTGTGTGTGGGAGGGGAATAAGGTAATGAGGGTTGGGGTGAGGTATGGGGGAGGGGATGGAGTGATAATGGATTAGGGTATATGGGGAAGGGGAATAGAGTAGAAAGGGTTGGGGTCTAGTGAGGTAGGGGGATTGAGTAGTGATGGTTTGGAAAGGGTGTGTAGGGGAGGAGAATATAGTAGTGATGGGCTGGTAATGGTGTATGGGAGAAGAGGATATAGCAGATTGTTTGGTTGGGGTATGGGGTGTTTAGGGTTCGGGTAGAGTGGTTAGGGTTCGGGTGTATGGGAGAAGGGGATATAGCAGATTGTTTGGTTGGGGTATGGGGTGTTTAGGGTTCGGGTAGAGTGGTTAGGGTTCGGGTGTATGGGAGAAGGGGATATAGCAGATTGTTTGGTTGGGGTATGGGGTGTTTAGGGTTCGGGTAGAGTGGTTAGGGTTCGGGTGTATGGGAGAAGGGGATATAGCAGATTGTTTGGTTGGGGTATGGGGTGTTTAGGGTTCGGGTAGAGTGGTTAGGGTTTGGGTGTATGGGAGAAGGGGATAGAGTAGTGGGGATCGGGGTGTATAGGAAAAGTGGATAAAGTAGTGGGGTTCGGGTGTATGGGAGAAGGGGAGAAGGGGATAGAGTAGTGGGGGTCGGGGTGTATAGGAAAAGGGGATAAAGTAGTGGGGGTCGGGGTGTATAGGAAAGGGGATAAAGTAGTGGGGGTCAGGGTGTATAGGAAAAGGGGATAAAGTAGTGGGGGTCAGGGTGTATAGGAAAAGGGGATAGAGTAGTGGGGGTCGGGGTGTATAGGAAAAGGGGATAAAGTAGTGGGGGTCGGGGTGTATAGGAAAATGGGATAGAGTAGTGGGGGTCGGGGTGTATAGGAAAAGGGGATAAAGTAGTGGGGGTCAGGGTGTATAGGAAAAGGGGATAGAGTAGTGGGGGTCGGGGTGTATAGGAAAAGGGGATAAAGTAGTGGGGGTCGGGGTGTATAGGAAAAGGGGATAGAGTAGTGGGGGTCGGGGTGTATAGGAAAAGGGGATAAAGTAGTGGGGGTTGAGTGGAGTAGACTGAGGAACAACATGAATCAATAGCTATGAAAATAATATCTTGTTGTAGTATTTTATTCATAAACACAGTCAAGAGCAAGGATTATTATTGCAATATAATTTTGCACAGTTAGATACTCTGATTAAAATATATGCTATGTACAATATACAGTGGTTATCCTTGTATTTTACGATAAAAGATAAGTTCACTATTATTATTCATTCAATTATTATACCTTATTGGGGCGACACACTGGAAGAGAGTAGTAATGGTACGTCTCTTGTGGGTTAAAATAAGGCCCGACTTTGTTAACAAACATTGCGATCTGTGAGAAAAACAATGAAAATTCGCGTGAATATCAAGCTTACTAATGAAATCAAAGAAACTTCAGAACTGAAACAAATAAGAAAGAAACGAGCTTAAATCATAATAGCCAGGAAGTAAAATGTTCGAAGTTTTTCTCACCTTCTCTCCATCTTTGTAGGTGCTTGCGGCGCTAAAATATACGCAAAAACATAGCCAAAACGCACCCAAATACAAGAACTTCCAAGCCGCCATATTGGAATTCCCGCGGAGGGCATCATGGGAGTTATAGACGTGGAAGTAGGCCCGGGATCTCGGCCATTGCCATGGAAACGATAGGTCGTAAATGGAACGAAATTTATTTAAGTTTACTGTAAAAATGGTAAAAAAGGAGATGGGTTAGTTTATGTTTAATCACTTATTTCTTTAAAAACTGAAACGATTAAAATCTCTTTTTTCCCATCGATAATTATATGGATCTTTCGATTTGAGCGAATGCGCATGTGTGCACGTGGCATCGTTTGGTGACGTTCTAAGATGGCGGATGCCGGCTTCTGAGGACACTTCTGAACAAATCCACGTCCAAAACCCTATACAATCATGCTGGCTGCCATCAAGAAGAACTGGTTTCTCATTGGGATCGTCGTTGTGATATCTTTGGCAAAGATAGCGCCATTTATTGGCGAAAAGGGTGGAATTCTCAAACCGGAATACACGGTGAAATACATCGCCGTGTCTGTGATATTTTTCAATAGTGGAATCTCGCTACGAACTGAGGACTTGAAAAGCGCCCTAACTCATGTGAAGCTACACGTATTTGTGCAGAGCTTCACTATGGCCTTTGTCCCTATGCTGATGACGGCCATAGTACAGTTTCTCTCTCATACATCTCTAAATGCCTGGCTGCTCAAAGGACTTCTTGTAGTTAGTTGCATGCCGCCTCCTGTATCCTCAGCTGTGATTCTCACAAAGGCTGTTGGAGGCAACGAAGCAGCCGCCATCTTCAATTCTGCCTTTGGGAGTTTTCTGGGTATATTTGTCACGCCATTACTGCTTCTAAATCTAATTGGAACATCATCATCCGTTCCCGTAACTAAGATTTTCGCAACACTTAGTGTCACCGTAGTATTCCCTATCCTGCTCGGACAAGCATTGCGTTACAGCGAGAAGGTCAAATTATGGATGGAGAGAACAAAGCCGCCTTTTGGAACTATAGGAAGCTGCGTGTTGCTGCTTATAATCTATACTACATTCTGTGATACATTTTCTCATGATATTGGTGACATTGACACTTTTAGCTTGATGGGTATTATAGCTATTGTAGTTCTTCTTCAGTGCTGTCTACTTCTTCTAACATTCACTGTGTCACAGTTTAAAGGTCTATCCTTCACGCCTGCCGACACTGTTGCTATTATGTTTTGTTCTACTCACAAATCGTTGACCCTTGGCATTCCAATGCTGAAGATAGTTTTTGCTGGCTATAAGTACCTATCGTTGATCTCTATCCCGTTGCTGATTTATCACCCAACCCAGATCTTGCTAGGAGGAGTTCTTGTCCCATTTGTGAAAAGCTGGATGAAGTCAGCGCAAGCCAAGAAGAAAGAGAGGAGGGTTGTTAATGGTGTACTTATTAATGCATAGGTGGATATAGGTGGACGAAATATGGTCTTTTCATTGCTCTTTAAGTTTCTTCACCAAAAAACAGAAGGGGTCCCCCTCCCCCCTGGGTTTTGTGGCATTGAGGTATTGGCCTTTTTTGTACAGTATTGTGGTAAAAGAGCAAAAAAGATGCGGTGATGCGGTATTTCATACATGTGTATGGTATGCAATATTTTTTTTTTCTGCTGTATTGTGGTATTTTTTTAAAAAAATTGAGGTAATTAGACCTCCCCCTAAAACTTCTTGTCCCCAGAAATGTTTAAAAATGAGGACATTTCAAGTTGGCTGGTTCTGTCAGTTGTATCTTAATTATTCTACCCCAAGTTTTTCAAACCAGCCATTGCCCTTGGCAATATAAAAGAAATTGCTTTAAGTTCTATTTATGGACCCTATTATATGCTATTATATATCAGAAACACCTTCTGCCTTGAGGTTTCTCAAATTTGGCTTTCAGGGTTATGGAAATCTGTTTAACACATACCAAGCAAAAAAAGAAAGAAAAAGTAGTTACTGAGAATATAGTAGGTTTAAAACTGGAAAATACACAAAATATGCCTTCTGTTAGTATAAAGTATTCTCAAAATATTTGGTTACACTTGTGAATTGGAAGCTATGTAATCGTCACAAATTAAAACTAAAAAATATAACATTTTACAAACAGTATTTTTATTTAATAATTCTTATTATTTAAATTCATTAATGCCACCTTAGCAGGTAAACAGCTGTAGTTAAATATCCACACCTTTTAAAAGATACCAAACCATACATCTTCTGTTCTTCATACTGTTTTACTTTAATGAACACAATGCAACTTGCTTGATTTTAATGACTCGTGACCCCCTACCGAGTGGTGGCCTCACAGATCACTGGCTCTCTATATTGTATTTTGGCAAATGTAATTATCCATTCATTATTATTTTATACTCTGGTAATACAATTAAGTTGTTGTTTTTCATTTAAGGATGGTTGAATTTAAAAGCATTTAAAAAAAATGAATTTTTATCACGCAATTCTTTACAATTAAAACCACCCCTACCTCTTATATTTTTTAATTTACGTTAGATTAATTCTTTGCTAGCCATCAAGCCCACAATCTCCTTCATAGCTGCTACTAGCAATTTGGTTTATAGCCGCCAATTAATAATTTTTTAGTCACGAGAGAGGCGCTAATCTGGTACAAAAGCGAATACTAGCTACAGAATACCGACTACAAACAAAGACCGATAATTCTTACCGACTACCGATAAATTATGGGATTTTGTACTGACTACCGACATGCAGACCCCCCCCCCCCCCCCCCATCCAGACCCTGATAGAGACTCCCTCTAAGGCACATATACTCCCATGGGATAGCAAAATTTGCGTGGCCAAAATAGAATCTGAGACGTTTTTTGGGGGGTGTCCCCCCCTTTTCCCCTGGCCTACAGACCCTCAAGAATTCTCTTTATGCCTGGAAGCACGGTGTTTTAGCCGCATATTGTTGTTAAAGCCATTATTATCGTGTTTTTCAAACTTATGATTGAGTTTCCCATCAGTCCATTCATCTCTTTTTGTCTTCTTCCCAGTTATGCTCACAAGTAAAAGTGTCGATAGGCACATGATCTCGCCGAAAAACAGCACAGATCTGAAAAATAACAACACAAAGATATCACAAATTGGTTCAAGCCCCTTTCGATTTGTCAGGATAGTTGATCACGAGATAATAGAGAAATGCTTGCGTACTGACGAAGTTCTCAGCTTGACTGTGACGTAGATGATCGCGTGATACGCGTGATGGAGAGAGTATGATGAATGCGATATGACGATTTGATACAGTGGCTGATGATCGCGCGTGATTTTTGTGACGTATAGGCTGATAATCGCATGTGACTTATGTGACGTAAAGGCTGATGATCGCGCGTGACTTATGTGACGTAAAGGCTGATGATCGCGCGTGGCTTATGTGACGTTAAGGGTGATAATCGCGCGTGACCTTTGTTACGTAGAGGCTGATGATCGCGTGTGACTTTTGTGGCGTAGAGGCTGATAATCGCGCGTGACGAGACTGTTACTCGCGTGTGGCTTATGTAACCTAAAGACAGCTGCTCGCGCGTGACTTGTGACGTGAAGGCAGATGATCGCGTGTAATTGTTATGTAAAAGCTGATACACACGCGTGACTTTTGTGACGGACATGCGCGTGACATGCGAGCCGTAAATAATCACGCATGACTTTTTGGCGTTGATAGCCTGCCTGACGAAAATGAACACATTGAGACGTCTCTGTTGCAGATGATCGCCCACAACAGTGGAAAAGGCAACTATTTGATTTTGTCAAACTGCAAATTTGCAGTCAAACACGAACAGCACGCGAAAGTCCCGTGATGACACCACAAGTACCTGTAATAACGACAGCAGAAGTCAAATCGCAGAAGCACGAATGGGGCACAGTAGTGTGTATTCATCAGACAGCAAACAGCGATGTTTAACGCAAGAAGTGTGACATACGCCGGGACATTAAGACCTTCGTACACGTGACCAAAGTGCCGGCGAACCTGCAATGGATTGCGTTACCAGATTAATGAATAAATTAATCTGCTTTGCAGCTGGTCGTGTCGGAGTCACTTGCCGGCCTCAGCTCTGCGTGACTCCGAGAAGAGTGGCTGCAAAAGAGACTATGACTCAAATGGCTAGGACAAGTTCAATCCCGATGACTCGAAGTCTCGGTAACTCGACGGTAACTCGACTAACTCGAACCAAAATTAATTTCCCTTGTTTCTTCACACTCTTTATGAATATAATTGTATCCACCAAAAACCAGGGGGCCCTTTATGACTACCTCCCCCCCTCCGCTAATTCAAGGTGGTTTTAGTTATTCTTTAAGTAATATCTGTTTTCCTAATAAACTCGAAATTTTTCTTGCGTAAAATGAATCTTATAAGAACCCACACCTTATGTTTGTTATTACAACCTGTTTCGTTAAATTTTACATGAGTAGGGCGTAAAGGTTTGCGGTGATGCCGTTTTGTCCTTAATTTTCTGCCAGTTGTTCGTTTTTGGTAGTTGTTTTGGCTGTTTATTGCGATTTTTTAGTCTCTAGCGGTTTCGGGTTTGGCAAAACTCCGATGCAGTTTAGCGCTTTTTCAGCGCTTTTCTGTGTTGTTTTGCGGTTTTCGTGCCCACCTTACGCCCCTTCAATCTTGCAGCCATATGTTCAATGCCACATGCAAATATCGACCAGCATTGCCGGCAGCGTCTCGTGTTGACCACACGGCAGAGGGAGTGTTGGCCAAGTTACATGCACCACCTCTTACCTGCTGGAGCTATTTGCGCGGGGTCCTATATGGCCTTTATAAAGCGTCTCGCAACATTTTTTATTAGCCACTTTTCAACTTACCGCTTTGCCGGTGACCAGATATAGATACGCAAAGGCAGCGGCCGCGAAGTACCCTGGGTAGAATCCGTGCCATATGAGTGACGTCATGAATGTCAGGGCTTGCTTATGGAGAGGAACTCTGTCGTACACAACACTTGGGGAGAATGGACATCAACGTTTGTTACATTTTATAAAATACCAGGGGCTTAGCCAGGGGGATGGCCTAGGGCCCCCCTTTTTATTAGCCAAAAATATAGCAAATGTATGAGACATTATCATATCAAGAAAATTGAGCCAAAAATTGTCGTTTTTGTCAAACGCGGCCACTTCCATATAAGGAAACTAATATATTCCTTATTTGGAAAATCTGCATGATTCTTGTAATTTTTAAGGTGAGTGTACCCAAGGGTCATCGTTAACTTTATGACTTGTAAGCAGAAGAGAAAAACAGTTACTGTGACCATCTTTAGTTCCTCGGTACCAGACCCCCAAAACGGCAACGTTTTCTTCATATGCTAAAATACAGAAGAAGAAAATGTCTTGAAAGTCCCCTTTGGGGGGGGGGGGGGGGGGGCAAAGTGGGCTCCTGTTAAAAATTCTAGCTACGCCGCTTAATACCACTAGTTACCGCATTCTCGCGCGCCAGGGCCAATCCCCTTCATAGAGATATGAGAGAGGTGGACCCTGGGCGTGGAAGAATGTAGCTACCGCAGTGAGCTAGTCGGGTCAGTTAGTCAGATATATGAGAGATATGAGAGAGGTGGACCCTGGGCGTGGAAGAATGTAGCTACCGCAGTGAGCTTGTCGGGTCAGTTAGTTGGACGGTCGATCGGTAGGTTGTTGGGTCAGTCAGTCAGTTGTCCAGAGAGTCATTTGATCAGTCAGTCAGTCAGCTACTAAGTCAGTCAGTCAGTTAGCTACTCAGTCAGTCAGTCAGTCAGCTACTCAGTCGGTCGGTCGGTCGGTCGGTCGGTCGGTCAGTCAGTCAATCATTCAGTCAGCTACTCAGTCAGTCGAGTTGGTCGGCCGGCTGGTCAGATGAGTCGATCGGTATGCTCTATTAGCTTACCATGCCAAGTCTATCCATCCTCTCGCCTGTCCGTCCGTCTGTTAATTAACCAGTTAGATTATCTGTTACTAAACACATACCTTCTAAGCCATCTGCCTGTTGTAATGTTCCAGTTTTCTGTCGCGTCCTTCAATGATGTACCGCACTGCGCATGTTCAAATAAAAAGCAAATAAAAAGGAAAATAAACTTAATCGAAAGAGATTTTGTTTACCATCTTTGAGAGGTTAGGCTAGATCAACATACTAACCTCTACTTTTAATATATTCACATAGCGTATGGCATCATGTCGAGGCCGTCCTCTGACGTCATATCCGTTAAATCCCTGTCCAGAAATGATGACACCTACCTCTCCTATCAGGAGAAGAGAGGGTAGAAAAATCAAATCGTGCATGGGTGGGTCATGCTAAAAAGAATTCAAAATTTTGTTCCCAATTTCAAATGGCGGATGTCCAAATTTTAAAAACGACCGCCATTTTATTGAAATTAAACGACCAAAGGCAAGCAGGGATGCAGAGGAAAGATAAGTCGTAATATGCATACGCGCGGGAGGAAAATTAGCGTAAAGAAGACGCGAGCAAATAAGAAAAATACTGATAAAGGAGTGAATAAAATTATTGAATAGATAGATACAGATATAATATTTAAAATAACCCTGCGGACTTACCAATGGTAAATACAAAGTAATATTTAAGCCTCAATATAAAGCAGCTGAGCCAGGCGTAGAATATACGGTAAAGCAGGGATGAACTGGCGATGAATTCTGCATCTGGTTGAAGAAATCATCGAAATCATCAAAATGTGTCTAACGATGGTCTGGTCTCTAATCATCCCTGTTGCTCAAACTCAAACGCGCATCTGAGGAAAGTGTTCAAGGCCATCTTTGGCCTGTGACTTGGCTTGTAACAGCGCATAATGCTTTAAAGTGCTTATTAGGTAAAAAGGGGAAAAAGCTCCATGGGCGTATCCAGGGTTGGGTGCTTGGGGCGCCACTCGGCCACACAAACAGGTATGATATAGCTACGCCCCAACCCCCCTCTCTTTCAACCCCCGCCCCTTCGACAGTACTAGGAACGTTTCTGAGCGACTGAAGGAAACCGGAAGTTTAAAGTTATCCTCTTCTGTAAAATGTTTGGTCCAATTCAATGAAAGAATACTATTCTGTGTCTATTCTCTGAGTCCTCTACTTCCGGTTGCCGTTCGTCGTCCAGAAACGTGTTCCCTTTACACACTCGTACCCTGGCCTCCTCCTTTCTCATAAAGGCCACCAGGCATGATATTGAGTGAAAAGATCCTTTTCATTCCTGACTCACCTACATTACGTTTGACAGGAAACGAGGGAGAACCTACGATAAACCCTAGCACTATTGCCATGGCAACGAGAAATCTTTTGCCTGCAGCTGTCTGGAAAAGCATAAGAGATTTTTTTACGAAAAAAATGTATCAATAGGCCATTCCAGCTATAAGCATGCGCGCGCACTCACCATGGGAACCTACCTCAACTACCAGCATGCAGCGCCACTTTGTTTGATGTAAGCTTAAAAAAAAACGCACGCTGCATTCAGGTAGTTGATATAAGTTTCTATGGTTATGCGTGCGCAAACTTATAGCTGGAATGGCCTATTAATTGCTATTTTTAAATGGTATTTTAATGGCGACATAAGGTTCGAGAGGGAGACGACAGGGGGAGGAGCTTTAAAGGGGCCATTAATTTGTCCTGTTTGTCCCGGGCATACGCTTTTTCAGGATTTTTTTATTAGAACTAGAATTGAAATGCAGTATTCCTAAGTCATACACCGGGAATCTAAACACTATACCGTAAATGATCTAATGAACGCCTCCTATCTAATAAACGCCTACTATCTAATAAACGCCCCCTATCTAAAGAACGCCTCCTATCTGATGAACGCCTCCTATCTAATGAACGCCCCACTACCCTCCCTCCTAGCTAAAACAAACGACATAGGAATTTCGGTAATATAAGTCAAATGTAATGAATCTGAGTTTGGCTTTTTCTGGGCGAATGGTGCTTAATGTCAAGAAACGCTCGCTACGCATTTAACGTGATCCTGACTGAGACTAGAACCCCACCCTAAGTTTGCATCAATTACAGAGAAATTTCGGAACTTCCTCCAAACCCCCTCCCCCTCCCTCCTTTTCCTTCTCTTGTGCTTTACCTCACACCCAGTAATAGGCTGTCTCAGGCTCTGCCCGGTGATAAAGTCTCTGTATTCCCTGAGTGTACACGTCGGCCCTACTAGGACCATGTTGTAGTGGAACATGTAGGCGAGGTACTCCAGGAAAGAGGGGATGTCTCTGAACAAGTAGAGTGAACACTTAGTTCTACAAGGGGTTCGCCCTGAACCAGGGGGGGAGGGGATAAACAGATAGCATTACAAGTAGACCGACATTAATTAGGGGGAGTGGATGGGGGAAAGATGCATACCTGTCAACTCTCCCGCATTAGGCGGTAGTCTCAAGATTTTGGACCCCTTCTCCCGCTCTCCCGCGTTGAGCACCAAATCTCCCGCTTTTTAGCGATTTTTATCGCTTCCGAAAAATTATTCCATAAAAAATCGTCATTTTGCCTATTTTCTATTAAAATATTTAAAACAACAATTCACTTGCGTAGCGCAATTTATCTAACACCCTTGTGAGGTCTATAAGTGGATTTGTTCGCGAGAGCTTTCTATACGGCAAACGCCTGCAAGGTTAAACCCCCCCCTCCCCCTAAAAAAAATGAATATACCCCACCCCTCCCCTCAAGCCTTGAGATTTTCGGAGGTTGACAGGTATGAAGGATGGATCTGAAGGGGTCTGAAGGATAAATAGATGATATATCAGGGGGACCGGTCTAAGCCACGGGGAGGTGAGAGTAGATGGGAGGAAATGAACCTGAAGTATGACCCATCATCCATGAGGGGGGGGGGGGGAGGAAAGGGATATGCATTTGATGGTGGTATAAATAGATAGTTTTGCAGGGGGACCCACCTTTAAGGGCCGGGGAGGGGAAGGGATGCATCTAAAGGGAGTATAAACAATAAGTATTAAAGAGGGACCCACCTATCAGGGGAAGGGGTAGTTCCATATCAGTCAATCTTGTTTTAAAAACTGTCGTTTTTCTAGCTCGCTCGGTCATTTCCTTATAAGGCACTACATACCATATTTGGGAGTCCGCTTCAATCATTTTTCGCTTTTTTATAACTCTAGAGATGGGTAAGTCAAGAATTTCCACGTAAACTTGCAGGAATTCATGTTTACTATGATTTTGCTGGCAGCTATCTTGGAAATGGAGCCTGGTCCCTAACGTTTTAGATCTTCACAGGTCTCCCGCGCGCTCGCCCAAGGCTCTTTTTAGACCATTTAGAAAAACGACAGCTGTTGATTGATATGTGTAAATGGATATGGGGCATAAGTACACATACGTTATCTTTTCCTTTTTCTGACTCTGTGTGAGGTTCTTGTCTTCCCTACCACATCCTGTAGGGCATACAAGATAGGGAAATCAAGTCTGATATAAATGACGTCAAGTATGGAAAAGTTAAGGTCAAGTCCAAAAAAATGACGTCAAGTTGACGTAAATTCTGAAATAAGTGACGTCAAGCTTGAAAGAAGTTATGTGAAGTCTTAAATAAGTGACGTCAAGTCTTAAATAACTGACGTCAAGTTTGAAAGTGACGTTAGTCTGATCTGATCAAAGGGGAAGTCACGTCTATAACAAATGACGTTATTTTTTAAGGTTAGAGAAGTGTCTGAATTCTTTTTAAAGTATTCCACATCAAGCCGAAAGTTCGTCATACCAGAAGAAGGTTCTTTGTCTTACCGTCGTGTAGACTAAATGCGACGTAAGTGAGCTTCTGAAACATGATCATCAACCTCCTGAAAGGAACAAAGGTAGATCTATCTTTATCAAAATTATATACACAGTTCATCTTTTACAAAAAGTTAAAACCTCCATGAACGGACACAACAGAGACTTTTAAAAATTTCAACGCAGTATTAACGGACGGTTTACGTAAGTGACCATCCCAGTTACCGCGACTTTTTTTAGTTCCCTAACTCCCCCTAACTCTCCCCCTTTCTTCAAAGCAAAAATTAATAAGGGCCACCTGTCTATAAGAAGGTGCGAGGGCCAGCTTTTTTGGTACAGTGGAACCTCGTCAAAACGGACATCCTGAGTGTCCGTATTACTAGGGTGTCCGTATTAAGCGGGCTGCCCTACAAGACGTCAAAAATGCATTTTTAATACTCAGAACGCATGCTACAGCAACACAACATGTTTCATATTAAGATATTTATCTTTAAAACTCATTGTATCAAAGTTACATTTGGATAAAGTACTTCTGCGAACTAGTGACATGTTCCGGTTATATTTTTTTTAAACAACAACAACAACAAAAAAGGATAACTTATTCTTTCCTGGATCGTCCTTGCGAAGATTCGACTTATTCTAACTAAACTTATTCTAACTAAATTCGTTATACTATAATTCAACAAAGGTTGTGAAAACTCTGCTAAGAAGGCATTTTCGAGCATCAATCTCCTAAAAGTGCGAGACTCGAATTCCTTTTGTCCGTAAAGCGGGGTTAATTTTGTATGAAAAATGTCTTTCTGGACACATAAAAGTGTCCGTTGTCCGTATAAAGGGGTGTCCGTATAAAGCGGGTTAAATTATAAGAGAATATGTGAGACTTTTGTCGGGACTTTGAATACTCTCCAGAAAAACGGGGTGTCCGTAGAGCGGGGTTCCACAGTTTTGAGCGACTAAGCTTCCATTGGTTAAAGAATGTTCATTACCCACTCCTTTGTTATTGTTTATCATTGAAATACAGCGGTTTATTCGAAAGAAAACTTCTTAATAACAAGCTACGAATAAAGTCTGATGTGTTATTGAGGATATTTGATTAAAAGTATTTTGGTTACTCGCTTAAATAAGCCGATGGAAATGGATGCTTTATGTGACTCGTCAATGAGCGGGAGCATGAAATGGCGGCGTGATTGGTGTTCTTTAAGGGGGGGATGGGGATCGTTTCCAAAAAAGCCCATCTGGTAAGTTAATACCAGCCTACAATCATGGTAAAAATCATTGGGTAAATTTTCAAAACAATAATCCATGCAAGAACACAAAACCCGTAAAATAATATTTACAACCCCCCCCCCCCCCCCCTTAGAACCCCCCTTCAATGTTACGTCAAGTGTTTTGGCATCATCCAACATTGAAGAGGGGGAGGGGGGGGAGACGGAGGGGGGATTGGGGTAAATGGCGCGTTCCATAAAGTATGTGAAAGCAGCACTCAAGGCCTTATAACTTGGACGTTAAAACTCTTTTCGTGAAGTCCATAAACGCTAAGCTAAAGGTCAATAGAATTAACTTTATTATAAAACAGTCCTGATTTGCGTGATTTGGACATTATAGGTTTTATAGGAGCATTCAACTCAAAACAAAAATAGATTATGCGCGCACGCTTTTTTAATCGCACCGGAACCCTGTGTCCCAATTCAATGTGACCACGATTGTAGTTCCAGGCGTTCCAGGGATTTCCGAGCGGGTGTCCTGTTGTTGGAAAGCAGAAAGAAATCACGCGTATCTTGTTTTGCCTACCCTGTGTAGTCGAAGGGGTTGTCGCCATATTGATGATACATCCTGTAGATTTGGGACGCAGACAAGATCCCCAGGGCAACGGCAAACACCACCCTTGAGCAAACAAACAGCAACATACAACCTTCATGATGCGAGAGTTATACTAACGTTTCGGGGACATTCAAAGGTCAAAAGTTGACACAATTTAAGGCTGCTTTTATATGACTATATTTCGACAAGCCAGTATCTGCCTTCTCCAGGTAAAAATGAATACTACAGTAACGTAAGTAAGAATACGCAGCTAACTTGTATATCGTGTATAAAAAAGCAATTCTGCGGTGTGTCGGGGTTTTTTTTGTCAAGTACAAACGGCGGATAGTGTGTTCTGAGGGGTAGTCCTTTTTCTTACTTGTGCACGATTTTTGAGTCCACTACCCACATCAGCGCATAGCACAGCGCACAGACACCCAACAAGATAAGCAGGTCGCTGAAACAGGAAAATCAGGTTTTTTTTAGTAGAAAAGATCAACTGATAAGCAACGTAGTAATCGAAAACATCTTTCTTTGTCAGATAAACCCAGACAAAACATGTGTGCGATATAAATAATTTAGCTTGAGCTTAAGTTTCCATGACAACATACCTTCCGATACACATCCACGTCACAGCTAAACCCCACGTGAGGCCGACGCATTGACGCGTAACCGCTGACACGCGTAATGGGCTCAGCGCTGTCCGATAGAGGATACCCATCGGTAAATTGAGAAGTAAGCAGATGAACACATTTACCTGGGCACAGATTTAATAAAAAGGTTCGCTATTAAATTAAGATTTATTAATGCGCATTTGATTATATTTAAAAATTCGCAATATAGGTTTCAGATGTTAGATTATCGTAATCGTTATCATCATCATTTTTGCGAATCTTCAATAAGCAAAGACCGCCTTTGGAAGTCAAGGGGGGTGCGGAAGTCAGGGGGGTGCGTCCATCACTAGCTATACGCCTGAGTTTTTGTTATGATCTTTAGTTTAGTATTATCCCGCCCACACTCATGGTATCCGTGTATCTCTACTTTCCTTTAGAGCATTCAGTAAGAAGGATACACTTTCTCTAAATAACTCACTGTGCTGATTTGCAAGAAGCTGCTGCCGACTGACATTAGAGAGCTTAAAGTGCATCTGAAGGAATAAAAGCAATATCCTCCAAAACGGTTCATCCATCGATATCTAATATCTCCTATGATAAAAAAATCTTTATTACCAAAAATCTCCGATTTCCCATAATCCCCCGATTGTTTACAGCCTTTTGAATATATCAGTCTGTAAAACACCTACTTGCCCATTCCCCTCACGGATAAAGCTTCAGTTGTCGCGAAATGATCACCATATAAGGAGAATTGCGAGAGCTCGCGTGAATTTGCGTGAGAAAAAACAATTTTGGCTACATGCGGCGTCTTTACCTTGCAACTTTATTAGACGTGGAAATACAATGAGTTTCCTTTGGTAGCTGGCTTAAAATGTAAATATAACATTATACAAATATAGAACGTATATCCTGCTTGCATTTTAAAGTAGCCACCTATTGATAATTCAAATGATTTTGCAATTTTGAAGCCATTTACTTTGCATTACATGCCCCAACATGATGCCATTGCCGCTATCATAGTTTACTAAACTAGTTGTACGAAATGCTGATTATCTCGCTAAAAGATGGGTCCTTTAGATATCGATATAGCTTACATATAATTTAGATAATATATAACCCCCAAAACCTAGATGAAATGCTAAAGGACCCACAATTTTTTGCACAAACAGCGATATAATTTGCCTTGACATTTTTGCTGTGTTACCTAAACATCATATTTTGTTTCGTCTCGCTAGAGATGTAAAGATGTAATAATCGCTAAATCCTTCTTGTCGTGTATTTGTCCTCCCAGTGCTCTGACTGGTCCTTTAGGTATTCGTATAGATCACATATAATTTAAATGATATACGATGCTCAAAACCTAGATGAAAACCTAAAGGACCCACATTTTTTCGTGATATAAGATTTGCTTATAAATTTTCATTTTTTTGTAAGTGCTCATGTAAACATCTTACATTAACAAAATACTCATGTCAAGTCAGAAAAAGACGAGTGACGAAAACGGCAAACAGGTAAATCGTTTAATTTTATTTCAGGGTCGTATATCCACCGTTTTAGTGACGGTATCTGAATGTAAAACTTGCTGTGTTCAAACAAAAAAGTAGCGTAGAATCGAAGAACGAAGCGAATGAGTTCGTAAAAAAATTTTTAAAAACAACAAAATATATCCAATATATAGCGAGCAGTTCTACTCGCGTGATGTAACCATGAAATAAGACAACAATAAACTTTATGATGTTAGTTAACAGATATAATTCCTTTTGTTCGTATCTACAGATATCACACTCACGATTCTACTGTTTTCAAACCATTTAGACGGCTGACAAGCTTCTCCAGTTCCCTTTTCGCTTCCTTATTTTTCGATAATTCGACAGCCACAAAACATTTGTCCGCATATGCCTCGTCTTGGTATGGCAAAAATACGTTGCTGTATTGTTGTTGAGTCGCTTTCTCTGTCTCGATGTCACTGGCATCGTTTTCTCACTCGGCAGAGCTTGTTGTTTCACAGGGAGAAGCGCTAATTTTTGTGAATGAAGAATGATGTAAGACTGCGCGCGAGCTGACAAGTTTGATTTTCGCGCCACGCGCCCGCAATACGTTTGTCGGTCAGAAATTCTGTGCTCTGATGAACATGCCAGCGCCTCCAAGGGCAAAGAACTAATCTAACAATGCTCGAGTAATTACTCAGCATTTAAAAAATATTGCAAGAAAAAGTATGGCTAATGCTGCAGAGGAAGTGAAGGAGCTGAAGTGTGCTAACACTAGCGCTGAGCCTGTAATGATAATGCAATGATAGACAAACTTCAAAATTATTATGGAATCGCCATTAGAAGCAATGTTGGAGATCTCCAAGGCATAAAGTCTGCCATTTTGGCCAGTCTCTTTCACTGCGCATCAAACAAGGCCCTTTTTCTACTTGACCATTGCCCACACAGTGAGTCAAGCTGTTGCAAGTACCAAGTCAAGAAGGCCACTCAGGAGCTTGGCAGCTATAAACATGGCCCTGGACTGCCAGTTGCTTTCATACATGCTATAAAACCGACATACCAGAAGTTGTCTGACCCAGAGCTTCTGGAAAAGTGTTTACATGGCAAAACTCAAAATCAGAATGAATCGTTTAATGGCATGATATGGCAGCCAGTGCCGAAAGAGTTTTATATAGGAGGAGATCCACTCCTATTTGGACTATTTGATGCTGTCTGCCATTTTAACAATGGTGCAAAGACTGTGCTAGACCTGTACACCTCTCTTGGTATTTGCCCAGGCAAGTATACAGAGGCTGGGTGTGACTTGATGGACACGAAAAGAATAAAGGGAGCTGAGTGGAAGGAGAGGGAGAGCACGAAGACAAGAAGGAAAGTACTGGGGGCAAGAGAAAGAAGAAAGAGGACAAGAAACAGCAAGGAGAGCGAGTGACTTATGCAGCAGGAGCATTTTGACTCTGTATTCTGGCCACAGAGTCAGATTTTGATTTGAGCAATACTTAGTAAAACTTTGCCTCTAATTTTCTCAAATTATCAATTTTGCGTCATTCCATGGTGCCTTAACATAAATTACTCAAATAGTATTTATCCCAATATAATGAAACTTGGTAGAAAGTAGCTCAAAGGATATATCTATGTCATAAACCTTTAAAATTTACAAACTTTGTAATACATCTGTCAATAACATGGCAAGATAATTATTAACCATCGTGTGATATTCACATATTTGGATATTGGATGCTACAAGAAGGCCATTATTCATAGTTGTTGATGTATTTTAGGTTCATGACACAGCCCTATGTTCCCTTAACAGATCCTGAAAGTTTGAACTTATTATAATAAAATCCTAAGGAGATAGAGCTGCTGGCGTAAATGGTGTATACGCGGATCAACATGGGTGTGGCCGGTAACCATGGTGACCAGTATTGTTGAAAATGGTATCAAACAGTTTCTCTCACTTAGCAGAGAATGATGGGAGCATAAGCTTTTCTTTAAGCAATATTGCAGAGATTTTCAACTTTTGAGGGACTTACCCCCTAAGCAAGTCAACACGAACGGCATCACAAACGGCGCACGCGCTCACGAATTGCTGAAAAACGGCATTGACGTCCGTGACTGCGCGCGCAGAACGTAAAAATAGGGAAAACGGACGTCAACGCCCTTTTCAGCAATTCGTGAGCGCGCGCGCCGTTTTTGATGCCGTTTGTGTTGACTTGCTTTAGTTCTCTATTATTTATTCAGAGGTACAGTATGGCGTAATTTCTTTCACAGCTTTGTTGTTGTTTTTAGATTTGTCTGTAGAGATATATTCGATTAAATTAAACAAAGTTCAATCGGAAAACATCTCAATAGCTTTCCGAAACCACCCGAATGGCCGTTGTCAGGGGCCCCTGCCGATGTAAATTTCTGTTGTTTTTTTTTTTCACACTTGGTATTTTGCATATTTAACTAGGATAAGCAAGATGGCGGCTAACAGTAGACACTTCAAAATCGCTATACCCTATCGTATATCGTATGTAACACCCGTGTGATCACATGTTTTCGGCTGCGAGGGGTGGTCTTAGCCTCCCCCTTTCAGGTGTCTCAAGTGGAAAAAAACATTTCTTCCGAATTTGGGCTTCCTGTGGCGTGTTCAAGAAAGAGTCGGTTCCGGTTCAACTTGCCACAGGAACCCCAATTCATAAGAATACTCATGAAAAAGTAAAAAAAAAAACACTCGAGATGTCTGCGAAGGAGGCTGTTACCATGGAAACAGGGGTTGTCGAGACAGATCGATAAAATAATCTTGCCTAAAGGAGATGTCAGTATTATTTTTTCGATTTTCAAATGTACTAGTTAAAATGGAAAAGTCAGAATATTTCTTAGAAGTGGAATATCTGACAGAAATATTGCTGACGGGGAGAGGGAGGCCGGCAATAATACATCTTATGTGGTACTCTATGGCTTTAGCAGGTTAGCACGCGAATCTATTAACATTGTCACACAACAGTCAAGTAGACAATCGGTATTGAATATAAGTCCACACGCTGCCATATTTAACTATCCCTCGTGTCTTGTGGCTTTACATAGAAATCTAGTATTTTCGCCAATGTCGCTCTACACAATTTTGACATTTCTACCACAAGAAGTCTGGGTTTATAAGCTTGTAATACAAATTACAATATTAAGGCAGTAGGTAAAGAACTAGACTATATGTGTAAAGAGCAAATTGTTCTAATCTTGTGTCGCAAATTGTTCTAATCTTGTGTCGTGTGAATAGAACAATCTTCATATCCTTCATAGGTGCAAGCGAACTTGCTAATGCTTAGTGCTGTGTATTTAATAGTTAACATGAATACTCACCTGAGTCAAAGGAACATTCAGAAGCTTCGAAAAATAGACATTCAATTGAAGCATGATTGCGGCTATTTGACGAACAAACCGGGGTTAAGTAGATTGGGTGAGACTTCAATTTTGGCACGGAAAAGCCATTCTTAGCAAGCGAAACCCTCGGAAGCCGAAATCACAGATCTAGCGTGACGGTGACAAGTGACGTTTTTTTCACTCATGCGAAACTGATAATCAAAATACCAAAATCCTGAATTGATTATCTGAGTGTCAAAAATCTTATCACCTAGGTAAAAGATTTGGAGAAAATTTCAGGCTTTAATCCGATGGAATGATTTTAGTCATTCAAGGGCTTCTTTTCCGCTTTTCTTGCACTCAACTCACCCACCTAAGTTAATGAGAAAACACATAGTTTGTCAATGAAAAAAGACGTAGGCTTGACGTCACAGGCATATACTTCTTAACATTATAGAAAATAAATCAGAATCTCTTTATCCCAACGAAATTAAATCGCATTTATGTTATATAACATTCTCTTGGAAGTTCAATTTAAATTCCAAATGCTTCTGTTTCCGGGAGCAAGTGTTTTATCTTCCATTGTAAACAGTTAAATGGTTCCTACTTGATCGATTTTAGAATTCGAGAATAACTTAGCGCCCCCTAACAGAAGCAAGCAAATACAAGGGCGGGAGGCATAGGGCTTTTAGGCTTGATTCTAATAAAACCACGAAAACTATAAAAAAATATCATATTTATAGAATAGAATATAGAATATATCGAGAATATTCTGTAATAATACACCAAAAAACTGGAATTCGACTCTGCCAAATTTTCGTCTTTAATAAGACTTCTTCAGGGCAGACTGAAGAAGGTGAATCGTAAGCTACAAGCTTATTTACATCAGAATAGTGTCGCGAGACGCAAAAACATTACAACCGACAAAAACGCGCAATTTCTAGAATAGCGCGCGCTATGGATAAAAAGAATTTACACATCTCTACGTGGGTTCCTACTAAAAAAAAAAAGTCATCACTATTAAGACCCCGCGGGTAGATAGACTTAAGCCGATAAGCCCACTGGCCTTGCCTTTAAGCTGAGCCTCAGAGTTACACTTTTCTATAAGTTGTACCATAACATTATTAAGACCCAAATGATTGTCGCAATGAAAATGTTGATAGATAAGGTCATCCTTTACTCTTTCACTAACCGGTAAACTAGGGTGCTTATTTAACCTACTTTTATGATTATTAAAACGCTTCCTAAAACTATTGATAGTAGACCCTACGTACTGCTTGCTACACATAGAGCAAGTAATGAGATAAACAACAAAATCTGAGTTACAGTCCAAGTCAAAATTAATGACATATTTCTTCTTAGAATCCGTACTGCGAAACTCCCGCCCTGTCTTAAGAAAGTTACACACCCTACACCTTTTACCGCCACACTTACCACAACCTATAACCTGAGTACTATCCTCTTTAAGAGAGTAGTGCACCAACATATCCTTTAAACTCCTAGGTTTCCTATAAGCCACCATAGGTACCTTACCAATAGCACCACTACATCTACTAGAAGATTCTAGAACTGGCTGTAAATTACGAAGAATACCAGGTAAATTAGGTAAAGCTGGATGAAAAGTGACTACAAAAGGTACACGATCATTCTTACCTCTACGCCTGTCTTTCAATGTGTCGTCCCTAGAAATACGTCTAGCACGGTCAACTTCCCTCCCCACAAATCTGCTGTCATAACCCCTATCAACTAATAACCTTGTAACACTAATACCCTCTTTTCGAATGAAGAGTCTTCCGAACATATCCTACGAATACGTAGTTGCCTGCCCAAAAGGAATGCCTTTCTTACAAGCAGACGGATGACAAGACGTATGAAAAAGATATTGATGCTTATCAGTAGGCTTACTATACTGATCTGTAGAGATAACCCCATCCCTAAAAGTAAGTGAAACATCCAAAAAGATGACTAGTAGACCATTCAAACGTAAATTTTATAGTTATATGTATAGCGTTCATTTGAGCCATAAACTCTCTCACAGCGTCCTCACCTTCAGTCCAGATCATGAAAATGTCATCGATATACCTACGCCATAAATAAGGCTTAACTGGAGAAGATGATTTCCTTTTCCACTTTAGCCATGAAAAGATGAGCATATGATGGTGCCTTCCTAGTGCCTAAAGCCGTACCTAATACCTGTACATAATGCCTCTTATTAAATACTAAGTTATTATTCTCCAGGACAATGCGAGCTGAGTCCACAAGGTCCTCAGTAGGAATATAATTACCTGTAAACATACATGGGGTATGTGGGGGTAAAGCCCAACTACATCTGCTGTGACTAAGATAACCCCCTGAGGTAAAGTTCCCATATACCTCACTATATTAAAAAAATGTTTAGTAGGGATGGAATAGATGGCACCAAATCCTTAATATAATAATCTACAAACTCAGATAGCTTTTCAGTGCAAGTATTTGTTGTGCGACTATTCTACAACATTCTCATAAATAAATATTCTAGAAATCCTAGTTTGCTCACCGGATCTCAATATTGACCTTTTATCACCTTTTCACCTTTCATTCTTACTAAGTATACCCCTGCTAGTCACACAGGTCATGCGCAGTGTGACCTATGCCAAAACCAGTTTAGCGTTTACCTTAGATAAACATTTACTTTACAGACATTTCGAACAAGCCAAACAAATCCCTCAGCCTCATTATTCTGTAGTATTTTATATAATAATTATTTCTAGTCAATTGATTGTTATTCTATCATCGACGGATTCTTACTATAGTTATCCTCAATTTTGAAATTGTTCTGTTACCTTAGATCAACATTTATTTGTTTTATGGTTCTGGTAACTCAACCTTTTAATAGGGCTTCTAGCTTTGTGTGTACCATTCAAGATGGCGGGTTCTAGCACATGTGTTTATGTAATTAATGGCTACCACAGGGATACCATGACAATTTGCAATTCTTGCATCACCTCTCTTAGAGCAGTCAAACCAGTTAGTACCGAATTATTAATTAGTCAGTGTAAATAGGAGTTCACTGTAAAACATATTGGACTTGTAATAACGACAGCTTGCTGCGGAGGCTATCCAGTAAGTTCTGTTGGCTTCGTGAAGACAATCCCTAGTCAAGAAAGAGGTCTAGTAAGGATTCCCTTCTATCAGCCTCCCTTCTGAGAATCGTCTGATCGTTACCTCCTAGAACGAGCTTGAGTACCTCCCTGCTAGCTAAAATGAGCTTGTGCTTACAATAAACGCTACTGTGAACCTGCAACCAGCCGTTCGAATTGTGACCTCCCGCATGTACTTTGAGCTAGTTCACCCCTGACAACATATTACACCCCGATATGACTGGCCTACCTGGGTTACCCTTCTTATGTATTTTAGGAAGGAGATAAAATCGACCTGCCCTAGGCTTACCATTGATGATAAGATAATCTAGAGTCTTATCATCTATAAATCCATCAGCAGACAACTTACGTACCCTTCTATTTACTAGCACAATAATATACTGCGTGAGATCCTTGGTTTCCCTATATACCTCCTTGTCACTGAGCTGTCTTAGTGCCTCTTGAATATACTTATCCTTATCCATGACCACTACCCCAGACCCCCTATCCGTCTACTATATTCTTAGCATACCTTAAATCCTTACGAGCTCGTGGGTGGCTAAACTAAGAGACATGTCGCATGCTACATGTAGCCTAGTTTAGCCAGGCTTATGCATTATGCAACTATATTAGATACGATAAGTAAGTTTACTGCATGCTATATCCATAGTTCTATGGTACACAGGTAACCCAAGCTCACTGTGTGTTTGAATAAATTATAGTGGATCACGTTTACAGTAAACATATGGGATTGAAATAAGCCGTTCACTTTACTACGAAATAAAATCGTAAAACTCTAAAAAATATTCTGACCTGACAGTGGAATATAAATGTGGTCTGGATGAAGTTTAAAGCCAATTGGGTTTGCATTTCGAGAGTTACGTTGTACAAGGGGAAACAGAACAACGTAACTCTCGAAATGCAAGCCCAAATGGCTCTAAACTTCACCCAGATCACATTTCAGACTCCTCTGTCAGGTCAGAATATTTTTTTAGAGTTTTACGATTTTATTTCGTAGTAAAGTGAACGGCTTATTTCAATCCCATATGTTTACTGTAAACGTGACCACTATAATTTATTTATACACACAATGAGCTTGGGGCACCTGTGATGGCAATTGCAATTCGCACTGATAACGTTTCTGAAATAGGTGCATATCATCGAACAATCTCTTAGAAAAGAAATACACAATAAATTAGCAGCTCCCTGAAAATATTTATACTTCAATTTTGGGTTTATCTCTGGGCTTATCTGTAGCTAATATGGATATTTTGTCTAGGGGGAGGGGTCTCAAGAGCAAAGACTCTTGCGTTTTTTGGAGGATTGTACCGCAAAATAAAACAAAGACAAAACAAAAGTGCTTTCTTGATTGTCGTCTTGATAAGATCAGGAACAGGGAGGGAGGGGAGGGAACGGCAAGGTGTTGTGCTGGGAGGGGAGAGGATAGGTCGTTATATCGACCCGTCAGATATCAAATATGTCGGTCCCTAATACAATCGATCATGGTTCAATCTATGGGCTTGAATATCCAAACGCTATAGCGTTCTATTTGCGGGATTATTATGGTTGATCGTCAAAGGAAGGGAATATGATAGTAATTATATTTGGAGAGACGAAAGGTTTAGCTTAACGATGCCGAAGACAACTTTATTATAAGTTGTCGCTAATAAGAATAATTATACAGTTTTATTTTCCATTTTGGCCAGACCGAAGTTCCTTTCGTTTAGAAATACAAAAAGTACAACTTTAAACATATGAAACCACTTCCCCATCTCTCTATTCTTCATTTTCATCGCTGTTTTTTGCTCTGTCGACTTTCTCTATTTGTTCAATTGCATTCATCCCCTCATTCACTACAAATAAAGACGGTCTTCTTGTCTGAGACACATCCGCCGTGGAAACCCTTCTGAACAGTACTTTGAACCCCTGTCGAAATGACCGACTTGTCAGCCCAAACACAAATGGATTCACAGCGCTTGAAAGACAACCACAGAAAGTCCATAGTAAATGGCAAGATCTGGGTAACAACCACCAATTCATGATGAATGTCTGTAAGGCCTCTATAGCGAATACTGGAATCCAGCAAATAAAATAAGCAAGAAGAACGAAAAATAAAGTGCGCGTTGATTTGATCTCGCTAATGTTCGTACTCTGTTGTGTCCTGTGATGTGATCGTAATGTAGGCTTAACTCGCGTGAAGTGATTTCCAACTGCTCGGAAAACGCGAAAGTAGCAAAAGGAAATAACTGCGCTTGGAATGATTGCAGCTATGGAGACTAGCGCTACATTCACGGCGATTACAGCCTGCTTACTTGCACCGGGTTTGGTGAAAATGACGCAGGCAGCCTTGCTTGGGCTAAAGTCAGGAACAATAGCACCGGCAAGAAATGGGATTGTCAGTAGAGCGGCGGTTACAAACCAAACAAGGAAGAGAATCAGTGAAGTTGATTTAAAAGTGAACACCTTTTTGTACCTTACTGGTTTCAGTACTCGATAGTACCTGTTAACAGCTACAATAGTAATTGTTTGAAGCGACCCAAATGCCAGGAAGTAAATGAGAAAACATTGCATTCTGCAAATGTGAGTCCCAAATATCCATTCACCACGTATCAAAACTGCCACTGAAAACGGGATACCAAGTATAGCCATCACAATATCCGAAATTGCAAGGACGAGGATCAGAAGATTTGTAACTGTCTGTAAAGTTTTCGTTCGATATATCACCAGGCATAAGAGAGAATTCCCAAAAAGCGACACCAAATCGATCAGCAAAAGTGCTAGCGATTCGCCCGCGATTTCACTTTTGTTTCTGTTCCGCAACAGTTTATGGAAGTGAAGAACATGTATGGAAACCTCCGTTGAGTTGAATCTCCCCATGATTGTCGACTTGTTTGCGTTTGAAGTACCAATGTTTTTGCCACAATAGGAACTCAGATTAATGGTTACTTCATATCTCGGAGATGTATCATGCCCTTAAAAGTTGTTTGCCTTTTCCTCGGGCAGTCTGGAGGAGTAGCCAAGTAGAAAGAAATAACTTAGAGTAACGATGAGTGGACTGATATGAAAAGCAGTAAATAGCAGGGCGGCTGTGTTTGGCGTTCTTGTGTGAAATCGTTTAAATTTTTGTGCGAGACGAATAACTTAGAGCTGTTTCTAGCAGCAGATGGTTATAAATGGAAATAAAAGGGGGAAAAACGCTTTTCCTTCTTAATTGGAGATGCGACTTAGAATGTGTTAAAAAGTAATATTATTCGAGGTGAGAATAATTGCATCTGCTAATGTACACTGGCAGTGTCAGCCAATCAATGATCATTAGAAGGCCTATGCAAATCGTGATTGGTCTCTTTAAATTGATTGACGTCTCACGATAACATGCTTTTCCTCAAATGTGATTGATTATCGTTTGTTCTGCTTTATTGAATTTCTGTTTTTGATTATTGTTCAAACAGCAAAAGAGCCTATCTTCAACGTGGTTAGAATAGTCAACGTCTTTATACAGTTTTAATTCGAGACAGATCGGAAATAACATTGCTAAAAACGAGCTCTCAAAACATACCTGAGTAATCGCGCAAAAAAGAAAGGTAATGGAAATAAGACCATTAAATAGACACTTATTACACAAAGAACGATTTTAGGCCAACTCGGGTCAATAAAAGTCAAAATGTGTTGTTGTTGTTGTGTACTTATCTGAGATGTTTATACTTTATTGCGCATCTAGACAATAGTAAAAAAGCCTTTATCCTCATTGTTTTTGCTGCTCCAAACTTTAATTAAGGAAGGATATAATACGTACCATGAAAACGAATAATGTAAAAAACTGTAAAAAAAAAATCTAATTTCAGCGAGGGTAATGTAAACATATGAAAAAAATCCAATATTATATAAAACAAACACACAGCCTTTTGTTATCATAAAATTCATATAAACAGTATTCTGTTTAATTCATATAAACAGTATTCTGTAGGCGCGCTGGTTTTCAATCGGAGATTAAAAGCAAGGGAAAGCTGAATTGCATATTTATACAGATGTGATAAGGGTTCTGACAATATAAATATTCTAAGAGTTCTTTCCTGCCTCTTAGGTTGCCACGACAACCGCTAATAACTCCTAATTAACCCAGGCAGGAATCAAGAAGACCTACTCGTAGTGCTAAAATAATAAAGTGAAGCTTTTTCTCCTTTTCTCTTTTCTCTTTTTCTCTGTTTATTGAGACTAATTTTAAAGATTATAACAAACGAGTTTTTGTAGATGATTTTTTTATTAAGAAATTTCAATACAATAAAAAATTGATTTATATACTACATGATACTAACATCATATTTTCCGGATTTAAGGGGTATTTTGTATATATATCATTTTCTCCTATAAACTTCCCATTCTATCTCTTGTTCTAGCCCAATCATTGTTCATCTCTTTAAGCGATTTACTTTCAGGGCGACGACAATAAAACAAGATCAAGAAAACAGCCCTAGGGAATGGAGATGGATCGTAGACCTTTTAAGCGAGATGCTATTGTATTTTTGGGCGTGTGTGTGGGGGGGGGAGGGGGTGGGGGATGGGGGGTGGGCTTTCCAATCCGTCGAAACCAAATCCAAGAAGGAAACCTCCCAGTGAAAACAACACGATAGCGATTACAACCACATACTAACCATTCACCTGAACAATAACCATTATAACCACACGATAGCAGTTGCAACCACATGATAACCATTCACCTGAACAATAACCATTATAACCACACGATAGCAATTGCAACAACATAACAACCATTCACCTGAACAATAACCATTATAACCACACGATAAACAATAACCATTATAACCACACGATAGCAATTGCAACCACATAATAACCATTCACCTGAACAATAACCATTATAACCACACGATAGCAATTGCAACAACAAAATAACAATTGCGACAACATAATAACCATTACCCCCTCTTGTTAAAAGTCCTGGCTACGCAGCTGACACAATAACCATTTCAACTGCAAAATAACCATTAACTATTTCAACTGCAAAATAACCATTTTACAACACATTAGTATTTTCAAATACATAATAACCCATTATAGCCACACAATAACCATTTAAACCACACAATTACCACTTCAATCACACAGCAACCATTATAACAATAACCATTATGACCACACAATAACCATCTCAACCATACAATAACCATTTAAACCACACAATAACCATGTAAACCACACAATTACCACTTCAATCACACAGCAACCATTATAACAATAACCATTATGACCACACAATGACCATTTCCACCATACAATTACCACTTCAATCACACAGCAACCATTATAACAATAACCATTATGACCACACAATAACCATCTCGACCATACAATAACCATCATACCCATACAATGACCATGTCAACCATACAATAATTAAGTCAACCACTCAACAACCATTTTTATTATATAAATACTGAGAAATACTCACTGAAAATCTCAGTCTCAGCAAATCAGAGGCGCGAACGATGTTTTTTCACCGTGAAGAAAAATCGTTCGCGGTTCTGATTGGACGAACGTGGCATCAATGGTAGCTTTGCATGTCATTTATGTTATTGAGCGAGAAAATGAAATTTTACTGTGAAAATTGAATACAAATCGTTCAAAATGAAAGACACTAGATTTGCTACTCTCAATGACACTGTAGAGGATTATGTAGAAAAACTTGAAAACAAGAATACAGAGGCAAAAACCGAGCGAGATGTAAGGCTGTTAAAACGCTATCTTACATCACAGTCTCGTGCGTGACATTAGCGAGACAGATTCATTTTAATGTAAGTTTCTGTCTGTCTTCAACTGAACCGTCGAACAGCACAAACCTCGGAGCCTCTGCAGCCTAATAAAATGTTATGTAATAAGCTTATTATAGATTTCTCAGTATGTATATAATAAACAAAATACAGCATGGAAAGTGCTTTGTACAGTTTTTATTCACTCGTTGTTTTGTATCAAAATTTTGTATCAAGTTCGCTGTGCTCACTCATTTGTTTTTTGATACTTCACAACTCGTAAATAAAAACCTTACGCGTGCACTTTTCATGTAGTATTCTCTATCAATCACACAGTAACCATTATAACCACCATAACCATCTCAACCATACAATAACCATTTCAACGGAGTTATCAAAAGTAGTTTTATTTATTTTCAAACGGATATACAATGATATGAATTAACCATGTCCGGTGGAGTATAAAATACAAGAAGTGCGCCTGCGCACGTTTGTTATCTAAATCTTCATATCCTATAATATAACAATACATGCGACGAACCATGAGAGGCGTAGATTATGAAACATGACAGCGCCTCAATTCCAGGTACTTTGCCCTTAAACAACACAAGATAATAATGCCTAGTGCGCACTAGCGACATATCGACATAACGACATGGGCGCGCGCACTCTTATCTTCGACATAACGACATGGACATAACGACATAAGAGAAAAAACATGTTTTTTCATTTAGTGTTGGTTTGAGAAAAATACAAACTACATAGGTTTCCCTACAGGTCTGTTTCGTGGTCGCCCACTCATCAAACTCCCCTGATGAGTGGGCAACCACGAAACAGACCTGTAGGGAAACCTATGTAGTTTGTATTTTTCTCAAACCAACACTATACACCGCTCTACTTTCGAGTATTGAGCACTTTCTATGAAAGCCTTCAACCATCATTTTGTTTTTTCATTTATGTCATTATGTCCATGTCCAACGGTTATGTCGGGCTAAACATAGTGCGCGCGCCCATGTCGTTATGTTGTTATGTCGCTAGTGTGCACTTGGCATAACATTTTCTGATACTGTGGCTTAGAATGTGGCACGCTAATTGCGTCACTCGTCGCGTTGTTAGTTGATGAAATTTGTAATGCTTTGTTGTATTTTGCCAAAATGACAAAATGGCGGAGTTAGTTTTCTTAGTCCAGAGCATTGAATTTAATGCGAATTCTCGCAAATTATATAGAACTTGCAAAGTCTTTAATCATCCCATCTCAAAAGCGCGCACATCCTCGTTTTCCGGTTAAAAAGGTTGGAGAATATTGGTAGAAAATATACCGAGAATATACCTTTGCGAAGAATAGGGCGTTTCAAAAAATAACACTTAACATTGCATATTAAAAAGAAAGTGATAAAATTCGTTCTTTTCGCTCAAATGTTTGGTTTTACTAACGACACATGCGCAAGTGCAACGCCACATAAAGCCCGGCGCACACGGTGAGGAAAACTTCACGCGTGCACTTTGGCCACTGCCTACCCTGGTTCCAAAGTCTCCTTCGTTCCTTCTCTCTTTTTAATGGCTCGGTCGCCGCTTCGCGTCTCTTTGTCGCGGCTCGTGAGTAATGAAACTTGGAGCCTCTGGAACCAGGGTACTCACTGTCTTGCAAGGCCAAAAACTGACAGTTCGCAGGTGAGAATTTCGCCTCAATTGATCGCAAGACGTAATTCCGTTCGATTGACGTCCCCACACTGTGGGTTTTTGGCCTCGCGAGGTAGTGACATTTTCCTCACCGTGTGCACCGGGCTTAAAGTTCCGATTTTCACTGGGACGCAAGCGCAAGAGCTAGCGTAAGAGAATGGACTATGCTTTAATTCTTGGGCTTGCGCTTGCTAATCTCACATACTCGCTTGCGTCCTAGTGACAACAAGCCTTTAGCTAAAAACCTTCTTTAAGGGGCCCTAAATGTTTTATAG
Source organism: Nematostella vectensis (assembly GCF_932526225.1). Taxonomy (NCBI): domain Eukaryota; kingdom Metazoa; phylum Cnidaria; class Anthozoa; order Actiniaria; family Edwardsiidae; genus Nematostella; species Nematostella vectensis. The sequence continues at coordinate 8,315,803 of NC_064044.1, forward strand.
ATATATCGCTTTCTTCCGGCCAAACGTTTTGCCAAACCCTTCCCTAAAGCGACCAAACGAGGATGTCGGAGCAAGACGCTCAGTTGATGGTGCGTGTCGCAGTTTATCTGTCGATGGACTTTTTAGCCTATCCAACAGGAAAGGCCCTTTTGGCTTATCATAGTTATCCATCGAGCCACTCTGATCTTGCCTTGAGCCTGGGGATTTTGTCTTTTGCAGGCCAAAAGGCGCAGACTTATTAGAGTCCGTTACCACGCTAACGCCAAGTTCGTTAACCGATGAAGTCCCTTTGGTTTTCTCAATGCCAAACGGGCTCTTTTTTCTCGGAGCTGGGTTAACGCTTTTATTTACTGATCTTGGTTTTGCGGGTGATTCCTCCGCTCCATCAACAGAACTTAGGCCTTTGTAGCCATTATGTTGCACATTATTGTTTATCACATCCTCTTGGTTTCTATCTAATTTTTTGGTTCCAGTTCCGGCCTTAAAACTGTGTGACGAAAGTAAGTCTTTTCGATCTACCTGTGGTGTCTTATCCGAGTACTTATCAAGCGAAGATGTTCGTTTTTTCCTTTCAAGCGATGGACTACGTTTTAGATTAAGAACGGGTACTCTAAGAGAGTCTTTTTTGTCAATGATTTTAAACGAGTCCTTTTTCTCTTTAAACGAATCCTTCTTCTCTTTGAAGGAGTCTTTTTTCTCAGTTCCTTTTTCTCCCCGATTCCGTGTTATTCGTTTCAGCAATTCATGGAGTAATTCCTGTACTTCGTTATACCCCTCAGATATAGATACCTCGTAAAACGTACAATCAAGTTCGTTTGAGAAACCGAGTCCTTCCTCAATATCAACGCGACGTAAATGGTCCAAGTCTTTCTTTGTTGCCACGATCACCATTGACATGGAGTCGGTATTCCGATGATCTTTCACGTACCGAGCGATCCACCGAGCCTCGTCGAAGCTTGACCGATCAACTATCGAATAAAGCACAAGATAAAGGTCTCCCCGTCGGGTCCACCGTCGTAGCTTGTCTCCTGTGCACTGTAAGACAAACCAGAGTATACTTAGTGTTATTTTGCCTGGTATTCTAGAGGCGAGGGGGGTTGGGGAGAGGGGGTAAGGGAGGGTAAGGGGCGTAGCCAGGACTAGCTGATATAAAGAAGGGTAAGCAGTGATATTAAATTGTCGATTTTTTGATAAAAACAAACACGTCAAATAATTTGCTGAGACATGTGGAGTGTACACGCTTAGCTCACCTGAGCGAAGGGATGTGTTTTTCGGTGGAGAACGCTTAGTATCCTATAAAACTCTTACAATCGAGCGCACTAGCGGACCAAAAGTTGTATGCTGAAAAAGCGTTAATGAAAGGTGCCGCTTATTTTCCCTGGCTCAAGCCTCGTTTTGGTGGTTGCTCCGAGTAACCTGCAGCCAGTAAAAAACAGGATTGGGAGCAAGAGATACATGCCTACATGAAAATCGTCCGTCGGAGTTGTCGGAGTACTGTCCACTGATCCGTCCGAGGTTTGGATACCTAACACGTACCTCTCCTGCTGTGTCCGAGATGTCCAGAGAGACGTCTTCATTATCAATTTGCAATATGTGACGATGGGTGGACTCTGCAGGAAAGGGAAAGACTTTTATTTAAAATGTTACCACTCGGCTAAAGATGTAAGTAGAGCTAAATGGCTTCATTATTACTTGTACCTCGAAATGTTAAAATGTGTAAGGATTGATATGTATAATAAAATCTATGGAGCCCATCCTTCTTTCCGTAGCCTCCCTCGCTGGCTGGCGCAAAGAGAGAGAGGCGGAGCGAGCGACCTGCCTAAAAAACGTCTGCGAGGGAGGCTATTCTTTCCGGGATGCTGAATTACAAGGAACGGGGCTTAATTGAAGGCATATGAAGGTGCATTACGCGGACACCGGAATATAGCATAGAATGCGACCCCTATCAATCATATCAATCAATGGCTTTCATTTTCCTAAATGGTATAAAAGAGCCAGGGGCGAGCGTGAGGGAGACCTGTGGTATTCTAAAATGTTAGGGACTAGGCTCCATTCCAAGATGGCTGCCAGCAAAATCGTACTAAACATGAATTCCTACAAGTTTACGTGGAAATTCCCGACTTACAAAGTTCTAGAGCGATAAAAAAGCGAAAAAATGATTGAAGCGGGAAATGACCGAGGAAATGACAGAGCTAGCTAGAAAAACGACAGTTTTTAAAACAAGATTGAATGATATTGGACGTTAGTAACTGTCACTGTTACACCTTGTACAAGAATGTTCAATTCTATTTCAGAAGCGTTGCAGGCCTGGATATACTGAGGAAGGGGCACATTGCAGAGACGTTGCGAAAACAGGAGGGGCACAGACGCGTCCCTATGGATCTAATAAATTAATAGAGGTTATATTACAGTTGTATGTATTAGTGGTGCAATTGCTGTGAAATTTGCAATCATCGCAGGCGCGTGAGCATATTACCAAATTGGCTTAATACTTTATGTAGCCATCAATATGGTTAGGGTTAGGGTCAGTATCTAGGACAAACTATATTGATGGCTACATGAAGTAAACAACCCCTAATTGTTATTGCAGGCTCACCCAATGTCTGGTCGTATTCACCGATAAATCGTCGGGTAAGAAACCTGACGGTCAAAGCTGAAAAGATAAGGAATTTATCAGATTAGCCCAGCTACCCAAGAGAAGGAAATTCTTCCACGCGGGTAATTAATATGGGAACCTCATAAAAACCCGCGCTCTGATTGGTTCGCTATCTCGGGATAATTAAAAACAATACCATTTCCATTGAGGTGGATAGTCGCGAAATATATTTTTAAAGCCACTATCCGCCGAAATGGTATAATTGTTTTAGAGCTCTAGAGCAATTTTCTTTTCGGAAACACTTGCCAATCGGCTGTTACACCCGACATTTTGCTTGATTTCGGGGCGCAGGAAAATATCCACCTCCTAGGAGCGTGGATTAAATCGCTTGTTCTTGCGAGCTACCCGAGTTTTACATACTAATGGACAGTAACCACTCTCGAAGTATCATGGGATAGTGAGCGGGTCATGGGCGGATTCCCTGAAAAATTTGTCTCATCCTTAGGGAAAAAAATCGAGCAGCAAAACACTCCGTGAAAAAAAAAACGAGTAAATGAAACTTAGCCACTCCCCCCCGTCAGATATCAAATGTTCCGTCCCTCGGTCCAGGGAACTCACTTTTAGAATCATTTGTATTTCAGTTCGTACGTGACTCTAGCGATAAAGATATGCCAATCTAGGGGACAGTGTCTCAGCACAAATAATGGTACGTCTACGGTAGAACCCCGATAATCCGAACTCTGACGGGTCTCATGGATATGGGTAATACAGTAGAACCTTGCTAACTCGAACTCTGGCGGGTCTCATGGATAGTGGTAATACAGTAAAACCCCGCTAACACAAACTCTGATGGGTCTCATGGATAAAGCTAATACAGTATAACCCCGCTAACTCGAACTCTGACGGGTCTCATGGATAGTGGTAATACAGTCTCATGGATAGCGGTTATACTTAGAACCCAGCCAACTCGAACTCTGACTGCTCTTGTGGATATCAGTAATACAGAAGAATTCCACTAATTTGAACTCTTGCGGGTCTTATGGATAGTATAACCCCGCTAACTTGAACTCTGACGGGTCTTATGGATATTTGTGGTTCAGTATAACCCCACTTATTTGATTGATCTTATGGATAGTGCTAATAAAGTAGAACCCCTATAACTCGAACTCCGAAGCAAGACAAAAATCAGTACTCGGGTATACACATGGCATATGTACTTCTGGTTGTCATCTCTCGTCTAGAAAGGCCCCAGCTTAGGATTTCTCTTCTAATGCCTGGCTTGTTCACGTGCGTGTGGGTCAGAAGTGCCGCGAGTGGACTCACACTTAACGCTTTTTACCCAGCGGCATTTGACCCAATTAAAACGTGTTTTTTAACACTCAAGGTGTATTACGTACGTTCTTAGGACATATGACAAAAAAATTCCAATGCCCAGTGCACACTAGTGACATAACGACATAACAACATAAGGAGCGCGCACTCTGTTAAGCCCGACATAACGACATGGACATAATGACATAAAAGAAAAAAGATGTTTTTCTCTTATGTCGTAATGTTCATGACGTTATGTTGGGCTAATGTCAAATTGGTGAACCATTCACACTTGAACATTTGCCATCATCAATCGTCCTCCGAGGAGCTTCGTCCTAAGGCGCCCCCTTGACAAATTGGTATGAAAGAAATATTTTATAATGCGGGGTGAAGTTAAAGGGCGCGACTCCGACCCATTCAAACGTCATCTATTCGTCCACATAGGATTAGCATTGTAAATACGCAGTGCGCGGTTGTTAAATATTGTGAATAGTTTGGTATGCCAGTCCTACATCAGTCAAGCCACACGTCTGTTGTTACACAAGAACGCTAAGAAACGCGCGCTTTTGATTGGACAAAGGCTTACGCGGAGGAAAGATTCACACTGCTGACGTTAGCAAGGGACTCGCGTGAGAAAGTACACTAGAGTCAATCTGTTTTTATCGCGATTTTTGCCTTTTTATTACTAAACCCATTTTTAAGCTCACAATACTAAGCTTTTTCTTGAGTGCTTATCTTCTAATTGATGCACATGAATTGTAAATCCCTTTCAGTTGTTTTGTCAACAACCACTAGCACAACCAATGTCATGTAACTCTTTAAAACGACCAGCAACTGTACAGACAAGCCAGTGAAAGCTACTGCCAAGGTCAAGCACCTCTTTATAACGACCAGCAACATTGTGAATGCCACTAGCCAGTAACCGTGAACTTTTGTATGTGGCGTCATATGAGCACAATCCAGCAGTTAACAACAGTCGTGTGAACATACTTTTGTTGCACAATGGCGTATGTTTTGAAGGGTATTTGTGATTTCGACAAAACAGGCCTTAGGAAAAGTTTCTCAGACAAGAGCACGCCACGTTAAGTTTCAACAACCACTAATGTCATGTAACTCTTTTAGCGATCAGCAACTGTATAGTAAGCCAAGCCAGTGAAAGGTACTGCCAAATTCATGCACCCCTTTATAACGACCAGCATATTTAAAGGTAAAGCTACTGAAAGGTCATGCACCTCTTTATAACCACCAGCAACTTTATAGTAAGACTAGCCAGTGAAAGCTAATCCAATGTCATGAACCTCTAAAGGTACTGCCAAATTCATGCACCCCTTTATAACGACCAGCATATTTAAAGGTAAAGCTACTGAAAGGTCATGCACCTCTTTATAACCACCAGCAACTTTATAGTAAGACTAGCCAGTGAAAGCTAATCCAATGTCATGAACCTCTTTATAACGACCAGCCATATATAATGCGACTAGCCAGAGAAAGCTACGAGAGGCTATGGCTATTAAACGAAAAAGGAACGAGGGACGATCTTATATTTGTTTGTCAATTCATTGATATTCTCGATATAACCTTGAACGTTCCTGGGCCGTTTTTTGCTTTAAGCAGCAACCATTTAAAAGTATGGTTATTTGGTATTGGTATATTTTTTACGCGTCTTTCAAAGGGGTTATGCATTTTTTTTTTGTCATTTGCCATATCGTCTATCGAAGTTCCGATGCAAGTGATACGGTATCATATTTAGCGTGAATGTTTTTTTCTAGATAAGATCTTAAGTTGAATATAATTTACTTCGATCAACGAACGTACCAATCTCGCTTTTTTTAATAAATAAAGAGACCGAGAAAATACATCTGCGTATTTTTACTAAAAAAAATGATCAAAAAAGTAAATATAATTTGTACCAGGTCTGTTCAGACTTATATAAATAGCTGAAAAAATATATTAGCGAGAATTATCCATCCTAATCACATTAAAGAATCCCAGACGATGGGTTACAGGGGTTTGTCAATGTCATATACAACCCGCTCTGGGATCCTTAAAACTATGTTAACACGTGCACTAAATAATGAAAAAAGTTTTCCTAGCCTTTTTGCAAGGTTTCGTGCCTTAGAAATGTCAACAATCTCTAAAATGTCCTTTTTGTGATGACAAAATTACGATTATGTCAACAGCGAGAAGAACTTTTCAACAGGCATCCCTCATCGCTTTGCTGTGTGCAAACTGGGATTATGAAATCCGCAAAAAAAATGTTCCTCTTTTTGGACTGGCCCACGCCGAATCCATAAGAAAAATATTTGGAAACAATCTTCTACTCGATAAAATCTTTTGTCGGTAAGAAGTGGTATTTTATAATCGTTAAATCCGCATTACGATCACATTATCCTCGATAAGTGAGTTAACATATTCTATAACAATACAACCGAGACTATATTTGCATCACCAGACACCGTAAAACATTTCAAATTCATTTAATGTCAAATTTCTGTTTACAAGATTCTACCTTTACGTGCTTAGCCCCTCTATTCGTGTAGGTGGTGTGCGCTTAAGGGTATTTGAAGGGTCATATAAGAGTGGATTCAAGAGAAAAAGTAAGTGGAATGGATAACTATAACTCACCAGATTTGCCAACTCCGTCTTTTCCTAGCACAACAACTCGCACTGGCTTGGTGGTGTTACTATGCATAGGACTTGTGCGTCGACGTCGCATCTTAGTTTCCCTCATTCAGCATCAACGTCTAAAACACCAAAAGTGCTGTTAATAAATCAGACGAACCCAGCTCTGTCTGTCTGAAGGGTCTTGACACTACACAGAGTCGTCTAACGAGATGAAAGCCTGGCACATCTAATTGGTCCCCTGAGACGGGAGGTATCGAATAGCTAAATATCACTGCGGAGCATGAAAGATAGATGGCTTGAAATAGCAGGCGCTAACCTTGCTTAGAATAATTTCAGCTCTAAGGTCAGGATAGGTAGATTTTACATATCTAATCCTGTTAGTACCAGTCTGACATATGTGGTATCCCCTATAGTAGCACAATGGGGGATGTAATGTAGATGTTTTAATGCTGAGTTATAGAAACCGTTTTACCAGAACTCTATCCAAAATAAAGTATTACTACATCGAAAAATATAGATAACTTAGTCATATTTTGCCGAGAAGTGACATTGTTTAACCTGAGCAAGCCTTATGCAGTACTTACACGGTATGTTTAAAACGAAGACGTCAAGTTCAAGTTACAAATACCCTTTACGTTCAAAGGCAAATGCGAAAATATCTTGTGTACCGAAACGTCTAACAAAGCACACAGGAAGCCTGTTTGGAGACGTAGACGTACACAAAGAGTGTAGAAATTTCACCGGTGACCGCTATTTAAACGAAAAACTATATCCTGCAAGTTATAGTTTTCTATTGGCTAACATTACAGACTTTAATTGTTCTCTGAGGTAGGGAGCTGCCTCCCACAAACAAGAACGGGCGCTATATTCTTTGGCATTAAATTAAGAAAAATAAAAATAAAAATAGATATATAATGTAGTAGTATTAGAAAGAAAGAGAAATGGTGAAATATTATTTAGGGTTGTCATTACACTAACGAAACAATATTTTGCTGCTACCTGAGTCTACCTGAGCCTTCACAATGTTTAGCATGTTCTTAGAATTTGGTGAAATCCTAGACTGGGCGTTCTTATAAAAAGTTTTCTTATATATAAAAAAAAGAGTTATTCTGCTTGTATGGGTACTAAGGCGTGACGGGTGTGTCCAATTCCTTCCCGTGGCTACACCACCCATTCCCACTTCCTCCCTTTTACCCCATTATGAAGACACTACTCTGTTACAGTCCAGATTGTTCACTTGTGGGACATAAGAATTTTTGTCTTTAAGCGGTATAGTTTCATTCTGATAATTCTTTCCCCTCCTAGGAATACGGCCTTTAAGTTGTTCCTTAAAAGTAGATTTGCTCGTAAGTACAAACCTCGCGCATCTTTTCATTAATAATGATAATGGTCAAATTGCAGTTTTTCTATATCAACAATTTTAAAAACTTACATTAGCAGATTAGTTAATGTCTAGGTAATTCAGTCTTCATACTTCGTGGCCTCGCGCTCATGTTTTTACAGGGTGGTAAAGGGTATTTTTATGAAACGAGATTTGGCCATTTTTCACCCTAAACGTAAAATTGTCCATTTCAACATCCTTGAAACGTGATTTAACGCCATTTTAAGACCATTTTCTTTACCAGCCTGTTTTTACTTCGTACCCAATTAGTTTCAAAAACAATTAAATTCCAGAATACACGAGACTCAAGTAAATAAAAGTACGATTTGTCTGATGGGACAAGACCTTTAGGCCATGGAATGTATCATCATAATCATTTAATTAGCTTTCCAAGAGGGGAAGATATAACAAGAGCCACAATTATAGGGTTGGTCTATTAACGACATCACCTGGTGCCAAAAATGCGGAGTCGAAGGAGAGGGCCACCGGAGGGTTGTTGACCACATGAGAACAACGTTTTCTTGTGCAAGAGCCGAGCAGTTTTGGTTTTTGAAAATTTGAGCAGCAAGCACATTGTGGAAAATATCAAAACATTTTGCTTTAGTTATTTGTTTCAGAAATGATGTGCACAGGTAAGGTAGTTTGCTAGTTGTCTTTTATTTTTTCAGTGCGCAAGTGTAAAGATAGCCTGCTTGGCAAGCGTTCCTGCGTGTTTTTAGGGAAAAGAATCACCATTTTTAGCGTAGTCAAATTCACGCTAGTCGAACATATCGTCGGGTTTTTCCATTCCTTTAGGTTTCTTTTCCATAAAACACACCTGTCTTAATTGTTCTTCTTGGATCGCTTATCCAAAAAAAGAGACGGAGGAAACAAGCATATCGATTTTACGTGAAAATTCGCATGTGTACATAGGTTTAATATTTGAAATCTTACGAATTTGATGGACCATTTGTGCCAGGGGCCCTTAAAAGATGTAAAAAGAAGCTACTTTGTATTGATACGGCCGCAAAATTCCCCCCACCCCACCCTTATTCGCATTCATGCAAAATAAAATGATTGACTACCGCTATATTTAACTGTTTTAACAGTTTAACGACGTGTTGTCATAAAATTGCGGCAAGGAATGCAATTTTTTTATTACTCTAGGTTGAAATAACATCATCAAGAGCGGATAAAGCAATCAGTAAGGCATTAGTTTGTTGTGGTTTCGACTTGAGAGATGATAATTCGATCGATATCAAATTGGACGAGATAAGGAGCTTGATTAGGACCTGACCACATCGTGTGCTCGTATGTTCATAAATGTGTTCCCAAAAGTATATATCTAAATCCCATTCTTATACAAAGAATTAAACTGTGAGTAATTTGCGGTTCTATGTTTTCATCCCGCCAAAAGCACAGGAATCCCAAGTTTTAATACAGGTGCTGTGTGTTCGTTGAGAGAGCGTCTTACTACCAAGGTTGCAATAGTGACAAAACATGTGTTAGTGTTAGGTGCAAGCTACAGACGGGTGACTTGAGATGTTGTGCCACTGTTGTCAGGGTGGTAAAAGGTTTTTCGTGAAACGAGATTTGGCCATTTTTCACTGTCTAGAAACGTGAAATCGTCCATTTCGACGGCCGTGAAACGTGATTTAACTCTGCCCGTGAAACGTGAAACGTCTGCCATTTCGGACTTTGGACGCGCTACTACTGTTGATTTTTGGACGTGATATTACGGTATTTGCGAGTTTAGGACGCGATATTACGGTATTCAAAAACGTGAGATCTGAAAAGGTCATTTTTTGGGCCGTGAAGCGTGAAAAGCCAATTTTCGGGTTCGTGAAACGTGATCCATACTCCCGTTTAGCACCCTGTGTTGTGTTTGATGTAGGTTTATAGTTGTTCTTGTAGCCGAGGAATTGGTGTGACCTTAGATGATAGCAAGCAAAACCTTTTTTTCTTTTTGTAACTAATATCGTGGTAAAGATTTTATCATGGCGAGTAGTTTTTCAACTTATGCGATAAAAGGTTTTGGCCTATTTAACGTAGTCCTGATTGCCCAAGAAAGTTTTTTTTCAATAGCAATACGGAAAACAATACAAAAGGTAGATGAATAGAATCTTTTTTATCCGTTGTTCATTTAATATGAGGTCTCTCGTCAATCTCATAAAAACTTCGAAGTATCAAACATGGTACCTACATTTCTTGCTTCCGATATGCGTTAGCCTGCGAAGTATTGTATCTGAAGGACTATTCCACGATATCTAATAAATAAGTTGCCTTCTTGCAGCCAAAAGCCTTCTAAAGCAAAGATTCGGTGATACTTTCGCTTACGCCAGACTTATGACATTGGCCTTGACAAGGCGACTTGAGTTTATAAAAAGCCTCTATGACGCTCGCCATATCACAGATGGACACCGCCATAAACAACACTTTCCTACACTTCTAGATGTTAGCCGATTAAACGATCATCTCATGGACAGAATAAAAGATTAGACTCTGAACACTACTTTTGTTTAAGGAGTATTCCAGATTTATCTAAAAAGCAGTTTGCTAGTTGTTTTGTTATCTACGCTTCACAAGAACCTGTGGTGTTTTCCACGGCCAAAAACAATTCTATCAAATGAGTTCCCGTGTCATAGAGCTTTTGTGTAATTTTCAGTCTTGTGATAACTGCTTTTTCATTCCAAGCAAACGAATTGTCTTTCGAAGCGAGTCTACGTATCGCTCTACTTTTGAACATACTGAACTTACAGAAAAGAAATCTATACTGCTCTAATTAAAATACATGTTGTCATATAAAAAGCACTTGTTTAAAGAGTGTTTGCAAACTGAACTTACCGAGAATACAAGAAATGTTAATGTATCATTCAGTAAAACCTTGAAAGTATACCTGTTCTAAACGCAGAAAGCAAATAAAAGACCCTCGGATATTTAAAAAAACTGATGCCTGATAGCTCGCAATCCTTACCGTGTAAACGCCACGTTCATTGAAAAAATATTCTTGACCTTAGAGAAAATTAGAACATGTGAAAACCATGTGCGATAGTAACGCACATGATAAGAAAATTGGAACAGCTAAGTGACATTAAAGAGATGAGAAAAGCCGGTTATTAATACAAGCAGATGAACTTGTTTGCGGTTGGGGTGAGAAATATGTAAGACATTTCAAGGAAACAAATCTTTCTGCAATTTTAAAATCGTTCTGCAATTTTAAAATCTTTCTGCAATTTTAAAATCGTCACCTCGTTGCAAGAGGTATAGTAACTTGAGCTATCATCTGAAAAATATATTTTTGCCTTGTTGACTTTTTCTTATCGTATATTTGGATGTTGTAGACAACAGTATCGAAAACTTGAACAGGTTAAAGCCATCTTATGATAAGAGTGAAGCTGCAAGAGGGTATTGCTCGCAAAAGTTTCTAAAAACGTACTTAGCCTACGTGGTGCAAAAGTTCAAATGTCGCAGCTAGCGGGAAGTTACAAACAGTCTGAAAACACGTAGGGCACGGGCGGGAAGCTATACTTTGCCCGAAGGGTGCGCAGATATTAGGCAAAAGTAAGAAATAGCGTTTCGTAGGGAAAGCCCGCGATGAGCGGTCGAGGGGAGTGTACGCGAAACCCGGCCCCCTCTAGGTGCGCGCGCCTGGAATATTACAGGAGTTTATATTACATAAAGTAGATCTCACAGGAAAAACGGGTTATTTCTACCCCGCGATGAGCTCGTTATTGGTATCTATGGGGTCACTGCCACGCGGCAATTACTATGAGTATAACGTGTACACAGCAAAACTGAGTAATACAAATACTTTATACCTTTGCTATCAGGCATCGTACCGTCCCCTGGTCCGAGAGCCTGCAGACTTCTCTCGTTCAGTAAAGCTCGGCCAAAATGCCACCACTAGACGAGAAAAGTCTCGAGGCTCTGGTACACAGGGTATATTTTCTACTGAGCACACTTCATAAGAGGCGTATCTTATGCAATGCAACATTGGAATGAAAATGTAATGCTGTCAGGTACTTTACATCATTTATCGTTGCGCGTGGCCATTTAATAATCGAAGTATAGCTTATATATCAATCATTGCAATAATCATCAATAGCGGCGCCATCAGCACATCTAATAAGTGCCAAAAAGTGAACCAATATTGGAGGACTTCATACGTTACCTATGTCTCCTCACCCTACCACCTCCCATATCAAGAAAATTTTGCCAAAATTTGTCGTTTTTGCCAAACGCGGTCACTCAGAAAACTAGTATATTCCTTATTTGGAAAAACTACATGATTCTTGTTAATTTTAAGGTTGCCGAACTGCAGGGGCTTCGTACATTTTATGACTTGTAATCAGGCTCTGCACTCCCCTCCCCCCCCCCCCCCCCCTCTGCAAATCCTAGTATGCGATTGCCACTTAATGCATTTGAGAATTATTGAGATCGCGTAAATAAAAGGCTAAGTCAGGTAGATTAACACAGGGGAAGTTTGTCCACCTCGTGCAGCAGGTAGCTTCCCCTGGAGAATCAAAATTGAAAAATATGGCCCTTGGGCAAGGCATCCCATGACGTCCATTGATTCTATTGAGTAGGCACTGATCAACATAACAGTGGGCATACGGCATCTTAGCTATGCAAAACTCGCTTTTCTTAACTGAATGAGAAAACTTTCCTCTGAACATGGAACAATCCTGAGTTCAACTCGGGTGCGGTTTTGAGACTTAGATTTGCAGAAAGTACAGTGGTATCTCGCCTAGTGTGAGCAGAAGGCTTTATCAGTTATTTGTCAACGTGTCTGTCGTCATGTATTTGACTAATAGAGGCTCAATACAAGCTCGATGTCTGCGAAATTTGACTTTTTGGCTGGAGCTCATCACTTGTAGAAACACTAGCGACACTGATATAACCTGCGCAGCGCATTTTAGAATGAACGGAGAGCAAACTCCATTTCCTTTCTCGTAGTTTCGCAACCGTTCAAAAATCTTATACCCTTTTTTATGGCCCGACTGGGAGGGCATAAAGTCATGGATTGATTTAGGATGGTCAGGGTAAGAGTTTGGCTATGCACTTTCCCAGACAGGAAAAGTATATAGAATTCTTGGCGGTCGCGCAACTACAAATTTGGCTTGGCGGTCGCGCAACTATTAATTCGGCTTTAATCTATTCCATGACTTTTTCCTTAAGTACTTAGGGGGATTTCAATCATTGTGGCACGAACTCTTATTCATTAGACTATATCCCATTACTTGTGATACGCATCATAACGTTCTAGATGATCATTATGTACCAATTAGTGTATAGATGTGTTTATAAAAACACTGAACCTTGGACGGACGTGTGATTGCTTCAGGGCTCGTACTACTACTTTCTACAAGATATCATAAGAGGTTTGGCGAAGTGATCTTATCTTGAGATTTACTTATCCTTCCTGTGATAGTAACGCAGTAATACGGGAGAGTTGTATACAGATTTTTGACCCTCAAAAGTATCGACCCAAAATACCACACACAATATTCCAAAATTACAGCACGAGAATTGTGTAATAGCCTTCTTTTTCAATACAGGTTTGAAAGTGCGTAAAGTTAGATTTATGTACTAGTCAGTTCTTAGGGAAGCAGAGAATAATTCTCATAGCAAAGTACTTGCACAAACTACTTTTTGTTTATCGTATTACGACTATCAATACCAAGTTTTCAATGCGCGCATTCGTTAACACCGAAAGTAGCAAACGAAACAAACGATTTTAAAAATGCAATAATAGACGATGCGCCGGTCCTTTCTAACGCAGGTCATTTTTAGTTCAAATTGCAAGAGTATCGAGACGCATTCCATCTAAACGTATTGTATCTCATTCTCTTTTTGATGCATGCCTTTACAATGAAATTGCCATACAGTAAAATTACTAACAAGCGGGTTGTAACTATGGCCAATTACAGCGTACTATTTTTTTGCACTTACTTTATTGCGAGCAAAGTTCAAGAGCTGGTCTTGTTAGTGCAATTTCTTCCCTCCACGACTTGACGTCTTAGCGTTTGCCCCAGCAAAACCCAAATACTTTGTAACATAAACCACTCAGTGCAAGAACATACGGTTAATGTTGCCGTACGACAAATTCCTTTCGAGGTTGGGAGCGTAAAATCCTTGAGCGATGATTGGCGGGCACAGTACATGCAGCCGCTAAATAAAGTAGGCTGAGTGAGAGATGAGAGCTCCGTAAATTCATAACACGCTAAGGTATTTTTAGATACTGACGGGCGATTTCTGCTTCCGTTTATAGCAAGGCGGTGAAATTTCCTTATTTTAGCGTTTACTTGTACTAAAATCTCCAACCGCTTCATACAGCAAAACGCAAGCAGTGGAGAAATTGTAAATGTGCACACGTGTCTTGGCTGTTGTGGGAAAGCCTTGCTAAGGATACATATTTTAAGTTTCAATTTATCATCAGCGAATTTGATAAACCCATCATCAATTAAGTCCACGTAATTAATCCCAAGTGCTGAGTAGAATGATTTCTAAGCTTTGCAACCATAGAACCGAGTCACGTTACCTATAATGAGTTACAAGATCACAGCGTCATTTTTCAAGAAAAAATAGATAAAAAGCTGGTTGCATGCATAAAAGGGAAAAGAAAACTAATGAATCTGGCAAAACAAATACATAAATAAAAAATAAATTTAAAAATATATAAAGAATGATGTATTCTTTGACGAGCCTTCTGTGCTGTTTAATTTCCACAGGACCCCCGTTATCTGAAAACCGGTCTATGTCCGGGAAGGCTGATGTCTTGCGCGCAAGGGTAGTAGGAGGAAAGTTGCACATAAATAGAAAAATATATAACAAATATATAACAAATGAGCTTACTATACAATGGGCCTTAGATAAAATAAAAAATAGGAAATAGACCATATGGTCAAAGAATAAAAAATACATCGCCATTATTATTCTGCCTAATATGGCTTTTAGTTTCCAAATCCTGATGCGCTACACGTCCCAGGATACTTTGCAAACCTGCCCTCCCCTCTTCAAGTTACAAGAACCTGCAATCTTAAATACTAGCGAAGTGCAATAATCACTTTCTACCTTTCTTTCTAGCTTTTTATCTAGCTTATCCTGCGCAATTACGACACGAAGAGCGCGCGTACACTTATACATATTCGGCGATGCAGCGAAGCTCGCGCTAAGAAACAAAAAGGCTCATGGGAATTAATTGATCGAAAAATCCAAACAGCTTCCTGTGGTATTTTACAATATGTGACTTCACATAAACTCGGTTTCGATTTTTTTGGTTGTGTTAATAATATTATGTTATTTCAAAATGTAATTTGTAAAATTTTGGCGAGAGCTCGAGGATGATTACGTATTGTCTGACGTCATAATCAGCATTTCCCCAAACTGATCAAAACGTCCATGAAGTGATACAGAATAGAATTACTCATGGAGCGAACCAAGTTTTCAAAATATTAGAGTTTTTTTAAGGACCACCCCGTCCTCACCGGACTAGCAGTCTGCGCAGCAGGTGCCGCAGCGTTCTGCTATTGCAGAAGTAAATCGAGTGTCGAGGTACGTAGCGTCGTTTTGTGAGAAAAAGTGTGTGCGGTGGCGCGTTGCGCTCAGTGTACAAGTTGTGTTTCTTCAACACTTCTATTTCCTTCAGCTTATTATCATTTTTTTGTAATTTTCTAGAGTGATGGTCAAGGAGAAGAGACCAAAGAGGAAGTGCCCGTCGCGGTACAAGACGCTGTCGAAGATGTCTCCGGTGAGTCCTGCCTTTTCGGTTTTTACACAGGTAACCCAAGCTCTTTATTTGTCCCTATTGATTTTACGGTAAACTTTAGAAGCACACTAGCATACACACATTGGCACCAGTCGGGCCAAGACGGGACGCTAGCACAGTCTATTACCCGTGCAGTTCGGCAACCATGGACAGCTGTTTCGTCCTTATTAGGACTCGTCAGCATGGCATAGCCGGTTTGCCTCAGTTAAACTTCATCGGCAAAAAAAAAACTGCAGGGCGACTTCGACTCGAACGAAGTGCTTTAAACCACAGCTTAGATCCATGTGGGATCTAGAGCTGCGACCGGGCTAGCGTGATGCCAATTGTGCGGATCACGCATGCGACCTTTGCTAGTCTAAAACTCCGTCGGATAGCCAAACTATCCTTGCGAGTATGTATACATAAATGTGAACTTTAGAAGCACACTAGCATACACACATTGGCACCAGTCGGGCCAAGACGGGACGCTAGCACAGTCTATTACCCGTGCAGTTCGGCAACCATGGACAGCTGTTTCGTCCTTATTAGGACTCGTCAGCATGGCATAGCCGGTTTGCCTCAGTTAAACTTCATCGGCAAAAAAAACTGCAGGGCGACTTCGACTCGAACGAAGTGCTTTAAACCACAGCTTAGATCTATGTGGGATCTAGAGCTGCGACCGGGCTAGCGTGATGCCAATTGTGCGGATCACGCATGCGACCTTTGCTAGTCTAAAACTCCGTCGGATAGCCAAACTATCCTTGCGAGTATTTTTATAGTAGTTTTTTTGCCGATGAAGTTTAACTGAGGCAAACCGGCTATGCCATGCTGACGAGTCCTAATAAGGACGAAACAGCTGTCCATGGTTGCCGAACTGCACGGGTAATAGATTGTGCTAGCGTCCCGTCTTGGCCCGACTGGTGCCAATGTGTGTATGCTAGTGTGCTTCTAAAGTTCACATTTACGGTAAACATAGGACGTTCGTTTAAAATTTCACATCGTGAATTTTAAACTTTAAAAAAGGCACTTTAATACGGCAAAAGAACACGCAAAAAGTAAACATAAACACAACACTAGAATACACACGTCTTTTCAACAAGCTGTTTTTTATTTTTCACTTATTTTGTTTTTCGCCCTATGTTGTTTGTAAAATACCGTGGTTTTTATAGATGTTTTTCGGTATTCCACAAGATATTAAGTAATATTAAAAAAAACTTCGTTCGCACTTTCTACTACAAATAAACAAACATTGAAAAAACTTCGCTTGCACTTTCTACTACAAATAAACAAAAAAAATTGTCTAAAATAGCTTGTTTCTGAATTTTTATTTACTCAAAATGTCTTTTGAATTACGTGTTTTACCCTCGTTTTGCAGCCGATCTTTTGCAAGCGGAGAAGTCTTTACCATTTCGAGATTTGCTTATTTATCAAGGTGTGTGGTTGACTTAATTTTACTAAAATTAATAGGTAATATGTTAAGTTAGTCTTGACATGCCGTAGCAGAACATATTTTTCTTGGGGGGGGGGGGGGGGGGGGGCGGTTTCGGGGAGGAGCTCAAGTTTATTAATAAATCTTTCGGGTGGAAAAGACGCCATTCTTTTCCATACGCCTTTTGCAAAATTCCAAAATTACTGGGAGAAATGCTATTTAAAGAATAGATCGAAGAATAGAAGTACGAGACGAGGCGCAGTCGAGTTGTGTGACTGTTGTTTATGATACGCTGTCAAGTCTTCTGCGCATCTAGTTTTGGTGAACATGCTGACGCTAAGCGTGCGTGGGTCTTGTAATAACACATGGACCCTTGACCAATCAAAGAGCGCGATTTCAGTGTCGTTGCTTTGTATAAATTATTGTAATGTTTCCTAACGGATATGCTTTGCTTGCAATTCTTGTCCTTTCTTTATTCCATCACATAGTAATGATGCTTAACTGTCTTTCTCAAATCTATAGCCCGATCTTGGGAGCTGCTCCCCAACTACAAGCAAGTGTACCCAGAGCTCCACCCCCGGAACCTGCTTAAGATCTTCATCGAGCCACGACTGATGATGCCAAGAAATCAATCACCTTCAGTCTTCGGATTAGGTGCGCTAAACAAAACGATTTCTTATTCATACAACAAACAAACGATGCCACGAAAAAAAAAACGTTTTGACACGTATTCACATTTGCGCTTATTACTCTTCTCTCTTTCAGGGAAGCCGCCTTGCCAGATTTACAAAGTGCACCAGATGTAAGAGGAGACTGGTGCTTGTACCTCTATTGGGTCGACTACGGTGGCCCACAAGGGCACGGCAAAAAATTTTTCTCCACGGCAAAACTTTATTACCTCACGGCAGAATTTTATTATCTCACGGCAAAAGTTTATTATCTCACGGCAAAACTTATTTCTTCACGGTCAAATTTTTTCTTCACGGCAATTTTTTTTCTTCACGGCAAAAATTTTTCTTTACGGCAAAGTTTTTTCTTCACGGCAAAATTTTTTCTCCACGGAAAAATCTTTTCTTCACGGCAAAATATTCTCTTCACGGTGGAGGTTGGATAAGTGGAAAATGAGGATGGACTAGGACTCGAGGATTCCGAACCACGGGGATCTTTTTTTCGTATTTTAAAACTCCACAGCCTTATTACCGGAGCGTTGATTCATGGATTTTATCAAAAATTTGTCCTATCAGTGAGCAGTAGCTGTTGCGCGATGTATATAGTATTTCTAGAAATGAACATCCAAAACAAATATTACCAGATACCAGAAATATTACCAAATATTATGTCCAGTTTATAACATAGTGATTGATGTTAAAAACTTGATAACAGTTGAATAACAATGTAATTGGGTGTTTTTCTTTGCAAAGGCGCAGCACATTTTATTGATGGCATTATTGTTTATACCTTGTTCAATAATTTTCTAAAGCTAAGTTCAAACGCCGTATTATCCATGAGCCGTATTCAATGCAAATGCATGCAAATAAATAGAGTAACAAAAAAGATCCCCGCGAGTCGGAATCCTCGAGTCCTAATCCAGATTCCCGGGCCGATCCTCATTTTCCACTAATCCAACCCCCGCCGTGAAGAAAATATTTTGCCGTGAAGAAAAAATTTTTCCGTGGAGAAAAAAAATTGCCGTGAAGAGAAATTTTTGCAGGCAAGAAATAAGTTTTGCTGTGAAGAAAAAAAAAACTGCCATGAAGAAAAAATTTTTCCGTAAGATAATAAAGTTTTGCCGTGAGGTAATAAAGTTTTGCCCTGAGATAATAAAGTTTTGCCGCGAAGAAATAAAGTTTTTTTGCAGTGAAGAAATAAAGTTTTGCCGTGAAATAATAAAGTTTTGCCGTGAGATAATAAAGTTTTGCCGTGAAGAAAAAAATTTGCCGTGCCCTTGTGGGCCACCGTAGTCGACAGACTCTATGAGAGTGATGCTCTCGTAACCACCGAGGTGAACCTCCAGCCGTCCTCGACTGTAAAATCGATGGTGATTTTATCCTCTACAGGACTCAAGGAGCTCCGCCCTTTTGATCTGCGTTCATCATGGGACACACAAAGCCTCGAGAGCCTAGCAGCTTGTGCATCGCATCAGGGACGTCAAGTCACACTCCGTCCCTCACTCGCCGAGTCTTTGACTACGCTGATGAGACTCCTCAGTTTAGAGCTTGAGCAAATGGAACCTCTGTCATCATATCAGCTAAGCAACCTGTGTTGGTTACCATAAAGGGTAGACACGCAACTATTCGACGTCACGTCAAGGTTCATCTGATGGATTACTGCGCAATAGAACCAGACCGCGTGTCAGCGTTTCAATTTTCCGTCAGTCATGGCTGACAGAAGATAGAAGCGCTGACATGTGGTCTGATGTCACATGATGAGCATGAGTGGATGGTGGCAGAGATATCTGAGCACCTTACAGCTAAAAAAACTGGAGTGTTTCCACTCTAACTAGACCTTGAGGGATTTGGCATGGGTTTCATGGATACATCAGTCTGTTCTGTATCAGAGACTGGATATAGTAGCGGGAAGGAAGAAGCTCAGGACGAGGAGACGAAACAAGACCAAGCTTGCATCATATCAACCGAAAAAATGTTCTTGGCGGTGTGACAGGTGGTAATCGAATTACCTTCGGGTCTTACAAAGGCCCATTTTCCTGGCATTCGTGGAACACGGAAAACTCATCTAATCGACTACTGGGCAGCCGTGCCAGAGCACATGGCAGAGCTTCCATCGTCTGTCATCCAGCCGTCACAGGATGAGCCATCAGTGAGTGGTGGAAAAGAGATCGCATTGCCTCGATGCAACTGAAGCAACAAATCTTGCAGGAGTTGACACATGTTTACCGAGTACTCCAGTCCCTGATTCAGTCATCTTTGCTGGAAGAGGAACATCTCAAGGTGAAGATATAGATCTCAAGCAACACGAACGTTGTTTAGAAGAGCCTCAAGGCCCAATGACAGAGATGTTACCCAAAGGTAACACAGACATTGTTACTACTCTGGTTACAGACTTTGCAGGAAGTTTAACGATTACACCAGTCCCTGATCCAGTGTCTGAGTCTAAGTCAGCTTCGCTGGGAGAGGAAAGTCAAGGCGAAGACACTGAGCTAAAGCAGCATGAATGTTGTGTAGAAGAGCCTCACTGCTAAATGTCAGAGACGTCAACCGAAGGTAGAACTGACGGTGTTACTACTCTTGAAACGGACGGGCCCTGAACTAGTTGCC
Organism: Nematostella vectensis; assembly: GCF_932526225.1. Classification (NCBI taxonomy): domain Eukaryota; kingdom Metazoa; phylum Cnidaria; class Anthozoa; order Actiniaria; family Edwardsiidae; genus Nematostella; species Nematostella vectensis. The sequence continues at coordinate 8,336,146 of NC_064044.1, forward strand.
TGAGTCGATATCAGAGTTACATAAAGGCTGTGGAATCCTGTCTAACAAGTATCTCAAAAAGGGACGAAGAGTCGTCTGGAGATTGGAGGCGAAGATGATCGGGTATCAAAGAATGACAACCATGCCAACCTAGCAACTGATGCAGGTGTTGTGCATACACCAAATAAAGGCGTTGATCGGAAGCTTCCCTCGGATCGCACACCTCCGATGTCTACTAAAGATGGGGACACTAGCAAAGAAAACCAGCAGCACCTTCATAAATGCGCTCATAGCACAGACGAAGAAGGCGTAGCGCAAAAAACAAATATTGCCGTGGAGAAAAAAAATTGCCGTGAAGAAAACATTTTGCCGGGAAGAAATAAGAAGGTAATAAGGGTAGACACGCAACCACTCGACGTCACGTCAAGGTTCATCTGATGGATTACTGCGTAATAGAACCAGACCGCATGTCAGCGTTTCAATTTTCCGTCAGTCATGGCTGACAGAAGATAGAAGCGCTGACATGTGGTCTGATGTCACATGATGAGCATGAGTGGATGGTGGCAGAGATATCTGAGCACCTTACAGCTAACAAACTGGAGTGTTTCCACTCTTACTAGACCTTGAGGGATTTGGCATGGGTTTCATGGATACATCAGTCTGTTCTGTATCAGAGACTGGATTTAGTAGCGGGAAGGAAGAAGCTCAGGACGAGGAGACGAAACAAGACCAAGCTTGCATCATATCAACCGAAGTAATGTTCTAGGAGGTGTGACAGGTGGTAATCGAATTACCTTCGGGTCTTACAAAGGCCCATTTTCCTGGCATTCGTGGAACACGGAAAACTCATCAAATCGACTACTGTGCAGCCGTGCCAGAGCACATGGCAGAGCTTCCATCGTCTGTCATCCAGCCGTCACAGGATGAGCCATCAGTGGGTGGTGGAAAAGAGATCGCATTGCCTCGATGCAACTCTGGCAACAAATCTTGCAGGAGTTGACACATGTTTACCGAGTACTCCAGTCCCTGATTCAGTTATCTTCGCTGGAAGAGGAACATCTCAAGGTGAAGATATTGATCTCAAGCAACAGGAACGTTGCTTAGAAGAGCCCCAAGGCCCAATGACAGAGATGTTACCCAAAGGTAACACAGACGTTGTTCCTACTCTGGTTACAAACTTTGCAGGAGGTTTAACGGTTACACCAGTCCCTGATCCAGTGTCTCAGTCTAAGTCAGCTTCGCTGGGAGAGGAAAGTCAAGGCGAAAACACTGAGCTAAAGCAGCATGAATGTTGTGTAGAGGAGCCTCACTGCTAAATGTCAGAGACGTCAACCGAAAATAGAACTGACGGTGTTACTACTCTTGAAACGGACGGGCCCTGAACTAGTTGCCTGAGTCGATATCAGAGTTACATAAAGGCTGTGGAATCCTGTCTAACAAGTATCTCAAAAAGGGACGAAGAGTCGTCTTGAGCTTGGAGGCGAAGATAATCGGGTATCAAAGAATGACAACCATGCCAACCTAGCAACTGATGCAGGTGTTGTGCATACACCAAATAAAGGCGTTGATCGGAAGCTTCCCTCGGATCGCACACCTCCGATGTCTACTAAAGATGGGGACACTAGCAAAGAAAACCAGCGGCACCTTCATAAATGCGCTCAAGCACAGACGAAGAAGGCGTAGCGCAAAAAACAAATATTGCCGTGGAGGAAAAGAATTGCCGTGAAGAAAAACTTTTGCCGGGAAGAAATAAGTTTTGCTGTGAAGAAAAAAAAATTGCCGTGAAAAAAAAAATTTCCGTAAGATAATAAAGTTTTGCCGTGAGGTAATAAAGTTTTGCCCTGAGATAATAAAGTTTTGCCGCGAAGAAATAAAGTTTTTTTGCAGTGAAGAAATAAATTTTTGCCGTGAAATAATAAAGTTTTCCGTGAGATAATAAAGTTTTGCCGTGAAGAAAAAAATTTGCCGTGCCCTTGTGGGCCACCGTAGTCGACAGACTCTATGAGAGTGATGCTCTCGTAACCACCGAGGTAAACCTCCAGCCGTCCTCGACTGTAAAATCGATGGTGATTTTATCCTCTACAGGACTCAAGGAGCTCCGCCCTTTCGATCTGCGTGCATCATGGGACACACAAAGCCTCGAGAGCCTAGCAGCTTGTGCATCGCGTCAGGGGCGTCAGGTCACACTCCATCCCTCACTCGCCGAGTCTCTGACTACGCTGATGAGACTCCTCAGTTTAAAGCTTGAGCAAATGGAACCTCTGTCATCATATCAGCTAAATAACATGTGTTGGTTACCATAAAGGGTAGACACGCAACCATTCGACGTCACGTCAAGGTTCATCTGATGGATTACTGCGCAATAGAACCAGACCGCGTGTCAGCGTTTCCATTTTCCGTCAGTCATGGCTGACAGAAGATAGAAGGGCTGACATGTGGTCTGTTGTCACATGATGAGCATGACTGGATGGTGGCAGAGATATCTGAACATCTTACAGCTAACAAACTGGAGAGTTTACACTCTAACTAGACCTTGAGGGATTTGGCATGGGTTTCATGGATACATCAGTCTGTTCTGTATCAGAGACTGGATTTAGTAGCGGGAAGGAAGAAGCTCAGGACGAGGAGACTAAACAAGACCAAGCTTGCATCATATCAACCGAAGAAATGTTCTTGGCGGTGTGACAGGTGGTAATCGAATTACCTTCGGGTCTTACAAAGGCCCATTTTCCTGGCATTCGTGGAACACGGAAAACTCATCTAATCCACTACTGTGCAGCCGTGCCAGAGCACATGGCAGAGCTTCCATCGTCTGTCATCCAGCCGTCACAGGATGAGCCATCAGTGAGTGGTGGAAAAGAGATCGCATTGCCTCGATGCAACTCTGGCAACAAATCTTGCAGGAGTTGACACATGTTTACCGAGTACTCCAGTCCCTGATTCAGTCATCTTTGCTGGAAGAGGAACATCTCAAGGTGAAGATATAGATCTCAAGCAACACGAACGTTGTTTAGAAGAGCCTCAAGGCCCAATGACAGAGATGTTACCCAAAGGTAACACAGACATTGTTACTACTCTGGTTACAGACTTTGCAGGAAGTTTAACGATTACACCAGTCCCTGATCCAGTGTCTGAGTCTAAGTCAGCTTCGCTGGGAGAGGAAAGTCAAGGCGAAGACACTGAGCTAAAGCAGCATGAATGTTGTGTAGAAGAGCCTCACTGCTAAATGTCAGAGACGTCAACCGAAGGTAGAACTGACGGTGTTACTACTCTTGAAACGGACGGGCCCTGAACTAGTTGCCTGAGTCGATATCAGAGTTACATAAAGGCTGTGGAATCCTGTCTAACAAGTATCTCAAAAAAGGACGAAGAGTCGTCTGGAGATTGGAGGCGAAGATGATCGGGTATCAAAGAATGACAACCATGCCAACCTAGCAACTGATGCAGGTGTTGTGCAAACACCAAATGAAGGCGTTGATCGGAAGCTTCCCTCGGATCGCACACCTCCGATGTCTACTAAAGATGGGGACACTAGCAAAGAAAACCAGCAGCACCTTCATAAATGCGCTCAAGCACAGACGAAGAAGGAGAAGCGCAAAAAACAAATACCGAAAACATATCAACGCAAATCATGAAAAGACACAAAAGAGTGTCAGAAAAAAAAACGAACCAGAATTATCGGTTATAGGAAAGGAATCCATCCTAACTTCAAGACGGAAGCGAAAGTCGAACAAGACGTCGTACCTCCTAAGCACTACCCGTGGCAGAGTCATCAGACGCAAAACCTGATGAAATCGGCCATCAGGCGGAAGAGAGCCACTCATCATAAGACAGCTTCTGAACTTGCCGCAAGTATTACCGATGAACAAGAAGGGGAGTAATAAGCTCAACGTGCAGACAAAGCAGAACAAGTCGGAACAACAAAACAAGACTGCAAACAAGATGGATTAGTTAAGTTATTTTAAGAGAAGGTAGTTTAATCATATCGTTCAACTCTAGGATCGACCAAAAAAGGTAAGCATCGAAACAATCATACAGATGAGTACTCCAGTAAGGGCCGCGCCTGTGGAGTAAATGGCACGCCTTCCACCACCAAGAGGAGTTCATACGCCACAGCATTTCCAAAAGGGAAACAGCACAGGGAAAGAAAACCACAGAGAATCATACCAGACGAATGGTATGGTTCAAGATGACGCAATATAAATTAATAGGTTAAGCAAGTGGAAATTTTTTCGCTTTCTCTTGTAGGATTCAAAATTGAATCACCCTACTGAACAATATATTAGTATAGACCTTGTTTTTTTTATAATGAAATGGCAACTTGAGTAGCGTGGATAGCAAAAGCTAAGGGAATGCTAAAAAGAAAAGGAAGAAATTTGGAGTGGAGGTTGTCTCTTTCGAGTGCTGTTCTATTATCCTGTATTCTAGGCTCGGTTTCCAGCCGTGGTGGTTCCCGTGGAGCAGCGCGACGTAACCACGGCTGGAAACCAAGCCTACCTTTATCCCTGTTTTTGTGGTTTTTACGCTACGCAGGTTAAATGGGTTGGGTGGAGAGGGGGCTAGGAAGACTCTTAATTGTTTAAAGACCATAAACTAATGTGTTTATGTTGGGCATTCGGAATTCGCGCCTTGCGCGTTCCCTAGAGGTTCTCTCATGCCTATATATTTAGCTAATTACATTCGTCTTTCACTTGACCTTACTAGTTTGCATAACGTGTCGTTTTTTCCGGGGTTGTTTTTTCCCCAGTCTTCTACTAGTTGATACATGAACATGTTTGTATATTTTACATTACATCTATACTTGTAATTTCGTCTCCAATAAACTGGTACGCGTCACTCCTCACACCTTGTGTGCTGTTTATGTAGAATATACAATAGAAACATTTTCTGTGCGAAGGATCGCAGAGACTAAGCACAGAATAGATGTTTTGTTTTTCTGTTTATAGCTTGAAGTCCCGTGCTGGGAAGAGCAGCTCGCGTTTTTCCCGTCAAGGCAAACATGCACCAAGGGGACGAAAGACTTATCATCCCAGTATTTCAGTGTTGTTATTCCATTGCTCTCTGCGCCATCCTCAGTGCGCATATCAAACATATTCCCCACGGATAGTGTCCTTCGTATGCATTGCCTTTAGAAGAGCTAAAGTTTTCCCGCTCCCTGATCTCCAGAAAAAATGGTGAAAAATGCTGATTCCTTTCAATTTGAGATTCGAGGCAAAAATGTTTCAAAAAAACTTTATCGCTTGGTCAAACCTTTATCACACAAGTCTTGAAAAGCCCTTGGACCCAGGCCTCCAAGAGATTGGCCGGGCGAGATTTAAGGTCACCCAAATATTGATATGTCCGGCAAAAGCCCGTTGCTCTAGACGCCTGAGGATATGGATGATATGATCCTCACTGGGGACAAAAACCTCATCGCCCTAAAACCGCTTTTCTCCACATTGATGAGATAGAGCTAGATATTTAACAAAGGGGTCGGCACTTTCACTTGAAGAGAAGTGATGTAATGTGTGGCGATATCATGAACGATAGCACAGACAAGAACAGCCAGCTACCAGTCATTGAGAGTAGTGTTGAAACCCTAAGCGACTATGATATGTTTATTGTAGGTACTTGTTATACACAATCGCCTTATTTAAGACATCAACCTGGTTGTTGTTTGACTCGCGACCAGAATGGATTTAGACATCCTAACGGGAAGGCCGTTCTTCTTGAGTTCAAGACTCTAAAAAGTGTTGCGTGTTACATCAGGCTCCAACGGATTCAGTGACGAGACGATTCCACGCCCGCTAGATGACCTGCAACCCTAAGAAATGTCATGAAATTGTCTTTTGTAAAAAGGGGTCGAAATTCGACCTAGCTCATGTAAGACTAGTGTGAACGAACTAAAATTACTAGGAATAACGCTCCAAACAAACTTCAAATTTTCCTCTCATATCAACAACAAATTGATGAAGCAAACACTTGTCTATACGTTATAGAGGGTTACGTTCTCTCTGCCGTCGCCCGTCGTAGTTGCTTAATTTGGACCTCCCCCCCCCCCCCCCCCCTTCATAACCCCGTTTGACGGACTTCCTGTGCTGTTGCTCAATGCATGTCCGCTGGCTCGAAGAGTAAGGGCTCAGACGAATATTCAAAATGGCGGACGAGCATGGAAGTCCGGAGAGCGGGAAACTTACCCAACTTCCTTTGTCAAAGATCAAAACCATCATGAAAAGCTCACCAGATCTAGCAAATATTAGCCAAGAGTCACTTTTCCTGATCGCCAGGTCTACGGTTAGTTGAAAGGTTTCGAGAAATAACCATCCATTCATCAAATATCCATTTGTGTTCCATACCGCCACATTTGGCGGCAAAATGCTAGACTTCTATTGTGCCCATTAAGCGCTAGATATAATTTGTCCAGGTGCCTTATTAAGCACTTATTACCAGGGTAGAGCCGTAGCCACGTTTCCCATAGTAATTAGGTTACCATTAAGAGCCAGTAACTAAAAATACTCTGACTACCAATTGCATCTAAAGGCAGATGAAAGTTGACTCCTGACCCTACTAATCGATAATTCCGATAATTAATTGTAATACATAGTAATCGATAAAATTCAATATCAATCAATCGGTAAATATTGGAAATCAATAGAAGTCCATAACATGAAACTGTGCGAGAATCGATTATGTCGAAAAATATTGAAATTATCGATTATTATCGATTATATTGATAAATAACGATTTCTTTCCATTCCGTCGAAATGTATCACCCCTCATGCCTAGTGCACACTAGTGACATAACAACATAACGACATGGGCGCACGCACTATGTTTAGCCCGACATCACGACATGGACATAATGACATAAAAGAAAAAACATGTTTTTTCTTTTAATAAAATAATAAAATCAGACAAGGTAAGGTAAACAAAGCCTTTCTTCAAAGGGCTAAATTTAACGATTTGCAAACCACATTCACCGTATACAAGATAACAACAACATTTATGTACTTCTTTATCAACCCATATAATTCTCGATAAGAGATTTCTGAACACTACTCAACCATTATATTAGCTGATTGGAAAGCATAAGTACAACCCTACAATTTATAAGTACGAAGTGCGTATAATACTATGTATTCAGCCCTGTTCATACGTAGTGCTTCTGCAGTGCTGAACCTAATGGTTTAAGTATTCAATTATATTGGCACATGAGAAGCTAGACCTATCATTCCCAGTTCACTCGGTAACGGTGATTGCAGACTCAATTTTCGAGAGGTCAGTTTTAAATATAAGAAATCAATAAAAACCAATAATGATCAATATGATTGAGTACTCTTGGGCTGTGTGTATCGATTATTATCGATTTCTAATATCAATCAATAATAATCAACTGATTAACATCGATTAATATTAATTCTATTAGTTTCCAATGATCGATTTTTATTGATTGGTAGGGCCGGGATGGGCTCTATGGTTCACAGTAGCAGGATTTGAGATTTTGATGCATGTTTTAGGTCATCAGTCATCTTTTATCATTAAGGTATAAATCAACACAAGGTTGAAAAGGTATGTTAAACGCCTCTTTGAACAGAGTAGTTGCGCTGACGTTTTGAGTGTTAGCCCTTCGTCGGAGCAAAAGAAACTTTCTTTTGCTCTGATGAAGGGCTAACGTTCGAAACCTCAATGCAACTACTCTGTTTCACACATCTCGGTTCACAGAGGCGTTCAACATATCTTTTCAACCTTGTGTTGATTTATACTTTGTCTACACCACGCCTACGCAGACCATCTAGTTTTTCAACAGCTTGCATGTAGTCTTTTTAGTTATACCATCTTTTATCATCAGCCTATAGTGAGATGGATTTTTACCAAATTTCATCACAGTTTTTAGTTTTTGATGGGTAATTGGTGTATACTCTTGTTTGAAGAACTTTCCCCTTTAGTTCTCTCAATAAAGTACCCAGCTATTGACAACGTTGAAGATTTGAAGCTTCATCTCATTTTTACTGCCTCTGCAAATCCCTAACCCTTGTCTCATTTGGGCCCATAAACCACTTGATGGCTTTTATGTTTCCACTGTCGCATCATAAAATATTTGACTGCACATAGCAAGGGAATTGATTGGTTACAGTGATACAGTGCACTAAATGAAAAATGGTGGCTGTTGAACAACAACGAATTGGGCTGTAAGGAAAAGATAAAACGTTAGCGTTTTGGAATTAGATGCGTACGTGCTGGATGTGAACCACAAAATTAACTTTAGTCAGCCTAATGATAATATAATCATGCCTCCCATATTTGGGGGGGGGGGGGGGAGTGGGGCTCACTTAAGCCAGGCCTGTATAAGGGGGGTACAGCACCCCCCTCCCCCCCCACACACACACACAATGGCAGAAAGTCTATTTCCACTTCGCAGTAAAAGTGCTATTTGTATACAAAACTATAAAGCATAAGGGAATTAAATAAAAAAAGGCATTCTAGATCACTCTGGTATGTCATGAATCTATCATTCAAACTTCTTTGTAATCTGATAATAAATGTCCTATGGTAATAATGCAATGGTATAAAAAAAATCCCTTTTTGTTCTTTCAGGGTTGGTCAGATTTTTTCATCAGAAACCCCTCCTTCCCAATCCCCCCCAATGGAAAAATTAGTTTCCCTTTTTTGCATATCACACCCCATCCCCCTCAAAGAAAAATCTTGGGCATGGGCCTGTAAGCCCTTATTCCCCTCCCTTAGGTGCAATCATCATATTGATCATGAACCAATCACACTCATAGTTTATTTTTTTTCTATAGGAGGTGTTTGTAAACTATTTAGCTGTGGCTGCTTTAAAGAAAGAAGAATCAAAGAAGCATTTGAGTTATAAAGCGTTAGGTAAGATTATTGCTTTCCATTTTTACATTTTGCAGTGTAAAATTTGTGCAATTTTGAAATTGGTGCCTGATTTTCATGTTTTTGCAAAACAAAACTCTCAGACTCACTCAGAAAATACAACTTGAATCTGCAAATAAAGCGGTTTGACTGATCCACTGCAAGGTTTTAAAGTTAAAGAGTTTATATGGGACTTTGTGATCTTAACAGGGCCAGTGCTTAGAAATTACATAGAATTTTGCAAATTTGCACAACTAAAACCTCAATTCAATAGGATATCTCATTTTGTGCAGGTTGTTTTCAATCAAAAGACTTTTTTCCTGTCAAAGCACCAAAAGTAAATTTGCATATTGCAATATTGAATTACCCCTTATCAGTAACATGTTAGATAAAATGAGATAACCTCTTAGGAGATTGACATGTGCTGATAAAAATAAGATGTTTATGTAACAATGAGGACACAGAAAGCAGGCCATGCTGAACAACTTTGACCAATAAGATTCTGCTTGAACACTGCAAACATTTTGAAAAAAAAGTTAGGGCTTCAGCTCAGTTCATTAATATCTCAGGGTATAGCATTTCTTGCCATTATCAAACTTTTTAGAACTTGCAAAAATAGTGCAAAATAAAATGATCCTTATTCTGATTCTACACTAATTCTGATTCTACACTGATTCTGATTCTACGCTGGTAATGATTCTACACTGAAAATATACTGTACTGTTTATGTTTATATTGTATCTAATAATAGTATAATCTATAACAATATCTCATTTATTTTCTTCATGTTTCATGTTTGTAGCTCAGCTAGTTGAAGACGAGGATGCCTTGCAGTTCCTGTCAGGTAAGGGCTTTTTTCTGCTGGTCTGCCCTGACCCAGTTTTAGTGTTTTGCAAAACATATTCTAATTCTGGTAAACCTCATTTTTTCTGATTTCTTAATCTATTTAAATATTTTTATACTGGTAAGCCTTCAGGTTACTGAAGTGCAAACAAACATATTGTGGCTGTTTAGCCCAATAATTTTATTGCAAGCTAAAAAAGTTTTTGGTTTTATTCATTTTATGTTCACTTTTGTTATATTCTTTGATTTGAAATGAAAAGGGTCATATGGTGCACCCTGTTTTTTTAGTAAAAACTGAATGAAAAGTCACTTTGTTTTGAGAAAATAAATGTCTGAGTCACGCAAGGTACTGTCCATGCGCCTTCGCCTGTTTGACTTTGCTGACGTGACATCCAATCAGTGTGAAGTATTATTAGATCTTGTGACCTACCAAGAACCACTGGGTCAGTTATAAGCTGCCTATCCTGCCATTATCCACCCCTTATTTTGAAACCATTGATCCGCCCCTGGCCCTCCTACCCTCTCCTAACAGCCTCTCCCATGACTACTTATGATATATTTTCCAGATATCATCCCACCAAAAATGCTTGTCAAAGATTACTTTGAAATGATGAAGAAGAAAGAAAGCCGTACGGAACAAGTAGAGATATCAGATTCTGACTCAGACTGACGTGGAAACCTTTTAAATTGGAGGTTACGAAGTACAACCCAGGTTACCATTTACCAGGACGCAGGACCATTAGCTGGTAAACAAGGATTTTGTCGGCAGTCTGAGAATAAGGCTGAGCTCGGTAGATACAGGGGTAAGAACAGCCAGGGGATTTGGACACTTACATTTTAGAAAACATACAGAGGGAGGTGCAAAGGGTGGGGTCACCCTCGCCATTGTAAAAAAGCTGGTAGTTTCTTATTGGAGAATCATACATAAATTATTATGCTTTTCCCATATTCCTCATTTTTCCATATTACAACTGCACCCCACCTACACCCAGCAAATCGTGAGAAGCCAGGATCGCCCATTCACATAGCCACATCAACAGAAGCCCTGAAGAAAAACTCATTTAGAATTTAGAGCAGGGATTGTATAGATTATACTATATAGGTAGCAGTCTTGAATATTCTACAAACATTGCAATGAAAACGACATGGGTTGGTTAGGCTTGTTAGCTTTCAATAACGAAACCAAAATGGTAGCATTTGGCTAATAAATTATCAAACTTTTATCATGGAAGTCTATTTAAAAATTTCCTTGCAAACAGATCATTATATTTTTATATATAAATAATTACAAAGAAGCAGCTGATCAACATTCTTCTTGACAATGTAATCTAAAGGTCTTTCTCGAAGAGATAGTACAAAAGGGCGATCCTTATGGGGCAAATTTCTGACAAAATATTTGTCAAAAACTCCTATTCATCATTCCCCCTCATTCCCCTCCCTAAATTCCATTACGCTGGCTTACATGCTTGTCTACTTCCTTCCCTGCTAGCCTCAGTTGACCTCTTTTTCAAAATGGCCTAGTTACACTTTGCAATTCTCTGTTTGGACTATGTACGGGTCCTGTATGGGTTCTTGTTTTTAATAATTCCGCTTAAAAGAAAAATGTTAGTAATGACCTAAAGATTTGTGCCTATGAGAAGAACCCCCCCCCCCCCCCCCCCCCCCCCCGCCTCCACACACACCTTTCGGAACGATTGTTTGAAAAAATTTTTTTTTGAGATGTGATCACGCTGTTTTCTATCCTATCGTTTCTTTCGTTCTTTTTTTTTTTTTCTATGAAGGCTTCTATTAAAAAGGCGTTTTTTTGTCAATTTTTTTTTCACAGGACCTAACCTAACAGACTATTTCAGTGAATGCTCTTTTCTTTAAAAAAATCTCTTCGATGCTTCAGGTTTGATGATGCGCTCCCATTTCGATTTCTTTGGGGGCTAAACATTTGATAAAGACACTTGAGAAGACAAACAGTTGGGACTTTGGACGCGTTTCGCTCAGTTTGTTTTGCTCCTTATGGCGATTTACCCATAGTGCAATGCATCACGCGGTTCATATAAAAGACCCCTGACGTCAATCGAGGTTCCTTCTTATTCTTATGTAGTTCGAGTTCGCTTCGTTTAATCAAGAGTAAAAACGGCTGATACTCAAGAATTTCGCTTTTAACGCCCGATTCACTTCAAGAAATGAAACTTTCACCCAAGTGGAAGTCTGTTTCTTCAGAGTGGTTAGAATTTGCAGTGATTTCCAACCTGTTGTCCGTATTTTGAAGAGCTCAAGCCGTCCTACAGAAGAACTATAAATTTGCAAATAGTAAACTACATATTATTTTATAGAAATTGAACTAAAAATACTAAAAAAAGATATAATATAAGGACAAAAATATCAAAGCAAGATTAAACAACCTCATAATTCAACCAAAGATATTATTTTGAAGGTAAGATGGGATCTGATCGGAGTCTCTGGTGAAAATGTGTACAAGTTTTTTTCGCGTGAGGTGTAATGTTTGTCTACTGGTTCGATTTGCAGTCAAGAGGTTTCTAAGCTACGAAATGGGGTCTGTACCAATTGGGAGTCAACAGTTTGCCCGGATTATCTCGAATCAGATGCGAAAGGAGAACTATAATGCGACGGGATCGTCTGTATTACAAAACGAGCGCTTGGAGAAGGAAGAATTCAAAGCGGGGCAACCAAGCGGGATATTCAACATGGCGTCCGCAGCTTTCTTGTTGTTTACTCCAAAAAGCCAGTTCGGTGTTCTGCAAGCAAAAACAGCTTCTGACTATAAGCAACCACTCTATGTCGAAATTGAGTTTCCAGGTACATATTTCTTATTAGTTTTCTCGCGTTTTTGGGGGGGTGAAAGGTTAACATGACTTCGCTTCGGTTGTCGCGTAAACGTGACTTGAATCATGTCTGTCTTTCGGTGTCAAAAGTTAGTGTTTATTTTTGTAGAGTAAAATCACTTCATTGACATGTTTTTCTTGTTGGGTTTTCAGTTGATGACTTAAAGGACAAGAACTGGTAAACGGCTTGCATAACAATTAAAAGCGTTCGTTTGAGTATAGACGAGATATGTATTTTTTTAGAGACTAGTAATTTTTTGTTTTTCTTTTACAATGAGAAATATATGCAAGTAAAATAGGAGACTGATCTAGCCAAATGCTACCATTTTTATGGCCCTCTAAGTTTTTACCATTGCGTTTTGATTGTCATTGTTCCGTATAGCCCCCGGGTGCTTAGTCGACTTTGGGCTCGGTGAATTCATACACAATTACCATATACCGCCCATTATTTTATGCTATTTCACCATCGATATCCTTTGCAACGAAAAAAAACGTTTCAATGCCGTGGACATTACACATGCTTCATCTTTTATCAAAATCTGATAAGTTCGGCTTAATTCGTTATTTTTTTATGGGGTGTTGAGGTATTTTGTCCTAATGATTTGCCACTTCATTAGTCATGGATTCATCATCATGCCATGCTTCAACTGTTTCGGTACAATGCATCTCTTGCTTAAGAAATGTGTCATAACGTTGCTTGCCCGTGACATCATAGGGATATAGGTTACAGAACAAACAATTGCAACAACAGAAGCAACAATTTTTGTTACGAGACTCCACTAAATTCTTCCCAAACTAAGATGTTAAGGAAAACATGTTTTATGCTGGAAAGTTAATCCTTATTGTTTCCCACAAATCTATTGTTAGGTAATGAGTGCTAAACGTGAAATATGATTGAACTAAGAGGGCCGTAGAATTGGTGCAATGCTTACAGTAAATAGCAGTGTAGTATTTAAGGAAAGTATTGGACTGAGAAATTATGATTACATGGTTGCAAATGCTGCTCTTCAGGACATGTGTCCGTCTCTGCAAAACATGTGGCTGCCCTATTTAACCCCTTCACAATGAGGACTACAGCTCAATACTTATGGTTGGATTAAGAAGAGTGTTTCAAAACAAATGCATTAAAGGGCACCTTTAGACTCTCATCCTTTTATGTAGTTTTGCAGCAACATGTCCTGAGCAGATATTTGATTTCTGATTGGTTATATTGATGAGGTCAGGCATAGCTAGGACCAATCAGATTGAGCTAAACCTCTCTGAATTTGAATGGTCGTGATCCACAATCCAGGCCTACTTTGGAGACTGTCCTTTTCATGTGCAATTCCAAATGTACATGCATGCAAATGGACAAAGTCAATTGGTTAAATTTCATCTGCGTGTAGAATCATACATGAAAAGAACAGAATCTAAAACTTGGCCTCCTAGTCCCTGTTCATTGGCTTGCTTTTACTTTGCCTGTTAGCTATAAAAGGGACAAGTTCAGATTAACCATAATTTATTTTATCATTATTTATGTAGATAGATTACTATACATACGTATCCTATCTGTGTGCTGGGTGGCAGAACTTTAGATTATGTTATTCTTAGTAGCAAATACCTTTTACTGTGTAGAGTTTTCTTTAAAGAAGAACCCATCTATCTCTGCATTAAGCTAAGGCTGAACAGTAAAATAGTCCTTGTTGTGTTTGTCTATAGCATCAGTCTAGTGATAACTCATCTAGGGTTATGCTTTATAAGAACATTTTATTTATACATAATAGCAAACAAACCTCTTGACTTATAGATAATATCTTGGGCAACCTTTCAACCCACTCAAGGGTCACTGCCAAAGCAGTAACAGAAAAGAATAATTGGGGGAGGTTCACCCTGTGGATCCAACCAAACTTTTTTATTGGTATGTTTTTGTACTGATGATCTGTGAGTGATTGAATTGTTGAGGCAAGACAAACTTTGGTGATCTTATAGAAAATTTTGACGCATCCTCTTGTGTTTTTTTCATATATATATGCAGATTCACTGATCAACCAAACACTGACTAAATATTAATTTTGCCATCTGTACATAAATTAATACATAGAATAGTATATTAGTGGTGTTTTATTTAGACATTGTTTAACAATATTTCAGTGTGAGATTAATATACTATAACCAAGCTGATTGAGGTGTGAAGTTATGAATAAATATTTAAAATATATACAGTCTCCATTGTCATTCTAAGGTTTTATTTTGGTATACTATATTTACTAAGTGACCAAGTGCCCTGAACCAATACCTTACGTATCTGATTTTCAAAAACCTGTAAAGCAATGCTTGAATGAGGCAAAATTGACAAACACTACTCCCACACCTCTCCTGCCCTTTTTTTTTAATATGGAATATAGAAAAAAAAACATTTGGAAATGACTCTGGAAGATCTGTGATTAGGACACAAATTAGACACGAATTTAAGGTATTTTTTAGGACACGAATTAGACACGAATTCAAGGTATTTTTTCATAATTATTTGGGTCATTCACAAATGGTGAGACAGCATCCACTAAAACTGTATACTGATCTGATCTGCTACACATATACATTATCCCCAGTGGAATAAACCCAATTCCTGCAAGCACAGCTGTACCTCTGAACAGCACCCTTGCCCCATAGGGGTGATAAAACATCCCTCCAATCACCCCACCCATAGCCATCCCAAGACCCAACTGCACCCCTGATACGATACCCTGCATGGTGGCCGTAGCCTCTGGGGGTGAATAGGTCTTGGCGAATATCACTGGTGAAGTTTTCATAACTGCAAAGACAAATCCATAGAGTGCCATAGCAATTAGGATCAACCATGGGTTATTGAGAAAGGATAATATTATCAGTACTCCAGCCAGGCCAAGTAGGGAACTGGCCATTAGACCCCCAACTCCAATCTTTTTGTGGAGTTTGGTTACCAGTGGGTAGAAGAATGTAGCGGTGAATGACATGACTGTTTCTGTGAGGCCTAGCAATAGCTGGGTGCCATGCAAGTCTTGTGCAAACCATAAGATGAATGCAAAGATGACACTACTGACTATGCCGACAATCAAACAGACCAGTAGTCCACAGATGACTGCAGGCTTGCGCAACACAGCCTTCACTGGCTGCCAAACCATGCTTGACTTCTTCTCCATTTTGAATTGAAACCCACACATCAAAACAGTCATGATGACACTGATGCCAAAGAACATCACAATGGCTGTCATGAAGTTAGGAGGTTCAGGATGAGGGGTGTGGGAGGGGTGGTAGAAATAGTGCACCCCTCTTGTTTGATCCATTGCTAGGCCAGCAATAAACGCCCCTGTGCCAAACCCTAGTGGAGAAAACATCCTTTGTTTTCCAAACCCAGCAACACCGACACTATTAATACAAGCATTGTCCATTAATGGGAAGAAGGAACCAAGAAAGAACTCCCCTGTAACAACAGCAATAAGACATAAAGCAAATATCTGATGGCTGGTCAGTCTTGGGTTAATGCCGTTGTTCTTAGATTCATTAGTCTCCGAGGGCTCCATATGTGTTGAGGTTGTGTGACTTTTATAGCTGGCACCTTGTAAGGTATCATTTGCGTTCTCCCCGGTATTTTGTTCTGGTGTCACGCTAGTTTTAGCGTGACTATTCATTAACATCGTATTTCCTCCAAAAATCCCGCTTTTGGAATGCCAATGTTTATACACTGAAAACGCGCTCGTTGCGTTGTAAAATTCTTCCATCGATCCAGACGTTCCCAAATCCATGTTCCATCTAATATTTGCCGTAATATTACTATAGTTCCCAGCGCTATCAACATCCATTTCATGTACAACCAAGACTCCAGCCAACGATGAAAAACTCAGTGTAGAGCCAATCAGAATTACTATCAACACAACCTTGTACCTTCCTGTTCGATCAGCCAGGACTCCCCACACAGGAGCGCTGAGCAATCGCACGAGTAGTCGTATAGCAACGAGCAGACCGGTCTGAAACGAGCTCATTCCTAGTTGACGGTAGAACACGGGGAGGAATTTAAGGAAACAGGCTCGGCCACATAGATTGAAGAAGTAGAGAACTTTGTATTTGAATGTAAGTGGGTTAATAGCAAAGCAAGGTCTTGAGGGTGAGGCATCGCTAGATTCCATCGTGCTTGATGGAGACGCTCGACTTACTTTATCATACGCGGCGGTAATCCAAGTTGCAGTTTTAAGTGATTACGTGACATGGTGATTCAAATTGACCAGGTCTCACAGTCTCTCGTATAACCTCTAATCATGAGGCGCGTACACAGGAGGACAGGTGGGGGGATGTACACTGTTACACGGGAGGATCATTCATTATCACGAGGGGGAGGGAGGCGTAAGGATTTTGATAAAAGTTAGGACCGAAATTAATGCCCTCCCACCCCCCCCCCCCCACCCCTCCGGAAAACCGAAGAAAGAAGGAGTAAAGGAAGAAACGGCAACGTCAAAGGAAAGTAAGAAGGGTAAGAAATTGGCTGGAAACATTGCACTCTTTTTTTTTTTTATAAGAACGTCTAATTTTCAATTGAGGCTGGGCCGTTCTTATTTTTTGGAATTTTTAAGGCTGAATATGTTCTTAATGATGTTCTTAAATTTTAGTGTATATAAGAATATTATAATACTCAATGAATTATTAGGAAGAGAATTACACTAATGACCAAAAGCAACAATAAGGTTGTTACTATGAACACAATTCGATTCTGCATTTTAAAAACGCACCAGGACTAAAAAAGAAAAAAAAAATTCTGTATCTCAACCTCGGCATGTTCTTAGCATTAAAATTTGGTGAACTCTCAGCCTGGACGTTCTTACAAAAAAAGGTTCCTATAAAAAAAAGAGTGTAATTCAGAAAAAGTTAAGGCGACTAAATCCAGGTTGTCAATCCAGGTTGATGCTACAGATGATGCAGAAGAAGCAAAAACGCTTGTCGATTTTCTCATTGCAAGAAAATAAAGCTGCACGAGAAAAGAGAAGAATAACGCGCTTATAGCATTTAAACGTTTTGTTTATATTTCAAATACACTCTTTTTATTTATTTCTTATTTATAAGAAAGTCCAGCCTGAGATTTCACCAAATTTTAAGAACATACTAAGGACATGCCGAGGCTCAGATAGCAGAAACCAAACCAAAACTCGTTTAATAAACCAAGAAGCGTCTGATTTGACACTTGGTCAAATTATATAGAAGAGACAACACACAAAGAAATAAGCCCCCCCCCCCCCACTTTTAAAATAAAATAAGCTTTCGATGCTCCCACCTTAGACCTCGAACATTTCTCGAGGCCCCCCTTTCGATAAAGAAGGGGTTTGGCTCAGTGACAGATGGGGGGGGGGGGGAGGTAGTTTTTTTTTATACGTTTGAATTTTCAGGGTGTTTCCCAAGGAAGTATGTCTGTGTTAAAAAAAAAAAAAACACAGCAAAAGAGATAGGTAGGGGAATGCTCTTTTTCACATAACAATTTTCTTCAGCAGCCCAAGAGGGTGCGAGGTTAAACTCTGTTGGTGGGTATTTTTTTTTATTTTTCCATATGATACTATGAATGTAAAAAGCTTAGAACTTTACAAAAGTTGAACAATAAATAATAATTCAATATGCAAAACTTGCAAAGCGTACTTTATTATAATAATCTTTAGGGAGTGTTTATTAAATATCTCTCCCTTAGAGCTAGATTGTCAGTACAATAAATATTAATATAGTACGATAAATATAGAGCACATGTTAGCAGTTGCATTCTAAAAGGACGCTATTTTATGATTTCCGCTGATAACAGTGTAGTATTGTACGACCAGTGCCCTGGTTGTCCTGACAACCTAGAGATCAAGAATGCGCGAACAGTTTTGGATTCCACTATGCACACTGAAAGCATCAATTCGGTGCGTTGAGAAAAATTTTACGTTTAGAATATAACAAGGCAAATGTTGTGATCTCGCTGGTACCCAAGATCGGTTCGCCTGAAACCCGCTCACATATCTCTATGCTTCATTAGTATCTGTACAGCGGGAACAGTGGAATTCCAAACCAAACTATTAAAAGCTATTTAACAACTTAATTTACGTTTCTAATAGAAACAATGGAAACAGAAATACTTTAGAAACATTTCACGCTATGAAAAAAAAAATAATATACGTTTGAATTCCTGTAAAAAAAAATATTTTGCTTACAAAACACTGGATTCAGTGCGTTGTATAATTCTTGGTAACCAAGAACGATTAAATATAGAAAGGAGGAGTAGCCTGGAAAATCTACCCATATATTTTAATCGTTTTTGGCCCCCATCTTTTCCTCGTTCCTCATTTTCGCGATGCTTTCGTTTTTACGCTGTACGCCTTGTGCCCCCAAAGAAGTATCATACCAAAGACTATAAAGTTTCTTTGGTCTGCTTCACACTACGGGCAATCCACTCAATTCTACAAAGAAGTCTTAAGCGTGCTAGCGTGATGCCATAGTGAACTCTCGTCTGAAATTTGTTTTTTTTCTTCAGAGATTGAGCAAATGGCAGATGTAACACACTATTGTTTTCCCATTCTATATACACCTATTTCAATTAAGTTTGTCTATAAGAAAATGGAAAATGAAACAAATTTTCGCCAATAACAATGTTTTAGTGTATTGAAAATGCGTTTCATTCATTACAAGGGCCTCGTACAAGACTTCTTTTCCCTAACCAGTGGCGTTTGGCATTCATCATTTTCCGTTTTCTTATAGTCAACCTTAATTGAACGTGTCCGTCGATAGTCATATCGTCCCAGCCTATTTTTGCACGTTTGACCACATCCCACATACTGTAAGGTGAATGTGGCGCACCAATTTTCGCGTTCCATTCCGAAGTTTTGTCCAAAACATTTATAAGGGGTTGCTTTTCCATTTCCCCGATGTCTTTTTTTATTTTCGCGCAATTCACAACATATCCACGTTTACAGTTAACTCACAAATGTACCTGATACACACTTGTGCCTTTTAACCGTTAATATAGTTTTAGTAGTCTTGGCATTTAAGCTTCATTATTTACCCGGCGACGGAGAATTTTGCGACGATGCACCTTACTCATGTGCTGCTTAACCTTATCGGCACGATTAAACACTTTGCTGCAGAACTCGCACTCGTGATTTCCCGCCTCGTGTGTGAACGAGTGCACGTACAAGCTATTTCTCCTTTTAAAACTCTTCCCGCACTTTTCGCACACGTACGGTCGCGCATCAGAATGCGTTTTCTCGTGTACCCTAAGAGATTGCTTGGCCTTGAAGCGCTTGCCACACCAGCACTTAAACGGACGTACAGTGGAATGCGTCTTACTGTGAATCCACATATTCGTCCTCCGACCAAAGGCCCTGGAGCATCCTGGGAATTCACACTTAAAGGGTTTCTCACCAGTATGGACGCGCACGTGATTGGCAAGGGAATCGCTAGTGTAGAAACCACGTTCACACACAGTGCACTTGTGAGGTCTTAGTCCACTGTGCTTCATCTTGTGTAGAGTCAGGCTCCTTACCCTGTCATACTTCTTATCACACTGATCACACCGGTATGGTTGTTCACCGGTGTGGGTCCGCAGGTGGTGAGAATACTGTCTTTGCTTCAAGAACACCTTATTGCAGCAGGGGCATTCGAAAGGATCCTGGTGCATTCTTCGCATATGCCCTTGCAGAGCATCCAGACTCTTGTAACTCCCTGGACACTTAGTGCATTTGTGCGTCCTCTCAGTGGTGTGAACTGATAGGTGCCTTTGCAGTTTGTAGATGTCTCTGAATGCATAGTCACAATGTGGACATTGGAATGGCTTAGTTTCTGTGTCGTCTTCTCGTTTATGTTTTCGGAGAGAATTCTTGATGTTGCACTGCTTTAGTGCTCTTGTTCTAGTAAAGTATGGCCCTTCGTTAGCTGTATCATCTTGACGCCCAAAAGTCGTTTGGGACGTGGGTCCAGAGGGTGCACAATAATAGCTATGATCGTGGTTGACTGACGCTTCTAACAGGCCCTGACTAGTAGTACAGTCTTCATTACCCATAGCCTCGCTTCCACTTTGTAACCTGCTCGATGAGTCAATCTTATCGCGAGGTTCACTTCTCTCACCTTCCTCGTCATCTGAAGATCCTAGAAGTTGAGCAAACGATTCAAACTTGAGAGTTTGGCGTCTAGGATGCCTTTCTCGTCCAGGGTTCCCATCCATCTCACGTTTGACGCGAGAGAAGGAATTTTGAAGCGGTTTTGTCCCAAAACACCAATATTTGGTCTGCATTTTTCTTTTCTGATACAATAGACTAGAATAAGGCCTTCCACTCGATTTTTGTTTTGTCACTTCTTTATTTATAATCCCCCTCGCATTGCTTGTTTCCGAGTTATCATCCTTGTTTTTTTCTAGTTTGTCTTTACCCATTTGATTATCACTGTGTATGTCCCTCGTGGATTCAGTTGTTTGGGCGGTATCATCATTATTTAGGGCTTGGGCTTCAAGGAGCTGACTTTGAGCAGCACCAGCAGCACTCCGCTGACCAGGAGCCGGCTCACCATAACACACTTCCTCAGGTGTCCTCAGGTTGTAATTGATCAGAGAACCAGAATTGTCATCCTTGCCATCAGCATTTGAACCACTTCTTTCCTTAAGCTTGCTGAGACAAAGGCTTTCAAGCTTACTTTGACCCTCAGCGGAGCCTATTAGAATTGACATGGTGTCATCCTTCACCTGGTCGTCATCCTCGTACATCTGCTCCAGCCTCTTTCTCTTGCCGGTAGATTTCCTATGATCCCCTGCACTAACTTTACGAGATACGCTAACTTCATTGCTAACTTTACGAGATACGCCAACAGAAGCAGAAGTGTTAGGCAAATTCAATGACCTCAAGATATTTTCCAAGTTCTTTAATCCTCCCTTGACAATAAGGACTGCATCACCTGGGTCAGCCGTTCCTGCATTTACTTCAGTAGATACAAGTAAAGCACAGTTGAGCAACGTGCTCAAAGGGTTAATGGAATCAACTCCGTTTATATCGGTTTCACAAGCAGTAGATCTATATGTTTTCACGTCAGATTGCACATCAGTGGGCACTTTATCCACATCAATAGCGCAGATTTTTTCTGAGGAATCATTTCCCTGCTTCAGTTCAGTGTCGTTATTGGTAGAAACCTCACGTTTTTCATGGCTGTCATCATTGCTTGTTTGGCTTTCATTGATAATTATTTCTGAGTGCATGCTTTCATTATGTTCTTGGTCATTTCCGTTAATTATGCTGCTAGAAGTTTCTTCATTGATTGTTTGGTTTTCAGTGATGATTGTTTCTGAGTGCATGTTTTCATTATGCTCCACATCATTTCCGTTAATTATGCTGCTAAAAGTTTTTTCATTGCTTGTTTGGTTTTCAGTGATGATTGTTTCTGAGTGCATGTTTTCATCATCAAATTCTTCATCATTTCCGTTAATTATGCTGCTAGAAGTTTCTTGACAGCCAGAAGGGACTTTTCTGGCACGTCTTTTGACTTTTTGTCTTCTCCCAATCCACTTGGATCTTTTCTTTCTCTTTTTAGCCGTTGTTGCGTTAGTGGTCATGGCATTTTTAGCTGCTTTATCATCATCAGCATCATCAATACATGTATAACAATCATTATGACCATTATCAGCCTGTATACCAGGAAGGAAAACTTGGGAGTTTATTGCAAGGCCCTGTTAATTCAAACATAATGATTAACAAAATACAGTATATGCTTGCCTACACACAAATATAAAATGTGATATTCATGACTGATTGCAACTGATAAATGATAATGATTCATTTATTAATCAATGATCATCTTGCTAATCGGGTGAACACATGGTACTCACATATGGTACTCATAATAACAATCCTTGTTATTATGACATCTGAGACTGACAAGATGTCCATAACATTCGAAGAACATTACTTAGATTAATGACTATCAATACACAAGACAATTCTCTATTTTAGTGTGTGTTCTCTAATTTATGTTTTAAAAAGGGTCCAGCAACAGAAAAAAACCAGAAATACACCATAAAAATATGATTTTTAGCAATGAAGCTCACATTTGTAAATGAAAAGCTTTAGTTACAACCTCCCTCCTAAATTTCCAAGATTGTTGCTTACAAGATCTGAATTTCTGTTAAATTAATTCTTAGCTTTTTTGTGATGATGATGACAATGATGATGATTTGTTTACTACTTGCCTTTTGCACTTTATTATTGCTCTTACCTCGCTGGTTACATTTTCTTGTTTATCAATGGGCCAGAGATGTTCCCCTGTCTTAGGATTGTGGTAGAACAGTATCTCTCCAGACTTGCATTTGCATGCAACCCATTCAGTAGAATCTGGTTCACTCATTTTCTGCTACAAAACCATAGAACAAATAAAGGTTAAAAATGTTCTAAACACATATCCATGTTGACTCCAGAAGCCAAAATGTATCTCTTCAAATCAAAATAAACTTTTCTCCCTGCCCTTGCATCACATCCCCCAGATAAAAAAAAATGAAGCAAGTCTTAAATTTATGGATTAGGATCTTT
Source organism: Nematostella vectensis (assembly GCF_932526225.1). Lineage (NCBI taxonomy): Eukaryota > Metazoa > Cnidaria > Anthozoa > Actiniaria > Edwardsiidae > Nematostella > Nematostella vectensis. Next base: position 8,359,193 of record NC_064044.1, read on the forward strand.
GAATGTAAAAAAGACCATGAGAGTTGTTAGGGGTAAAGCCAGAATTTGCTAGGGAGGGAGAAGGGGGAGGTATGCGATAGATTGATTTTACATGCCTTCTACCAATCTATGCAACTGTCTAAGGGCACAAATGAGCAAGAGCTGAGTTGACAGCTATGGGAGGGGGGTTGGCATGAGCTTCCAGTACCCTCTCCTAACGCCCTGTTTTAGCAAATAGAAAAAAAAAAACATTGGCCATCATTTAATTGGGATAGCCTATGCCTTTAATGGTCAGAAAGGAAAATAACAAAATTGAAGATTGGATATTTTAAATGTAAAAAGTCTGAATTAAATCCAAAAAAAATATTTCTTCACTTAAATTTTACCTGTCTAATATTTGTATACTCTGGGTACCAGAGCCTCCAGACTTGTTCAGTGATACTCAGCCAAAATGCCGTGACGAGCAAAGCAACGAGGCTCTGGGCGGGCAAATAGCTTTTTTCAGTTTCAGTCTGAAATTACATGCCTAAACAGGTTTTGTGAGTATGATGCCAGTCACACAACAAGAGAGCTGTAAGCTTTGAAAGTTTTGTTGTTATTTTCATTCTCAAGTGATTAGAAGTATCACTGAATGGCCCATGGAGAAGGAGCAACTCGTAGAATGTCTGTGTATTATTCTTTAACAGCATACCTTACAATAAGAAACTGCCGGCGAAAGGCAGCTTCAAAACTAGAGAATGTAAAGGAATCAGTGATAGATAAAGATCCAAATCAACAAACGTAAGGACATGTGAGCAATCGAGAGGGATAGGTTAGAAAAGCCTCAGAAAGTCACCATTCGTGCCCCGATGCTGGCGGGCTTAGCTCGATCTTCAACTTCACCTTCGGTACAAACTGCAAGATCCCTGCAGCTCCTGCCCAGCCAGCCAGAGAACAGCCAGAAAACAATAAGGAGAATCAAGGACTGTTGAAAATAGCGTTGAACTCCAACTACCGTAAATGACCTAATAAATGTATGGGGGCGTTTATTATATTTCGATGGTCAGAGGGGGGCGTTCATTAGATAGGAGGTGTTTATTAGAAAGGGGCGTTCTTTACAAACTATCATTTGTTTTTAAGCTGGCAGGTAAGGGAGTGGGGGAGGAGAGGGGCAATTATTAGAGAGGGGCGTTCTACAATTTTGTAAGCTTAGGGGGGGGGGGCGTTTATTAGATCAGAGGCTTTCTTTAGATAGGGGGCATTTATTAGGTCATTTACGGTATATGCGATTGAACAGCCGAACTTTCAACATTTGCAAAACAAACTAGTTTTTTAAGCTGACCCCAAAGATGGGTATATTGACCAAATGTGGCTTTGTGTTACATCGTTGACCAATCAGCTGCAGAATACAAAATCTGTATTTCTGGAACTGAAAAAAGCTATTCGCCCATCCAGAGCCTCCGCGTGTTTTCCTATTGTTTGAGATATTTACAATTTTTTTCGAGTGTCCGATAATAGGGCACTGTCCGATAATAGGTACCACTACCTTAATGGGTAATGACCATGCTCAGGCTAAGTTCAAACGTCGTATTATCCATGAGCCGTATTCAATGCAAATGCATGCAAATCAAGATGAAACAATCGACTCGATTCATTTGGATGCATTTGCATTGAATACGGCTTATGGATAATCCGACATTTGAACTTAGCCTTAGTAAGAACACGTATCGTTGCAACTTACCTACGAATTAGGCGATCAATTTCGTGTTGAACCCAAAATTAAAGGAAAGAGAATAGCATTAGACGCCTTTTCTAACCATAGAAAGTTTTCTAGGCGAGTTTTTCTTTGAAAATGAACCAAAACTTTACAAAAATTACAGAAGAAAACTCAACCTCACACACAACCTAACCGACATGAAACAGATGAACAAATATGGCGAGTCGACCGCGCGGGGTCTGTGTACTATTTAGAGGCACTTATTTTATTATTTATTCATATTTTTAATTAAGATCATGAACAGCACCAAATCGTATAACAAAAAGGCTTGGCCATTAAAAGGGGGGAAAAGAGGTCAATTCGGGGTTCGGGAAAGTTTTTAATTAAAATTCTGTATCTCGCCATGCTTGGTTTACCTGTGCCCAGACATGCAACGCCTGATGAAAATGTTTTTGTCTTGCCCAGAAACTCCGGTGTGTACTGAGAATTATAGTGGAAGAGAATGCTCTCACGGATATTTCGTCTACCGGAAAATTACTCATCTCATCCTAGAAACAATGTCACAAGTAGCCTGATCAAGCAGTTTCTTGACCATAACATTGAACTAAAAAACTTCAAAGCTCTTATAGGCGGGCCGCATAGCAGCGGGAAAACTTCACTGCTATTTTCTTTGGCAATTTCCTTAGCAGAAGAGGAGAAAAATGTACTGTTTATCAGCCCCAAAAAGCTATCTAGGCTTCCTCTCATGCCTGAAGGTAGAGAACAACCTACTGGATCTGTTTTAAAGCGGATACACATGGTTTATTTGGGCTCAAAGGAGGAATACTTGAAGTATATGAGCTCCTTACATGTTGAGTTAAGCGACCTGGTATTTCACTGTATGATTGTTGATGGGCTTGACTGCTATATTGGAGGTGTTGCCAAAAACGAGGATGTAGCAGTAATTGCAAGGTTGTTAGCATACACGGTTGATGCGTTTACATTTTTGATTGATAAGCAACGGTGAGGAAATAAGAATAGCTGTGAATCAGTGTTAGCTTGATGTCAACCGTTTTTATCCATTTTGTCTTTAAGAGGGGGGAATCTTTATTGAGAGGGGACTTATTTCAAAAAGTTTTAATCCCTACAAAAGTCCCAGACGATATCTATCTATTTTAAGCTATCTATATAAAATGTATATTGTTTGACCTTAAATTAAACTAAGTAAGAATATCTTAAACCTTTGGTAATGTGTTATGTATGTTTATTAGAGATGGGTCTCTATTTAAAAATTTTGACGCTAGATATAAGTGGGGGCAGGGGTTGTAAGAGGACTGTAAAGAGTGTTTGTACAACACCTGAATTTCTACATTTCTGTTCCTAATTATATTCTTCTATTCCTAATTAAAAATGAATTGACTCTTTTTTTAGTAAAGATAATACTTCTGAAAAAGCAAGCATATTGCTGCTGTGTACAAGCATACCACCAGGAAGTATTACAGTGCCAAGGAGGATGCTTTATGAAAGATGGATGGATCATATATTCACAATAAAGCACAGAGACAATGATAGACACTTTCAATTATCATTGATGGCTCCTCTATGTCAAGTAGAGGGGACCACACTCATTGATGTCCAGTATATTCTCTCTGATGCACATTTTAGTTTGCAGGAAATTTCTGCTTGAAGCATTGTTTTTCAGTCTCCTGTGCAGCTGTCCTCAGCGTCAGTCTCAAATCCCTGACACCAAGGATGGTTCCCCAGTAGACTATTTTTTTCAGGGATTTAAAAAATGAAATTTCACAATGTAATATTAAGAGATTTAGGTATTTATTTACCTGTACATCAGTCTGAACATCCACTTGCAAAGATAAGCATATTTTGAAATACAGGGGATTGTACATAAGCAGTTTTAAAACAAGTATTTTAAAAAAAACTTGTAAATGCAAGGGAATACTTTGTAAAGATTTAAACTTGTGTGTAATGGAAAAAATAACGTATCAGTTAAACAGGTGTTTTGAAAGACAAACATTAAAATAAACATGATTATGTTGAACATTGCTTTATTGTGATTGTGTAAATTGTTGTATTGTGCAAACTAAAATATATACAGTTAACTAAATGATCACCAAAGGAAGTGCAAGATTCTCAAAAGCTGTTACATACACAGTTTGATCTATACAATGATGCTGAAGGTTTTAACCCAAAGATCTAGCCTTGATCTGATCTTTACTTCTTTGTTGGGGCAATAATGCCTTCTAGTTGTGTCTGCAAAGCAAGAATATATACCTTTGATTAAATAAAGCAATAGCATTTGTAGAGGTAGTTGTGGTTCACGACCCATGAGCTTTCAGTAATTGCAGTAATAGAAATCAGCTCAAATAGTATGCACATTAGACTGTTTACCTTCAGTTGCTGGTTTGTTCGTTTGAGGAACTGAATCTCTTCTGCATGTTTCTTCTCTTCTACAGCTCTCCTTTCTGCCTCACGTTTCTCAATGGCGTCACACTTGGCCTTGAGTTCGTTTACTTGGCGTTCAAGCTCACGCTTATCATTCTCAAGCTCAGTGATCTTAAAGAGAAAAACGAGTAATAAGGCTTTAAAGCATGGCTAAACATACAAACGTGTTTGTCAAATATTGAACTCAAACTCCAGCTTTACAGGATATTTAAAATGTTTTGATCTTGGTCAAACATGTGGATGTGTTGTAGAAGCCAATAGGATGCCATAGCAACTAAACACACAAACATGTTTCAAACAACATTTGACAAATATTTTGGTATGTTATGTTTTTCATGCAAATAAATTAGAACAGCAACTCATAAATAGCTTTTACTATTATTAGCCTGTGCATGCCATGTTTGTACATAGTGACACTTGAATTCAGAAACATATCTGGGGAATCAAACAATCTAAACTTGTTGTGAGATGAATTGGAATTGTGTTGTAAGACATTAGCCACCTTTCTCTCCATATCAGATTTGCCTTGCTCAGCCTGTAGTGCCTTCCTCATTCCAAAAGCCACACTAACAAGCAAACAATAAGGTGAGAATTTACACATTACAGTCTCTATTTTATATATTCAAAAAAAATAATGTTTGTGTAACCTCGTCTGATTTTCCAGAGAGAACACCAAAAATACACCAGAGCTGTCTAAGAATTTGATGTTTTGGCTTTAATTGTGTAGGAAATTACTGCTAAAGCAATGCATCTTAGTGGAAAATAAACAATCGTGTTGGCCCATCCTTATTGCTCTGTTCTCTCTTTGTATTACTTTTAAGCTTATTAGTTTTTTTTCTAGGATTTATTGTAATGCATAAATAAAGCAGTTTGGATTTCATTATTTGTTTCAATCAAATGGCAAAAAGAATCATAAATAAAAAAATACATCTTACCTGCTTTCATACAGAGTCTGGTAGGCAGCAATTGTCATGCGGATCTCATCTCGAACCCTGAAATACATAATCATCATATCATTACTTATTTTTCATTAGACCTCATCACTATTTTCGACATTTTTTTCATCATGACATCTTACCTAAGAAGCAGGAGACCTCGCTCTGCACAGTTGATAGTAACCTGACGAATAAGCTCATCTGTAAAAATGGGACCAATTAACAAATCAATTCAGCTATAGAGATAACATAAATTGGCTGAGATAATTTGCTTTTATAATCATCTTATGTATGTGTGTGGAGTTGTGAACATAACAGTGTGATTCCCGGACTTTACATTTCCACAATCAAGGTACAAACACTCACTCAAATCCTTTGCTCCCATAGCCACTAAGACAAATTTTGTAAAAAGAAAAGTTTCTGTCATGTTTCTGGTGCCTACTTTAAGCCTCTTTTTTTGCCACACTTTTTGATTACTAAGGCCCATGTCAATCAGGTGGAGCAGTCAACCATTTGCATTCTTATTGCCTTACTTTCTAAAACTGTCAAGGAGGCATTGGTAGTGCGTGTTGCACTGTATCTTATCTACTCACCAAAGCACTGCGAATACAGCTCTCTTCTCACTGGGCAGATTCCTGTCTCTCTGGCTTGCCTCTGCTGCAGACGCATGTCAAGTTGCTCCTGCATCAACAACCAAAGTCAGAAAATAGACACTCCCCTGGAGTCCTCCTTTCAAAGTTTTCAATTAAAAAATATAATGCCTTCTTTTAGCAGTTCACTTCTGAGGGGGTCCATACATTACAGCTTTTATTAAGCATAGCACAATGCGTGTCTGATGTGTACATATATGTGAATCACATGTCTACTGCATTAAAATTCAGTGGTGAATTTGAAAGTAAACGTTTTTTCAAAAAATTCTTAACATACTAAGATTCTTGTTTCTCTTTTATTTTCCAACAAATAATTGTTACTCCATCCAAAGAAAAATATGTCATTATTCCATTTGAAAAGAAATTCAGCATCTGATTCAAAAGACATAATGCCTTCAATATTAAAATTCCCAATTGTTGAGTAATAGATAATGTTTCTACATAAAAAGACAGCAAATGACATATAGTCACAGCATTCAATTTTGGGCCTTCTTAAGGAGCTAAATAATAGCAACCCAATACTTCAGCCTGGTGTTGATTCATGTCCCTTCAAGGATGGCTATGGTGTCTCACCTGTAAGTTGACCACATCCAGACGAGTGGCTGGGGTACTAGATACTTGTTGCACCCACAGTTGACCATTCTCAGTCCACTCCCTGCAACCAAAAACATACATTTGAGGATTATTAAACAAACAACAGATAAAGCTCTCTAAAGGACCACTCTCATCAAAGACCAGCTCCTTTAACAACCACAACTTTAAGTTCCTAAGGTTGGTCACTTAAAAGAGCTTCGTCATTGTTTTTACAAGGTTTGTGCACTTTATTGTCCCCATGAAAGGAAAAACCTCCCCCTGTTTTTAGCAAGGACTCCACTTCCTTGGGAATGGAAACCCTTTACTCACGTCAAGTATGGCATGCTTACCTTGGAGGAAGAATTGCATTCAATATCTCATCTGTCTGCTGGTTTTTCTGAGAATCCATGGGCGGCAGTTTGCTGGTTCGTGGGGGTTGAGGGACCGGCCCTGCTCCATTACCAGACCCAGGCTGTTGACTGACTTTCAAAGATCTTGCCTGCAAAATGACACAATTTAAATGTAAATTATGATTGAGCACAAAACCTGTCTTTCTTAGGCCACACCTATCCAGAAGTTTTTTTCCCCAAAATATTTCTTTTGCTGATGCGAAAATTTCCACGTCAACACGCAGCGTATTCAAATCATTTTCAGTCATCCACACGTATCCAGAAATTTATGAAAACACAATTGTTTACAAATCCGGCTCTCGTCCGCACGTATCCAGAGTAATTTCCAGCAGCATCCAAGAGTATGACGTAAGGCTATTTAAATTTAGTCCACATGTATTTGTATTCGTATCGGATAAAAAAAAATTCCGGATACAGCTGTAAAATATGCTGGTTATGTGTATGAGATTCAGGTTTTTAAAATTTTTTTGTGTTTTCCAAAATTTTCCAAAACGTGTAGACGGGCGGTCTGTACAGGACCCGAAATGATCCCAGGACCCGAAACGATCCTAGGACTCGAAATGATCCCCCAAAGTACCCCAACTGATCCCGGGACCCGAAACGATCCCCAAGAGTCCCCGAAATGAACCCCAAGGAATTGCAGTAATGGACAAACAAAAGGAATGTGGAAGGATTGGCTTTCAGTTTTAAAAACATATGAAACATTTTAGCGTCATTTTTGTCAGAAATTTGAATTAACTAAAACCATAGTATTAAGATTTTTATATACGACTGCGCGGGAAATACAGCTTTCAACAGCTTGGTTGAGTCAGCAATTGGGGTCAAATAAAAATTCCCGTGATGGTAATTTGAAGAACCAGGTGTGAATAAATAATTTATACATAACAAGCCATAAACGAATGTCTCCACAGATTAGACATGCCTCTGCTTTCCCGTAGGAAAATGTTTGTTTGAAAGACCTATCATAAAGAGAGATAGAGAGAAATCATGCAGTTGTGTACGCAATACTACATAAGGAAATTCAAAACTCACATATTGCTTTCAACAAAAGCCACATCTCTTAATATTTTGCAACGGTAGTAAAAAGGGTTGTTCGAGTGCATTACTCAGTGTGCTTTTGTCATCCCATCTTCTCGGCCAAACCGGCTGTCGGTAAATATTCGCTCGTGTGAACATGGATTTCGTGGTGAAAGCCACATTTGTTTGTCAAATGAATATAGATTTTTAGGGGTGATGTTTACCGGAAACGAGATTTCTAGTGTCAGAGTCATGTGTTGGAACTGCAAATGTTTCGAAGGTCAAAAGTTTGGTTGTTCTGAGCAAGGCTATGCTTTGGCTGTGCTATGTTTATATGGTACTCCTTTCAGTAGCAATTAGAAGTTGTGTATTTGTTTTGGACTCTGTTTATGGGTTTACCGCCGGGGCAATGTAATAAATAGAAGTATTGTATTGGAATTTAAGTTTTTTAAGTCATGTTATTTAGAAATAGATTCGCTGTCAACCCTTAATTATGCTTTAAGAATTGGAAGTGCTTTCTTCTGCTTTCCCTTTGTCCATTACCGCAATTCCGTGGGGTTGATTTCAGGGACTCCTCGGTATCGTTTCGGGTCCCGGGATCAGTTGGGGTACTTTTGGGGATCATTTCGGGTCCCGGGATCAGTTGATATACTTTTGGGGATCATTTCGGGTCCTGGGATCGTTTCGGGTCCTGTACAGGTCTTAGCCCCAAGTTTCCCTTATTTAACATTTCGAGGCAGCTGAAATGACTGGAATCTTTAAAGAAGTTTTTGAGTAGTTCTCGTGCAGAAAAGGAGGAAGATGCTTGCCATACGTACCAGATTGAACTAGAATCATTTGTTTAATCTATATAAATGTACAGGTAGAAATTACAGAGTGGTTTCTTCTTGTTCTTAAACTCTGGTTGCACCGAAATCCCCTCAAAACACACTTTAAGTGGACATTTTATAGCTTTCTCAGCGCTCAACTCACCCTCGGTGACTTCTTGTCGGTATTTCTGCTCACCAGGACAGGGTTATCGTACTTAACGAGTGAAGCATTTGGAGGAATCATGGTAAAATTCGGGTTTATTCGCAGTAGAGTTTTGGTTTCTTGCTTTGGCGCTGAACGACTTTTACTTGTGTTGCTATGGTTACCAGGCTTCACGGCTAATTTGCGAGAGGACTGTGACGAGACCACAGGGTGACCAAATTCGATTAAATAAAGTAGCATCACATACTGATTAGATGATGGATAACGATGTACTGAAACCCCAGAGGGGGGGGGGGGGGGGGGGTCTTACCATGTTGACCTTACAAGGATGCTCGTCTAATTTTCTAGGGGTCAAAATTGGGCCTTGGATATTTGTAGGGGGTTTCTGATAAAAAAAATAGGCGTTTCTCTTCGAAATGGTATTTTAAAAGCTTCTGAGGTATTTTTTATGGCAGCAATTTTTGGTGTGCAGGTATTCTTCGAATTTCCCGACGAGCATCTCCACTTTTACCCTGAAGAACCCTCCCTCCCCACGGGATTGTAACACATCTATTATTATAAGTGAGACCTCAAATATCAATACAGATGCACTTGTGGCTCTCGATCGGAAAAGAATAATAAATGATAACATATAAGCAATGCTTTACAATTGTTTAAAATGAAACAATTTCAAATAGGCCCAGTATTTGCACTGAGAGTTATTTTCTTTCCTTTTTAAAGTCCAGGCAGTGAGGGAGAGTTGCTTTCCCTTGCATACCCTCGAAGAGCGTAGAAATGTACCCCCCTCCTACTCACGTGAATGTCTTGTGATGCCGGATAGGATAGCAATCTCGGCTCAAAAATGCTGAATCACTTTGCCTGAAAACTGTTGTGAGAAATTCGACCGCTCCTTTCCGCTTTTGAGATAAAACTCCGATTATGTTTCACTCTTTATAGCTACCATGTCCCGCGGCGGTCTGGCTGCAAACCTGATCATCTTGTTTGAGATAGCATTGCTAGTGTATTTCCATATTTCAAAAGGGTTGTTGGTGGTTTTTTGTTAGGAAATTTTTTTTCAGAGAAAAGTAAAGCCAAAAACCCCACTAGCCCCCTCTGTGCCGGCCAAGGAACGCAACCCATTTCCTCCTAAATCAAAACGCAGTCAAGTCAGTCAAGCGAAGAGACTAGAGGTCTTGTAGCCGGGTATGGTCCTTAAAAAAAAAAAAAAAAAACTAAAGGTCCGGCAGGGTCCGAAATAATCCGGTGTTTCAAGTTGCTTTCAACTAACATCTATCCTAAAACAAGATTTATTTCATGGGGATACCCAAGCGCTTTCTACTTCACATCACACGTGTATCGCTCCTGGTATAGCTATGTCCTGGCATATTCACAGTGGGGATCTCTCGACACGAAAATCATACGATGATAATCCACACCATTGCACACCTTTATGCTTGATGGTTTATTGAAAACAGCTTGTATGAAACTAATAGCATGTATAATGCACACAGCAAATAACGCGATGATGCCATTTATCAAATGACAACACCTTTCGTAAACTAGACGCTCATTCCAACTGCTCAAATCATCTAGTATCGTGGCTGCCCTTGTCAGAGGGTGCCTACCCGCCTAACCTAGTCTGACTTTAGCGTCATTGTGTCATTAACCCACGTTGCCAGGGTCAAGAAAGCCTGACTTCTAGCCAATCAGAAAGCAGATATAGGAGCCGGTATCCGGATACTTGTTTCTGATTGGTTATGCTTGATAATGTTCGCGGGGGGTAATGCATACATAATCATCAGCCGGTGTGGATTGCCCAAGATTTGCCTGCGATCGCTCATCTAGGTTGTGTTTTCTTTCCATATCAGCAGTTCTTGTCGTTTAAAGCGCTGTTTGCTGCTGTAGAACGGTAAGTGTATCAACTCTCTAATCCTTAGGAGTGTTTTATATGGTGGAAAGTGTTAAGAAAGATCGCATACGATGAAATTTTATCGCTGCTATTTGTCTGTTCCGTGCCGTCGATCAACGTCGCTGGACATTTCTTCGTTCCTCATCAGTATTCTTCTCAACAATGAATAGCTTAAACGATTTATGTATTAGCTATTTACTTGTGCTTATAGACTTAAACTCTGTTTCTTTGGGTGATGTCTTGTTCTATAAGGCACGGAATTAATAAATGGATCACTGAGTTATGTAGATGTCTAGAAACGCTATAGCGTGACTAAAAAAAGATCAAGTATCTATAGCTTGTAACTCGTAATATTGCGATCCTGCGCCATTCCGTCGGTAAAATGATTCTTGAAATTCCTGGCAGTCGCCCAGAAAATGCCGACTATCCTAACAGCGATGTTATTGTTATTGTATTTCTTGTATGACCTTCCATGATCTCTGAGTCTGATTGATTTCATACTCACGTCCATTTCGAGCTAGTTATGTATATATACAATTACAAAAAGGATCCCTCTTCACCAACCCCAAAATCTAGGCTTGTAGCTAGTAGCGCTAGGGGGCTAGAGTGTGGGTTTGTAGGGGGTGGAAGGGGGCAGCTCCCCCAGTGGAGTAAAAAAAAATTACTAAGGGCATTTATCTGATTAGCCTAGTGTCTCCTTCCCTGCTAGCAGAGGCCTCTTTTCTCTGTATTTCGCTCGGCTGGTGTTCGCGAGGAAAAGAGACCTCTGCCATGTGTTTCAAGTTCGTTTGATCAAACCGCCATCCACCATTGTGGGATATTTACATTAACACATTGACCCCTCAACCGGCCTGTACTGGCTTTGGGAAGTACCCACAACCCAAAAAATTCATAAATGCAAACTAAACACAAGATAAGATACTCAGGCATCAGTCTAAGGGATAAATGGTCTTGCAGATATGCATCCAACCAAGGTGTTGGCATCTACTCTTAAGCCAAATGATAGCACAGGTTCTTTGACAAATCTCAAAATCGAACAAGGAGAGAAAAGCAGAATCACCCCTCTCAATTAAACGCTCAAAATACCACACAAGGGAGAGCGATCAGCAAACACAGCTCAAGACACAAATAGATACCTTTATTCTGATCCTCCAGGTACATTTCCTTGGCCTCAAAACACAATGTCCACTCCTTGAAGGGTTGTACAACCACGAAGATGTCTTTACGTATTGCAAAGCATTCTGGGAGATCCAGGGGAAAATTCATGAGGGGAAGGCCAGTCAACACTCCTCTCCCCAAAGTCAGATGGTTTTTTATAAGTCTTTTCACCCCGAAGCCAAACAAATCAATTCCAGGTCATACAGACCCAATATAGCAGTGTAAACAATTTTGGAATCAATTTGGTTTCAGAAAAGACAGCACTAAGGAGAGCTGTGGTGATTCATTAGAAAATTATTTTCTCATCCAGGCAAAGCCATACAAGAAAAAATCATCATGAATCCACCTTTGCTTGCAAATATCCATAAGCAAAGCACTCAATTATGCCCCAAAAGACTTCATGATGTCCTGAGACACTCCTAATATGCTCATAGCTGTATTTTTGATGAAAAATACAAGCAACCATCAACTTGTGCTCGCTTCAGCACAACGACGAGGGATCAAAAGTGGGGACCGCAAAGCACTGTTGGAAAGCTTGGATACCGCTGACTATGTGCAGCTGTGTTTGACTTTGACGGGCTGTATAAAACTCAGAATAGGGGGGAGGTATCTGTTTTCAGTCTGTTTTTTGTAAATTCAGCTCAAAAAAGCCAGGAGTCAATGGGTTAAAGAAACTCTCCTGCCCAGATGTCTTGAAATTTATCCCACAAACAAGACAAAACTCGTCTTTGCTGCTTTCGCTGTTCAATCTTTTAACAGATGTTTTAGTGATTGAAACTGAACAGTTGTTTTCTTTTTTCGAAGAGGAGAACTAACTGGAGTTTGATTCATAATTTGCGACAAAAATTAGCATATTGACAGCTTTCGCGTGATGGTACAGGTTTTGGCACGTCATGTGGTCACTTAGAAACGCTTACACATGCGCAACAAAAACAGTTTTGACCCATGGCAGAGGTCTCTTTTCCTCGCGAATGCCAGCCCAGCGAAATACAGAAAAAAAGAGGCATCTGCTAGCTGGGAAAGTGTCTCCTCCCTCGCTCGAACAAGGCTACATAACATGCCCATTTGTATTATTTTAAATGTTATTGTTCAGTCTTTCTTACCCCAAACCTCAGTGCCTATTGCAAGTCCCCCCTCCAAATGCCAAAAGTGAGGGGTTAGGCAAGGAAGGAGAAGGGAGCACTCCATTTGAACCTGAAATTTATAATGTGCCTTAGAAAAAGGAAATTCCCTTATGAAATCAAACTTTCAATAGACATTCATTTTTCATACATTAGGCTTATTTTTTACTAGAAAATAGAAGAGAAATGGTTGATGATGAAGGATATGATTAGATAAGTATCATGTAATCCCAAAGGATTAACTGCTTGCTGTTACTCCTTATAATAACAATTGTAATCTATTTTAGTCATGTCATCACTAAAATGTCACCATTGATCTGTCTAGAGCCAAAGCTATGGATACTGGGGAGAAATGTCTGTATGTCCTTGAGGACGTAAGAGCCAAGATCTCGCTCTTGGAGAAGGCAATTGATGAAGTCGGCTCTGTTAAAAAGAGCTTGAAGATTTCAGCTGCTGACGTCAAGGCGCAGATCCGTGACAATATCAGCCGCCACCTTGAGGCCCTGCGGAACCGTGAGACCTGGCTCCTGAGTCAAGTGGAGGTGCTCCAGCATGGAAAGGAAGATGTCCTGCGTCTGCAGCATGCGGAGCTGAACCAGGCTGTTGGTACTTTGAAGCATGCCCTGGCTCTACTCCAGAAGAGTGATGGAAAGGTACTTAGATAATGGCAGATCTAAGGAATAGTGTCCCTTCCCCTGTCCCCCTTTCCCTCTTTTGATTCTAAATTTTAGAAAAACTATTAGAGCTATTTCCCCAGCAGAACCAAATATATCAAAGATTCTTTTTGAATTTCCAGTCAGAGCACATTGAGGAGCAACTGATGCACACCATCCAGGCCATGGAGAAGTTCAGCCTCCAACCAGAGGAGTCGGGCTTCATCAGCTTCCGTGCACTCAACATGGAGCTGCTAGACCATATCCGTAGGTTTGGCATGGTCACTGCTGATGACTCCCTCCAAGGGTCTCTGATGGAGATGAGCCTAGATGGTGATGTAGACGGGGGCAAGCGCAAGTACTCCACCCAGTCCGACTGTCATCAGGACTACGTCGATATTAGCAAGTGGCTGAACAAGATCCAGCTTGCAGAAGCTACCCACCACCTCATGCCCAACAGTCCATCAGTGAAGTTTGCCTACATTGAAGAATTGAAGAAGTCTGCGATGAGCCAGTGGATCAAGAACCTGCAAAATCCCCCAGCTGAACTGCCAAAGTCCAATCCCATTACTGAGACCTACTCAAGGATTGCAGCCCTTGGACCGGAGCACTGGCTGGCCTACAAGCAGCGCCAACATGATGAGCGCAGCCTGGCTGAGACCCTAAAAGAGCTTCAGAAAATGAGAGACCTTCAGCCCGAGTTGTGGCTGAAGAGGACCAACAGGCAAGCACCACCAGAAGTTGTGTCCATCCTGGGTGAGACCTATGCCAAAATTGCTGCTACTGGTCCTGAGATGTGGCTGAATAGAAACGAGGGTGAAGTCCCAGCTGAGGTGAATTCAGTCCTTGGTGAGGCCTATGCAAGAATTGCTGCTACTCCTCCAGAGATTTGGCTGAAGACAGTGAAGGGAAATGCTGCAAAGGAGGATTATGCAACAATTGCTGGTACTCCCTCTGAAATGTGGGTGATGAAGATTCATGGGGAGACGCCTGCTGTTCCTGAATCCAACAATGTCAAGGTCTTTGCCAAGATTGCTGCCACATCCCCGGATATCTGGCTAAAGAAGAATCAGGTTTTGTCATCTGATACCAAGGCATCTCCTGCAGAAGACTATGCAAGAATTGCTGCTACTCCCATTGACCAGTGGCTCCAGCCCAAGCCAAGCTGCGGCAAGACAGAAGCCTGTGCCGATTGCAAGTGTGTCTCTATCAGCACTGATAGTGACATGGGAGATGCATCAGATGCAGATGATTGGCTGAATATCAAGAAGGAAGATGTTGTCTCAATCGAGGATCTTGACACCCTTCTTAACCCTCAGACCCCTAAGCCATCGCCTTCACTGGTAACACCAGCTCACCAGCCATGGATTCTCCAGCCTGATCCGGTCAAAGCTAGCCGTGTTCTTGAGGACAGGTACGTACAGTATATCTTAAGTTATATTTTCATATTTAATGGGTGCTCCCTTGGTAGATGGCCTTAGCGATAGAGGCAATACTGTGGCATATTCACCTCATGCTGTGTGTCTAAACAATAACATTGCATTTGGCTATTTATTTCACTGGTGAATCAACTCTAAAGGGGGTGTGGAGTTGGGTGGACAAACTAAAAAGTAAACATAAAAAGGGGGATTAACAACAAATTCACTGTTTTGTATAAGTTTCTGTGTAAATGACCTTTTCTCTATTTGCTCTTTTCATCTTTAGTTCTGGCATCAAAGGCTACAGTGACATGCTCAACTCCCAACCCATAAAAAACTGGCTCCACGACTGGACGAACATCACTGAACCACTCCCCAGCAGTGGCTTCAAAGAGTACATGGATTCCCTTCCAGCCTCCTCCAACTATTGGCTTGCCGGTGCCAAACCACGTGATGACATCTGCCTATGGCTTGCACGCAGCTCCACCAAGCGCTGTAAGGAATGTCCCAAGAGTTGCTCAAACGATCTCTTCGGCATGTTCCTAAATGCACACTCCACTGGCAGTGATGGGTGGCTGCTGAAACCCTCGACCTAAATGCGTATTTTCTTGGTGGTTTTACTTAACTTGTGGCTTTCCCTTTTATCCTATTTTTTCCAACACTACAGTCCTAATTTTCTACAGACAGTGCTAAGCTTTTTTAAGACTGTAAATTTTTCAGTTCATGCTTTTCCACATATTTTGTACTAGACTGACCAAAGCCTTCTAATTTTTTTGTCCAATACACTGACAAATTTGTGCATGCCATTGTCTGTAACAATCAAGGCCACTGGAGCATATTAGAAAACAAAGCAAAACAATGGAACAGGGCAATCCCATGCCTACACTTGTCAGTATGCAGAATTTGTGAGTTTCCTTGATTTTCGATTTTATTTGTATTTTGTACACCCTCAGCTATGTTTTTAATTTTGACCACAAGTTACGAAACCCAACAAAGGAACCGGATTTGATGAAGCCCCCAAAAAAGTTAGAAGCTTTGAAAAAGCTTAGAAAACGAACATTAAAAAAAAAACAAAAAAAAGTTATTGTAGTTTACAGTATAGTCATCGAAGTATTTTCAGGTTTTTATGATTGCTTATGAAGATTGGTAATGGTACAATAAAACAATAAGCATTGAAATCAATCTGTGTAGTTTTGTGTCAAACTCGAAAGTACCAAGAAAATCATGATATGATGATGCTGGATCTAGAAATGAAAGGAGACAAGTGGCATTAGCAGAGATACTGGGGAATTTTAAGACGTGGAGCTGGAATCCATAGATTCACCTTTTGTCACATGCTGTATAGATTGGATTCCCACCCTCTTGGGTATATTGGCCCCTTTTGATAATCCTAGTGAATTGTTGATTCAGTCCAGAGAAGGATTTTTTGCCCTTAGATGTTGGATGGCAAACCTTCAAGTATAATAGATGTAGAACTCGTTTCTAATTGATACCTTTGCTTCCTTTCAGTGCAAAAGCATTAAAATAAACTTTTTCAATGTATTAGTTTTTGTGTCCCTATTTACCCCTGTGGGTTCCCTGTGGAAATCGAAATCCAATAGTTATACCGCTGTTCAAAAGTAACAGGGTTTCTATCATGGCGGCCGCCACATTAGGTCGAATAAGCTTGGACAGAGTATTTTCTGCTGTTAAAAGACCGATTCTTGGCAGGCTATACAATGCAAAAGCTAATGATGTAGAAAACTTTGACGAGTTGTTGCGAAATTCTCAGTTTGTAAAGCTGGGACGGCCGGCGGGGAAGCGATTAAAAGGCAGAGTTATGCACGTTGTTGCAAGAGATAAAGCACAGGATGTTTACGTCGATTTTGGTTGGAAGTTTCATGCCGTAGAAACACATCCATTGCACAAGTAAGTTTATAAATGGAGAAGTGGCAGAGTTGTGTTTATTCTTGGAACTCAGTTGCATAGCTGTCAACCTCGCTTAAGAAAAAATCTTGAGAAAATACAGTGAATGTATCAGAAGTACCAAGATTGCTAATGCGGGAGAAAACAGAAAGTGTGTGGGTATTTTCAACAAAATTGGTAGTTTCTCGGTGTTACAGAGCACCAAGATGGCGTCCATCACCTCTAGCTAAAGCACCAAATCGGTGTTCTCAGACAAATTCTCAAAGCACCACACAAATCACTACTCTCGCCGTTTGTCGCCATATTGCACAAACATGGAGTCTTGTTTTGTCAGCTTTGTCAGTACTGACAAATCGACAAACGCGTTTGAAGGCAGATAACCATCGCACAAAGACTGACAAATCTCCACTGACAAATTTTGTCGACCTTTTGACTGACAAATCGACAAACGCATTTAAAGGCACATAACCATCGCACAGAGCACTGACAAATTTTGTCGACCTGTCGACTGACAAATCGACAAACGCATTTAAAGGCATATAACCACCGCACAGAAGACTGACAAATGAACACTGACAAATTTTGTCGACCTGTCGGCTGACAAATCCGACAAACGTGTTTCATGGCAAATAACGACAGCACAGAGCACTGACAAATCAACACTGACAAATTTTGTCGACCTGTCGACTGACAAATCGACAAATGCATTTCACGGAACATAACCACCGCCTAGAGCACTGACAAATCGCCACTGACAAATTTTGTCGACTGACAAATTGACAAATGCGTTTAAAGGCATATAACCACTGCACAGAGCACTGACAAATCGCCACTGACAAATTTTGTCGACCTGTCGACTGACAAATCCGACAAACGCGTTTAAAGGCATATAAGCACCCACAAAGGACTGACAAATCGCCACTGACAAAATTTTGTCGACCTGTCGACTGGCAAATCGACAAACGCGTTTAAAGGCATATAATCACCGCACAGAGAACTGACAAATGAACACTGACAAATTTTGTCGACCTGTCGACTGACAAATCCGACAAACGCGTTTCACGGCAAATAACCACCGCACAGAGCACTGACAAATCGCCACTGACAAATTTTGTCGACTGACAAATCGACAAACGCGTTTAAAGGCATATAATCACCGCAAAGAGAACTGACAAATGAACACTGACAAATTTTGTCGACCTGTCGACTGACAAATCCGACAAACGCGTTTCACGGCAAATAACCACTGCACAGAGCACTGAGAAATCGCCACTGACAAATTTTGTCGACCTGTCGACTGACAAATCCGACAAACGCGTTTTACGGCAAATAACCACCGCACAGAGAACTGACAAATGAACACTGACAAATTTTGTCGACCTGTCGACTGACAAATCCGACAAACGCGTTTCACGGCAAATAACCACTGCACAGAGCACTGAGAAATCGACGATATGGCCAAGTGCTCGCCAGCCTGTTTACAAGTATAGCAAACAATAGTGGAGCAAGCTTAGTGCCTTGTGGTACGCCCTCATTAGGGAACACAGGCGATGAGGTGTGGCCACTGATTTTGACGCGCTGTGGTCGGGCTGTGAGAAAGGCAGCAATCCAATTTTGGAGATACTCGTTGACTCCCAGGAGGTCGAGCTCAGACATTAAGACGTTATGGTCGACTAAGTCAAAGCCCTTTGAAAAGTCGGCAAAAAATATGCGCACATAATTTTCGCCTCTTTCAAGCGATTCAAGGATGCAATGGAGAAAATACACCAGGGCCAGCACAGTAGACTTCCCTGATACAGAGAACTGTTTAGGGTCAAGCTTATCCTTGACGCATGCGAATAGCGAATCAAGTGCAAATCCCTTCATAACTTTAGCTAACTGAGAAGCGGTGCTTATATGCCTTTAAACGCGTTGTCGGATTTGTCAGTCGACAGGTTGACAAAATTTGTCAGTGGCGATTTGTCAGTGCTTTGTGCGGTGGTTATATGTCTTTAAACGCGTTTGTCGGATTTGTCAGTCGACAGGTCGACAAAATTTGTCAGTGGCGATTTGTCAGTCCTCTGTGCGGTGGTTATCTGCCGTGAAACAGATTTGACGGATTGTCAGCCGAAAGGTCGACAAAATTTGTCAGTGGCGATTTGTCAGTGTTTTGTGCGGTGGTTATCTGCCGTGAAACGGATTTGTTGATTTGTCAGTCCACAGGTCGACAAAATTTGTCAGTGGCGATTTGTCAGTGCTCTGTGCGATGGTTATGTGCCGTGAAACGCGTTTGTCGATTTGTCAGTCAAAAGGTCGACAAAATTTGTCAGTGGCGATTTTTCAGTGCTCTGTGCGGTGGTTATATGCCTTTAAACGCGTTGTCGGATTTGTCAGTCGACAGGTCGACAAAATTTGTCAGTGGCGATTTCTCAGTGCTCTGTGCAGTGGTTATTTGCCGTGAAACGCGTTTGTCGGATTTGTCAGTCCACATGTCGACAAAATTTGTCAGTGTTCATTTGTCAGTTCTCTGTGCAGTGGTTATATGCCTTTAAACGCGTTTGTCGATTTGTCAGTCGACAAAATTTGTCAGTGGCGATTTGTCAGTGCTCTGTGCAGTGGTTATATGCCTTTAAACGCATTTGTCAATTTGTCAGTCGACAAAATTTGTCAGTGGCGATTTGTCAGTGCTCTAGGCGGTGGTTATGTTCCGTGAAATGCATTTGTCGATTTGTCAGTCGACAGGTCGACAAAATTTGTCAGTGTTGATTTGTCAGTGCTCTGTGCGGTGGTTATGTGCCGTGAAATGCATTTGTCGATTTGTCAGTCGACAGGTCGACAAAATTTGTCAGTGTTGATTTGTCAGTGCTCTGTGCGGTGGTTATTTGCCGTAAAACGCGTTTGTCGGATTTGTCAGTCGACAGGTCGACAAAATTTGTCAGTGCTGATTTGTCAGTCCTCTGTGCGATGGTTATGTGCCGTGAAACGCGTTTGTCGATTTGTCAGTCGACAGGTCGACAAAATTTGTCAGTGGCGATTTGTCAGTCCTCTGTGCGATGGTTATGTGCCGTGAAACGCGTTTGTCGATTTGTCAGTCGAAAGATCGACAAAATTTGTTAGTGTTGATTTGTCAGTGCTCTGTGCGGTGGTTATATGCCTTTAAACGCGTTTGTCGATTTGTCAGTCGACAAAATTTGTCAGTGGCGATTTGTCAGTGCTTTGTGCGGTGATTATGTGCCGTGAAATGCATTTGTCGATTTGTCAGTCGACAGGTCGACAAAATTTGTCAGTGTTGATTTGTCAGTGCTCTGTGCGGTGGTTATTTGCCGTAAAACGCGTTTGCCGATTTGTCAGTCGAAAGATCGACAAAATTTGTCAGTGGCGATTTCTCAGTGCTCTGTGCAGTGGTTATTTGCCGTGAAACGCGTTTGTCGGATTTGTCAGTCGACAGGTCGACAAAATTTGTCAGTGTTCATTTGTCAGTTCTCTGTGCGGTGGTTATTTGCCGTAAAACGCGTTTGTCGGATTTGTCAGTCGACAGGTCGACAAAATTTGTCAGTGGCGATTTCTCAGTGCTCTGTGCAGTGGTTATTTGCCGTGAAACGCGTTTGTCGGATTTGTCAGTCGACAGGTCGACAAAATTTGTCAGTGTTCATTTGTCAGTTCTCTTTGCGGTGATTATATGCCTTTAAACGCGTTTGTCGATTTGTCAGTCGACAAAATTTGTCAGTGGCGATTTGTCAGTGCTCTGTGCGGTGGTTATTTGCCGTGAAACGCGTTTGTCGGATTTGTCAGTCGACAGGTCGACAAAATTTGTCAGTGTTCATTTGTCAGTTCTCTGTGCGGTGATTATATGCCTTTAAACGCGTTTGTCGATTTGCCAGTCGACAGGTCGACAAAATTTGTCAGTGGCGATTTGTCAGTCCTCTGTGCGGTGGTTATATGCCTTTAAACGCGTTTGTCGATTTGTCAGTCGACAGGTCGACAAAATTTGTCAGTGACGATTTGTCAGTGCTCTGTGCGATGGTTATGTGCCTTTAAACGCGTTTGTTGATTTGTCAGTCGACAGGTCGACAAAATTTGTCAGTGGCGATTTGTCAGTCCTCTGTGCAGTGGTTATATGCCTTTAAACGCGTTTGTCGATTTGTCAGTGCTCTGTGCGGTGGTTATCTGCCGTGAAACAGATTTGTCGATTTGTCAGTCCACAGGTCGACAAAATTTGTCATTGGCGATTTGTCAGTCCTCTGTGCGATGGTTATGGGCCTTCAAACGCGTTTGTTGGTTTGTCAGTACCGACAAAGCTTATAAAACAAGACTTCATGTTTGTGCAATCTGGCGACAAACGGCGAGAGTAGTGATTTGTGTGGTGCTTTGTCGCCGATTTGGTGCTTTAGCTAGAGGTGATGGACGCCATCTTGGTGCTCTGTAACACCGAGAAACTACCAGAAAATTAGGCTTGAGAAAAGGTTCCAGGAGCTCCAAAAAGGGGGTCCGAGGCAAGGGTTTTAAGAAAGGGGGGGCTGGATTCAATTTTCGTCCGTGTATTTCCTTATATTTTTTGTTATTTCAAAGCCAAATATCAAATATCTTAAATTAGGTGGGGCGGGGCCCACCCCTAAGTCCGCCGCTGAAAGAGTGGCATATAAAAACACGGTCTAACGATAAGCACCTGTAAATAAAAGTTGCTTCTCTACATGTGCAAGTAATATAAAATTACAGTTGATCAGGATATATGGTTCCAGGTCATACAATGGCTTGAATGGGCCTTTTAAAATGTTTTCAACTGCATTTAAACCTTGTTTTTACTCTCTTTCCACTTATTTTTCCAAACTTTTTGTATTTATTTTAGAAACTTTAATGTTGGCGATGAGGTTGAAGTTACACTTAAAACTCTTGAGGCTACTGGACATTTTCTTGGACAAAGTAAACGAATAACCTTGTGTGAAGCTGAAGCTAAATTGACTCCATTGAAAAAGGACAGCAAAGAGCAAGAGAAAACTCCAAAAGAGTATCCCAAGTGACTTCTGTTAATTAAATGGCAGAAATAACACGAAGCATGATAAACTAGGGGCTTTTCATAAGAGATGATAAAAGTTGATCATCATCTCATTAGGGTATAAAATCTTACCCACTGCCATCCCTTTGTGGATGTTAAAAGGTTCTTTCAATTGAGCTATCCTTAGGATCTCATTGTAATGGTGGCCCTGGAATACCTGAAACGTATCAACAGTACCTAAACAACAAGCCAACATGGTTACTTTTAACCTCACCCAATGCTCTATTTCTTAGGGATAAGAATTGCTGTTGTGCTAATCCTAAAGATAAAGCCCTGCTAGCAGACCTTTCTTCCTAATTGTTTCTATCAGTTACTTATCTGTGTCGTGTCTGTTCGTTTGCATTCTCATTTGTAAGTGTCTGCAGAAGAAACATCTGCCGACAGCGGCTACCGGATGCCATTGAGCATTAGTCACCTCCAAGTTTTTGGAGGTAATCACATGGTTTAACCAATTGTTTTTATCACAGGTGTGACAGCTTTTAGGGATTAATTCACACTGTATTGTATAGAAACACTCAAGCAATCAGATTTCCAGAACTTTTGATGAGAATGCTCACAACTAGCACCATACATAATAAACAAAATAATAAGAATGAATTGTTAAACTAGTCTAAGGGCACATTTTTTTTACTTGTGATACCGGAATAAGAATGATTAGAATAGAAAAAAACTCTCATTTGTTTATCCCGCGTTCCTATTCCGGAATGGAATGAAGGCCATTCCACCCATTCTGCTACCTGTAGCAGAATGACTCATTCCAGAATGATAGGAAAAAAAACACACCCTAAAGTTGTCTTATGCTGTTATTACAGTTAACCAAGAGTGCAGAAGTTCAAAGCTCCTATTGACACATGTTATTAATTGAACCTGTCAGTGCTTGTCTTGGCTTTGTTCGCCTAGTATTCATGTATTATTTAGAAACTCTGGAGTATCGGACTTCTGGTCTTGTTTGATAGCAATATTTATAGCAAAAATAAACTTTAACGGCTATCAGCTACGAATCTGCTACTGAGCCCAAGAGCGAGCAATTTTGCATGATTAAGAACCTCAGAGTGGCTGCGGCAGGGAATTTCAAAATACAGCTTCGCGTGTTGAGAATTCCCATGCTAACTGTAAAAAGAATTTTGTGCACGCTTAACAGACAGAGGTTTCTCATGCGGACACAAACAAACGGGAACGCGAAAGAACAGACGAGCCACACATAAGTGAACCGATAGAAACAAACAGGAAGAAAGCTCCGCTAGCAAGGTACACAAATGATCACCCACCCCTCCCCTGGTAACAAAACCTACTATACATTATTAGTTTTGTAAACCATGAGAAGAAAATTAAACGGAAATGGGAAACAACATTTTTACACAGATGCCGCCTCCCCCCCTCCCCGTTTAGGTATACACGCGTGGAGCACAACGACAAGTGTGGCTATAGTATTTAAAAAATGGTCAAGAGGCGGCTTTACCTTCCATGTCGGCATACGCCCATTCCCTTGAACTCAGAGCATAATAAATCAAACAAAAGCAACGCCAAAGGAGATCAGTACTTTTCTGTCATTGTTTAATAGTAATAACTTATGGGCAGTAAAATAAGCCTCGCGTTCGGTCATTCTTACATTTTTTTTTTTACTTTATCTAGCGCTCACTAGACGTGTGGCGCTTATAATATATTTAACGGGGTGATTACTTGAATCTGGGCGCTAAAACAAGTATCAAGGCATATCGTTGCATATTTGATATTAGACAATAAATCGAGACTAGAAGCCTATCTAGAGACCCGCAAACGTTGGTGAGTGCCACCTTTTTGTTTGTTATAACTAATATTCAACAGTAACAGAACTCTACTCAATTTAGACGTGTAATTTAGTGCCTTTGATGATCGTAATTTAGCGCATTGTAACAATAGCTTAGTTACTGTACCTATTATATTATCATTGATTTCAGTTTGACCATACGCACGAGATTGAGAAAGTAAAGAAACTAAAAATCGTATGCGTGCTTACACGTTTGTGCAAAAGGCTTCCGATCGCGACCATTACACGTGCTATTTGTAGACAAAACTATAAAGCATAAGCTAGATCACTCTGGTATGTAGCCAAATCCGACAATAAACGTTCCCGTGGATTGCAAAGGCATAAAAAAAAATCCCTTTTTGTTTTTTTCGGGGTTTTTCAGATTTTTATCAGAGAACTCACTCCTTACCCCCCTGAAAAAAAATTGGGTCCACTTTATCGGATTTCGCCCCCCCCCCCCCCCCAAAAAAAAAAAAAAAAAAAAAACCTGTTTACCGGCCTGTGTAGACAATAACTATTTGACAAGAGGTAACCTTTGTGGCCCGACTAATAAGATTTAATAAAACCCAGGGTAACTGGTTTACTCTCGTTTCGCCAGCTATCAATTATCGACCCTGCTGTAAAAAAATCACCTTGATAAGCCCTCATCCATCATCTAAATGACTTTACCGTATTTTATATAAATTTGAAAACGACACTGTTGCCATAGGAAACACCATTAATGCCACCTATGTAATAACGAGATGTAACATAATAACTAACTAGCACTTTCTGCTTCAATGGTCTGACCACCTGATTTTCACATAAAGACCGTTAATTAATACTCATAGTGATTTAGTTATATTATCGTCATCTAGAGATATTGTACTTTCCTCCGATGAATCACACCAAAACTTCAAGTTCGAGGATTTAGGATGAGTCGATCGTGATTTTAGAAGTGGACTAAGCGTCGCATGTAAATAACCAGAGTAACACAATAACGCGAAGCATAACAGAATATGGTGGACAAGAATCCACGAATTGGAACCCCAGAGCTGCGAAGGAAGGATTTTTTGGGGTTGCAGACGGCGAGGAATTGGGGAAGTGCTCCAGATATTAATAAACTTCCACCGCTGAACATAAAAGATGTTCGCAAGTCGAAGACCCGGCAGATAAACCGGCCTCCGACACCGAGTCCACAAATGCGGGGGAAACACTTCAACTTATTCGGATCTAGTCAAAGAACGCGCAATTTATCACCTTCTTCTAAGCAGAGATTAGATTTAAGTCTCGATTTGCAGCCGCTTGTCAAAGGGGGTGGTTTTGTCAATGGCTTAAGACAAAGTTTAGCTGAGGCCGAAAGCCCGCGTCTTTCCGTTCGAAGTTTGCCTTCGAGTCCAGTTTTACCCCGGAATGCAAAAGTTCGGAACAGGAATCCAGCAAAAAGACTAAACAGTGATTCGGAAGCGTACTTAAAAGGGAAATTATTAGGCTCTAAGGATGAGCATATTATGAAGTGGATCCGGGATGTCGAAAGTAGTCAAGAGGATTTATTTGCAATGCCTAGCACCGACACAGCGGAATGCGGTGGCGATGCGAGAACTTCTATAAGTTCATCAGACTCTAGAGATCAGGACACTACAAGTGCTACTCCCACACTGCCAGTTATTAACGAAGGAGACGGTTTTGATTCTCTTGGATAAGCAACAGGAAGATGTTTGTTTATTCAACTTTGTATATTACTTTGGGGTATAAATTCAATTAGGTTCTATAACAAACATGACGCTAGCACACTTCACTAGTCGACCTTGACAAATTTAATCCTTAAAACGTTTAAAAAACATTAGTGTGTTATCGGTAAATTGCTGGTTTTTCGTCATTTACAAAAGTATTCAAGAATGCTTGCTTGGGTTCTAGTATATCGGGTTTATAATTAAATTGAAAAAAAAAATCAGGCAGAGCACTTCATGCCCACTTGGATATCAGAGCAGAATTGATATGATCAACGTGACGCATCACCGAAATCTTTCTAAACGATGGGTGTATTTAACCTTAAGTCTATTATAACAGCTTTTATTTGATGTTATATTATATAATTTATTAGACATGAGGTTAGACATGACGCACCTTTATTAAATCATATCCAATATGTTTTTGCGATCAAGTCATTTTAGTCAAGTTCTTGTGAAAAATTTTTGCCATAAGACCAACGGATTGCGCGCTATATTGGCTTCACAGCTAGTTATTAGGAAGAAGGTATTATATATTGCGTATCAAAAACCGTTGGTGCTTTTAGGAGAAATTGGTGATTTTTTCGAGTTCTTTTCTGGACTAGATAATAATTTATTATTTGAAAACAGCTGCATGCTCATGGTAATGCGGATACCACTAATGACCAGTTAAAACTTTTGTTGGCGGAACAATGGCGTACATGGGTACATGGGTTCAGCACCTCTGGAGATTTCTTTGTCATTGAAAATGGGTCTATATTTATCTTCATCTAAGGTCTTTGCAAGAGAGCATAAAAAATCATGATCTCTTGGTTTAGGTAACTGGACTAATAAGATAGACGGGGAGTTATCATTTCTCTACAGGCCTGTAGCAAGGGGTAGAGCGCACTTCCCTCGGCGTCCACAAAGCGATCTTTCCTTTTATGGAAAAAATCGCCATGCGCTAACCCTCAGAAAATCCTTGCTACTCACCTTGTATGATTTGTAGTTTTAACAGAGAAGTAATGTGCATTCTTCGTTTTAGTATGCTTATCTATATGACCTTCTGGTCTTTTGAGGAGATTAAAACTGTGAACCTGCTCTATCTTGTCACCACTTATTGATGGCATAGATCAATACCTCGTGTTGCACGCTGGGGTTGTTAGCCTGTTGCGTGACAATCGAATGTTGCATGCTGGGTTGTTATTGTGTTGCGTAACAATCTCATGTTGCGCGGTGGGGTTGTTAGCGTGCTGTGTGACAATCTCATGTTGCGACCTTGGATTGTTAGCGTGTTGCGTGATAATCTCATGTTGCGCGCTGGGGTTGTAAAGCCCCGTGCAAACTACGCCAGCACCTTCCAGCATTGCTGGCGAATTCTTGCTCGACTGACCACAAAACAAAGGAAATGTCAGAAAGTCCATTTCCCATTTTGACATTTCCTTTGTCCTATAGTCAGTCAAGCGAAAATTCGCCAGCAATGCTGGCAGGTGCTGGCGCAGTTTGCACGGGGCTTTAGCGTTTTGGGTAAGCAAAACTAAGCTCTGTAGCGAGCGTCACGGAGAGGGTAAAAGAACATTCTTCTTCATCTTTTATTCTCCTTGCTTTCTTATCAACTAAGCGCCTGAGGTACTGATAGTATCCAACCTTAGGAACCAGGCATAGTGTGCATTGTGTATTGATTCTCCTATTCCAAGGGAGTCAATTGATGTTACCTTTGAAATACGGTATAGTGTGACAGAGGTCAAAATAACTCTGTTTTGAAAACCTCGGGGTTTTTTTGCATCGTTTTTTTTTTTCCTTATCGGGACATATACAATAGTGGGTACATATTTGATTCACCGCGGATTTGAGTCCACTTCTATCAATTCTGTTTTTCCTTTTTTATCGTTTTAAAACTGTTTTCAGCTGTTTCCCGCTCGCTCACCCCAGGTTCTATTTGACCATTGGTGGTCACAGTTTAGGTAACCAGCCACGGTCGTGTCCTACGCTCCGGTCACCACCAGTCAATTTGCCCGATTGTGGCGAGGACAAACCGCATGAACGATTTTCCAACGTTTAAATTTCAATTGTATTGAATAATATTCGTGTCCTTCTAACGGGTCCTGGAATCCAGCCCTTAGGCTTCAAAAGGGTTTAATAAACCATTGATTGATTGATATGATATTTTGCGTGACTTCCTTTAATTCGTAAACCCGAGAGAAGCGCGTGATAGTCTTGCAAGATGGCGGTGCTTATCGCTCTAGCCATCGCTCTTTTGTCCACTGTCTCCATCGCTTCAAAGTCGCCGCACATTCTGCTAGTAGTCGTGGATGATTTAGGCTGGAGTGACGTGGGATATCATAATATAACCGACCTCAAGACGCCTAATATTGACCGACTGGCGGCGCAGGGGACGATTCTTGAGAATTACTACGTGCAACCGATATGTTCCCCAACTCGGAGCGCGCTGCTGTCGGGAAGATACCCCATCCATACAGGTTAGTGATCGCGAAGCTTTTTTACTGTAGTTTTCAGTGTTCTGCGAGCTCTCGCCGACTATTTCTCACAGCTGAATCTGACGTTCTTCATTCAAATTCTTGACGCGGATACCATGGCCATCACTGAATTCGTTTCCAAACACGCTACCTGTAAGCCAGAAAACGATTAAGCAGAAAGAAATTTATTGACGAGAGTTTCGGAAGTCGCAGTTTCGGAAGTCGCGCGAGAACATAGTGGATCGGTAACGACCCCCCCTACCTCCCGACTCCGAAGAAAAAAATATCTTGAAATAAAAAAAAAATTGAGCAACGACTAGTAAGTGATCGAGCAATCGAACGTCCGACTTGCAGCGGAAGAAAAAAGACTCCATGTTTCATGAAGGTTTTAATAACTTTCTCCTCGGGGACTCAGGGCATCGTGGTGGTCGGGCACACAGGGAGCGCGCGAGAAAGAAAAAGCACTAAAAGACGTCTTTCAGTGCTCTTTCTTCTCGCGCGCTCCCTGTGTGCCCGATCTCCGCGGCGCCCTGAGTCCCCGAGGATGTCAATACTTGTGCTTGCTTAGATCTCAATATGTACTTTGTTGTGTATCTGGTTGTCAGTTCCTATTTTTAGTATTTACTTCGTTTCTGCCTGGCCCCTATCTTAGTAATGAGGCCCAGTCCCTGGCTTTTCATATTATCACAGGTTTCCCCTGCACCCGCCCAAGGAACATGGAGATCAGCCATTTGATTGGCCCGCAACGTTGACCTTTGCCATTAATTTTGTTCAGGTTTGCAGCACGGCGTCATCAAACCAACCGAGCCCTACGGCCTCCCCCTGGATTTTACTCTGCTGCCTAAGAAACTTAAACAAGCTGGTAATGTAAATCAGAAATTGGGGGAAGATATAGGGGGAGGACGTCACTCACTATATTGACCAAATGCATGTTTGATAAATTTGATGAAGAATTTTTTTTCAGAATGAGGAAGGATGTGGATCTCCATCAAATGTTCTGAAACGGCTCAGGAATAGAGGAGGACAAGGGAAAGAGGGATAATAAGAAATAGTGGCATTAGTGGGGGGGGGGGGGGGGGGAGTTTTCTAGAGTAAGCTTGAGGTGGAAGGGGGGGTCAAAATGAGACAATGAGATTTTCTCGGAATTTAACCACGAGGGAAGGTGGGGTCTTGGACGAGCATAGTTTGCATACGACGAGATTTTAAGCTTTTATAAGCGTTTTCCTCTATTAAAGAGCTAGAATATCTTAATATTTCGTTAGTATCTGTTTGATACAAGATTATTTTCAGGATACGCTACACATATGGTCGGCAAGTGGCATTTGGGCTTCTTCGAATGGGAATACACTCCCCTGTACCGGGGATTTGACACATTCTACGGGTTTTACAACGGTGCTGAAGACCATTTCACGCACGAGCGGTCCGGTATTCTTGACCTTCACGACCAGAAAGAACCAGTCAGAAACAAGAAAAATGAGTACTCGGCTCATATTTTCTCAGAGGTTAGACACTTTCTGGAAATACGTCATCCGAGAAAAAAAGTTCCATGCCTCCTACGGAGAGGGGTTCGAGTTAAGAATACGCTAACAGGATGTTGGGACGTATTTAAGGGGCCCCCAATTCAATGGTGTCGATTAATGCCAATGTTGTAGAATTGCCAAAACCTTACATTCAGTATCACAGTATCAAACCTTACATTCAGTACCATTAGCTTACATTCAGTATCACATCAGCATGTTAACGACGTCATGTTGATAAGCGTCCCCTATCGTTCGCATATCAACCCGACAATATCTCCCGCGCAACGTTAGAATCCGGGCGCTTACAAATGCAAAGATCTGATCATCATAAGTGACTGTTTTTGATAGGAACAGGCAGGTTTTTTTTATTGTGGATCTACAGGGGGGGGGGGGGGGGGGGAGATTGTGTATACAATTTCAGGAGTTCAGTAATATGATGTAACATTCTTTAATTTGTACCGTTGTTTTTTTTTTTTTTTTACACCTATGCAGACTAAAGTTGTGCAAGATAGAAGTGATGTCATAGATCGTATGATTCCACATTTCTAGTGGAGGGTTTTTCTTGCAGAGAGCAAAAGAAATTATCTCCGCTCATGACCCATCCAAGCCTCTGTTCCTGTACCTCCCCTTTCAATGTGTGCACGACCCCGCCCAGGCCCCGATAAGATTTGTAGACATGTACAAACACATCAAGAACAAGTTGAGGCGCCACTACGCAGGCATGGTAAGCGCTGTGGACGAAGCTATTGGAAACGTGACGCAGGCTCTTCAACAAAAAGGGTAGGTCCAGGCTTACTCGTATCTGTTGATCGCGGCGCGCGAATGCCCTATTATTTCACGGCACAGAACGTCGAATTCTCTTGTACGAGGTCAGTAGCGGCAAAGAATGTCTTTACCCCGGTGTAAGGTCCATTTCCAGAGGACACCTTTCTATTCAGCTCCTTTTTCTTCATGATTCGTTCTACCAAACATAAGAAGCTTTTCTGACGCAACTCACAGGTTCTTACACCGGGATTAAAAGACTGACATTGTGCAAAGACTAAAATTGTTCATAGCACTTAAATGCCCAATGTATCAATACATCAGGGCCGTAGCAAGGGGTGGGGCACTGGGGGCACGTGCCTCCCTCAATATCTTCAAGAAGTATAAGGAAATGACCAGTAGGGGCGAGGCCCTTCCCCCCAAATAATTTTTTAATGTTTCTGTATTGTGCCCCTCCAATATTTCTGCTACGGCACTGTACATTCAAAAGCTCAATTGCTCAGGAGGGAACACGGGACATAATCAAAATCAGCGCAACTGTTAAGCTAGCTTTGATCTAATCTACCCTGTCTTTCCGCCAGCCTATGGGACGACACGGTGATGATCTTTACGACAGATAATGGCGGCATCCCCGGCGGGGGTGGCTACGATTGGCCGCTCAGGGGGCACAAGGCCACACTCTGGGAGGGAGGGGTGAGGGGGGCGGCTTTTGTTCACAGCAAGATGTTGAAGAACAAAGGATCGCGGTCTAAGGAGTTACTGCACGTTACTGACTGGTACCCAACTTTGGCAGCTTTGGCCGGTAAGAAAGAAAAATAGCGTGTTGTAGTTTCTACACTAGAAAAAGGTGTAGGAGCTTAAAACACTGATCCAAATAAGACTGAGCTTCAACTGTTTTTACCAGGAATTTTGCACAAAAACTTATTTTGCACAAAAGAAATTGTGGGTGACTAGATTAAAAGGTTTTCAGGGTACGAGCTCCTTAAATCCATACTGCACAAGCGAGGCGCGAAGGAACTGGAACTGGTCGTCGGATCCGAAGTATGAACCATGAATGACATTGTACGGTAATGTTCGCTGTTTATTTATTATTTTTTTTTTTTTTATAATCGTTTTCAAGGTTTAGATGTCCATGAGAATGGAGACAGCGTGCCTCCCCTGGACGGGATGGACGTTTGGGAAACAATAGCCACCGGTGCACCCTCCCCCCGAAAGGAGATTCTGGTAAACATTGACACACCTTCCCAGAACCCCCTGCACGACGAAAACCTCCTGGGGTATGAGGGAAGTGCTCTTCGTGTGGGTGATATGAAGATCCTGGTTGGTGTTCCGAATATCACGTGGTTCAAGCCACCTGAGCTTGGTGGGAGTCTGGGTCGGCACTGGTGGAGAAACTGGAGGAAGGTAATTTGTGAAATTTGTGATGTGTAATTAAATGCATTTTTCGTCACTGTATATGAGTGAGTTAAAGAGGCAGTGTCACGGTAAGAGCTTTGCAATAACTCTCCGGTCTGAAACAATTAATTTCAGTCAAATTCTAATATTGACTTATGAGCTTTTGGTACAGGTGGGCGACTTAAATTCAAAGGAAATGACTACAAACTGTCAATAAACATAGTTTTCAATACAATAGCGCACAAGGTACTGACAGCTTTTAAAAAATTCAACTGTTTGTAGAGAATTAAAAGCCTGCAACAAACACTGACTCCAGACATACGAAGTACCATGACGCTGCCCCTTTAACGTGGAAGCAATAACTACAATAAGTGCATACTTGCTTTTCTTACGGTGCTCGCATGCACGATCGTTATAGTTAAAAAGCCTCCAATAGTGTGAGAGAAAGCGTTTATGTCCATCTTAAAAAAAAACTTTAGATTTAGTTTATTGTAAATTTTATCACAACTTGCGTCCTATGTTGGAATAATAAGGGTGCGACTGACAGATTCGTACAGTAAGTGAGAAAGAAGAGGGCGTTATTGTCCAACGCCCGATCACTCAGACCCAGACTTTCCCACTTCACCATTTTCAGAAGGATAGAATCGAGGTTGCCCTCTACAACATTACCGCTGACCCCGAAGAACGCCACGACATGAGCCAAAAACTCCCGGATGTTGTTGCTAAACTACGGCAGCGACTAGATTATTACATGAGTGGTGCTGTGCCCTCGGGGAAGAAGCCAGCAGACAAACAGGCGAGGAAGACGGCGGAGAAGAAAGGTTCCTGGGGCCCTTGGAAAGAGCATACATTATACTAGGGGGTAGAAGGAGTTTGATAAAACAACATAATGGAAGCCCGTCCATCTGACTTTCGTGACGCATGGTTTGATATAGATTATAAAATACTTTGCAAATAAGACACTTTAGTGAAATCCTAGGCGTTTTCTCACGGCTTTCTGATTGGACCCCCTGTGGTTGATAAGAGACGTGACGTCACTCAGGCCCGTAGCCAGGGTTTTGGGCGGGGGGGGGGGGCGGGGGGTTCGTGTACCCATTTAGCGGACTAGTTTTTCTTAGGTTAATCGCCCTAGCTCACAGTGGTACTCAATTTTTCTTTATTTGAGCGGACCACCCAGTCGAGTTGGGTGGTTCTTCCGAAACCCCTCCCCCCCCCCCCCTTGGATACGATACTGGGACCCCGGTAAGAAATCTTGGGTCTAGGGAGGTGCTCATCTTAGCGGCGAATCTAATCCCCTTCAAAAACTGTGGAATTCAACTCATGACATTATTTGTAATAAAAATGACTCAATTGTGTTTCTAAAGTATCGACCATGTAGCATTACCGGCACTGCTTGCAAGTCACGGTGGGGTGTGGAGGCGAAAACGTCTCTTTTGTGGTCAACCTAGCGCGACTATGCCAGCACCGCTGGCTGAATGCTGGGCGCTGTTTGCTCAGGACATTCTTCCCATTTTGCGCTACAGTGGTTATGTTGATGGTTAAAGACCAAATGTCAAAGCAGTGTCAAAACCGCCGAAGTCTTATCATATGCAAATTCATCCCTAGGCTCAATTTTTAGTCAGCGGAGGAGCTAGTGCCCCTTGAAGTAACTGATTATCATCCCTTCCTCTTGAATGATAACAACTGACACCATATGTGCTTTTAAGCTTTTATGAAATTTTCTAGGCTAAATACTCTAAAATAATACCGAGTAAAATCATCTAGGATAATATTACCCGGGTAAGAGGCCCCAAGCTTCATTACCAAGGAGCCGTGAGGCGGAGACAACGGCCTAGCCTCTGGTATCCAGGGTATGGTAATAATGACTATATACAGGACGCATGCGTGAAACCATTAAGTAGAAAATTAGAAATCTTGTAAACATGCAACTACCGTAAGGAATGTGTTATACTATGTAAGTTATACTATACTAGACTATACATTACTTAAAAACGTATATCTGGTCTTTCACCTTGAAGATGGGAACACGACCGGACGACGTTAAAAAAATCTCTATCGGGGCGTGTAAAAAGAAGGAGACAAAAAGTTTCAGATGTTCTTTCGGTCCAGTTTTCTTATGACGAATCTCTAAGTGCCAAACAGATGAAAAGGCTAGTATAATATTGTGAATCGAACTTAAAGCCAGTCGATCCGATTTGCGTGACGCGTGGTTTTGTAGGCTATGAAAACCCCATGCATGTGAATTAAATCCGTTTGAATCATGCTGAAATTCAATCCATCCTACATTAAAATCGACTCGATTATATTTCTACGATATCAAACAATGCTGGGTAAGTTATATTTTTCAAAATGATGGGAGTTCTAAACATTCAAAACAAAAACAAAACAACAGTGTCACGCAAGTCGGATTCACGGACTTTAAGGTTAAAACTGGCGTGTTGTGCATTTTCGGTACTCCTCGGTGCCCAGATGCCCTGAACATGGCTCTATTTGATTTTAACCTTTATAGAGAAAGAATTGTAATGGGAGATATAAAGCGAAGCGCCAACGGAATCAAACTTGTTGGTAGTTTCTTGGTGTTACGGAGCACCAGCACCAAAAACACAATGGAACAAAAGCCAGAAACAAAGACCTTAGAACGAGACAATAGAATAGAGTACAAAGGCCTTGAGCACCAAAAACAAAGTTCTCCGTAACACCAAGGAATACCCAACTTGGTTCTCCTCCAGCACATAAATGTAACCTTTTGAATATGTATGCATAGCCTAGTCCCAGGCGTTCCTACCCAGGTTTCTGATCCGGACGTCCTGTGGTTTGTAAGAGTTGTGACCTCACTCTAAAGTACTCTTCCCAGACCCCAAGCTGCCTAATGGTTCATCTCCAAGTAAGAACTGCAAGGCACGATCAGAACGCCTTGGACCTTCCCTGCTAGCAGAGGCCTCTTTTCGAAATACAAAGAAAAGAGGCCTCTGCTAGCAGGGAACCTTTGACCCTGTTGACGCTGGGCCGAAAGACACAAATATTTACAAAGTATTCGAAAGTATATTACATTGAAAGTGTCTTCCTGCTACGTCCTATTACGTCACATCCTAATTTAGTTTTTAAAGCCGGCTATCCTTGTAGACTATGAAATATGTATGAGCCCAGGGGATGGGACGGGTCGAATCACATAAAACGTATCAGTAGAAGATTTAACATCTTGTTATATAAGTGTCTGCCTTTCACGTCAAATGCTAACCGACACATAAACTTCATGTACTACTTATATAAAAAGAGCCTTTTTAATGAAGGAACATAGCCATACTGATCTCCAGACTGAAAAATAAATTAAGATGTCGAAGACAAACGTTTTGGCGCGTTATTTTAAGAAAGAACATCAGATGCGATGGCCTTTGCGTGATCAACCCAATCCAGGGAATGGTTGCTACTCTTGGAGTTTCGTCGTTCGCGCTTGTCTTTGTCTTCACGTGATCGTGTATGGGCATCTTTGTCTTCAGGTCGATCCTGAGCAATAGTCAAATAACAAGTCACAATGAGTATCTTTTTCAAAACAAAATGGGAATTCTAGATCTGCATATATCTTCAAGGGCCACCCGCACGCTCGTACTAGGAAATTGAAATAAATACGGCAGAGTATGCAACAAATGGTGTAAAACTTCCCTGTTTTACACTTGGCTGTTTTACAATGAAAATTATTACATTTGTCGGATTCACTTATGGACTGTTCTACAAATTCAAGTCTTGAGCAACGGTACAAACTGTACCGAAATCTACAAATAATATTTTTAATCCAAACTTGGGGGTTATTTTGGTTGCTCTGCATAATGACCCTTAGAACTGAATCTGATACTGGATTTGCAAACTGAATCTTATACCGGATTGGCAACCTAAATATTATCCTGGATTGGCAAACTGAATCAAATACCTGATTGGCAACCTAAGTCTAACACTGGATTGGCAACCTAAATCTGGATTGACAACCAGAATCTCACACTGGTTCCAGACTCTCGAACGTCTCTCTATTTAGTGGCCAGCGAGCTTGCGACAAGGCTCTGGCCTCTTGAAGCGCTATTTCGACTTCTGCTAGGTTCAGAATCTGAACTTGGTCCCTGATTGGCAAATTGACGCGTGGTCATGGAAACCAATAAATTCTGATACTTTTCTATTATATTTTCACTTCAAGCTCAAAAGATTAAAACCGGTTTGTTTTTAAATAGTTGTGTTTATCCGCGATTTTTTCCTCCATGGAGCGCTTTTCCGAGAAAATGTTGTATTCTCCACCTCCTTCTATGCGCAGACTATTGTCACTAAATCTACAGTAATGATCCCATAGGTTTTCAGATAAATGTTGTTGTTTTTAACTCGGGTTTTCATGCGCTTTTCATACTCGTGAACTCGATTCCCTTGCCAAGAGATGTTTACATCCAGGGTAGCACCTTGTGAAACTGACACATGATAATCACAAAACGTTAACATGGAAGTCAAGCATAAATAGAAATAGCGCTTCGAGAGTCCAGAGTCTCGTCGCAAGCTCGCTGACCACTAAATAAATCTGAGGCTCTGGAACCAGGGTACCTTAGTCTAATACTAGATTGGCAAACTGATCTAATGCTGAATTGGCAAACTAACCAAATACTGGATTGGCAAACTGGATCTAATACTGGATTGCGAACTGGATCAAAGACTGAATTGGCGAACTGAATCAGACACTGGATTGGCAAGTTGAATAGCATCTGGATTACAAAACTGAATCTAATACTGGATTGACAAACTAAATTTAATACAGAATTGAAGCAATACGATAAGGTCGTATTGTCTTCGGCTAACATTATATTAGTTCCCTTACGGGGTAATACCCCACTCTACTTACTAGTCATAGCCTGATGCCTATTACTGATCGTCGATCTTGGTGTACGTTCCCTTGCGGGGTAATACCCCACTCTACTTACTAGTCATAGCCTGGTGCCTATTACTGATCGTCGATCTTGGTGTACGTTCCCTTGCGGGGTAATACCCCATTCTACTTACTAGTCATAGCCTGGTGCCTATTACTGATCGTCGATCTTGGTGTACGTTCCCTTGCGGGGTAATACCCCATTCTACTTACTAGTCATAGCCTGGTGCCTATTACTGATCGTCGATCTTGGTGTACGTAACATTTCGGGGCAATACCCCACTCTACTTACTAGTCATAGCCTGGTGCCTATTACTGATCGTCGATTTTGGTGTACGTTCCCTTGCGGGGTAATACCCCACTCTACTTACTAGTCATAGCCTGGTGCCTATTACTGATCGTCGATTTTGGTGTACGTTCCCTTGCGGGGTAATACCCCCATTCTACTTACTAGTCATAGCCTGGTGCCTATTACTGATCGTCGATTTTGGTGTACGTTCCATTGCGGGGTAACACCCCACTCTACTTACTAGTCATAGCCTGATGCCTATTACTGATCGTCGATCTTGGTGTACGTTCCCTTTCGGGGTAATACCCCACTCTACTTACTAGTCATAGCCTGGTGCCTATTACTGATCGTCGATTTTGGTGTACGTTCCCTTGCGAGGTAATACCCCACTCTACCTACTAGTCATAGCCTGATGCCTATTACTGATCGTCGATCTTGGTGTACGTTCCCTTGCGAGGTAATACCCCACTCTACCTACTAGTCATAGCCTGGTGCCTATTACTAATCGTCGATCTTGGTGTACGTTCCTTTTCGGGGTAATACCCCACTCTACCTACTAGTCATAGCCTGGTGCCTATTACTGATCGTCGATCTTGGTGAACGTTCCCTTGCGGGGTAATACCCCACTCTACCTACTAGTCATAGTCTGGTGCCTATTACTGATCGTCGATCTTGGTGTACGTTCCTTTTCGGGGTAATACCCCACTCTACTTACTAGTCATAGCCTGGTGCCTATTACTGATCGTCGATTTTGGTGTACGTTCCCTTGCGGGGTAATACCCCACTCTACTTACTAGTCATAGCCTGGTGCCTATTACTGATCGTCGATCTTGGTGTACGTTCCCTTTCGGGGTAATACCCCACTCTACCTACTAGTCATAGTCTGGTGCCTATTACTAATCGTCGATCTTGGTGTACGTTCCTTTTCGGGGTAATACCCCCACTCTACTTACTAGTCATAGCCTGGTGCCTATTACTGATCGTCGATTTTGGTGTACGTTCCCTTGCGGGGTAATACCCCACTCTACTTACTAGTCATAGCCTGGTGCCTATTACTAATCGTCGATTTTGGTGTACGTTCCATTTCGGGGTAATACCCCACTCTACTTACTAGTCATAGCCTGGTGCCTATTACTGATCGTCGATTTTGGTGTACGTTCCATTTCGGGGTAATACCCCACTCTACTTACTAGTCATAGCCTGATGCCTATTACTGATCGTCGATCTTGGTGTACGTTCCTTTACGGGGTAATACCCCACTCTACTTACTAGTCATAGCCTGGTGCCTATTACTAATCGTCGATCTTGGTGTACGTTCCTTTTCGGGGTAATACCCCACTCTACTTACTAGTCATAGCCTGGTGCCTATTACTGATCGCCGATTTTGGTGTACGTTCCCTTGCGGGGTAATACCCCACTCTACTTACTAGTCATAGCCTGGTGCCTGTTACTGATCGTCGATTTTGGTGTACGTTCCCTTGCGGGGTAATACCCCACTCTACTTACTAGTCATAGCCTGGTGCCTATTACTGATCGTCGATCTTGGTGTACGTTCCCTTGCGGGGTAATACCCCACTCTACTTACTAGTCATAGCCTGGTGCCTATTACTGATAGTCGATCTTGGTGTACGTTCCATTTCGAGGTAATACCCCACTCTACTTACTAGTCATAGTCTGGTGCCTATTACTGATCGTCGATCTTGGTGAACGTTCCCTTGCGAGGTAATACCCCACTCTACTTACTAGTCATAGCCTGGTGCCTATTACTGATCGTCGATCTTGGTGTACGTTCCTTTTCGGGGTAATACCCCATTCTACTTACTAGTCATAGCCTGGTGCCTATTACTGATCGTCGATCTTGGTGTACGTTCCTTTTCGGGGCAATACCCCACTCTACTTACTAGTCATAGTCTGGTGCCTATTACTGATCGTCGATCTTGGTGTACGTTCCCTTGCGGGGTAATACCCCACTCTACTTACTAGTCATAGCCTGGTGCCTATTACTGATCGTCGATCTTGGTGTACGTTCCCTTGCGGGGTAATACCCCACTCTACTTACTAGTCATAGCCTGATGCCTGTTACTGATCGTCGGTCTTGGTGTACGTTCCTTTTCGGGGTTATACCCCACTCTACTTACTAGTCATACCCTGGTGCCTATTAATGATCGTCGATCTTGGTGTACGTTCCCTTGCGGGGTAATACCCCACTCTACTTACTAGTCATAGCCTGATGCCTGTTACTGATCGTCGATCTTGGTGTACGTTCCCTTGCGGGGTAATACCCCACTCTACTTACTAGTCATAGCCTGGTGCCTATTACTGATCGTCGATCTTGGTGTACGTTCCCTTTCGGGGTAATACCCCACTCTACTTACTAGTCATAGCCTGGTGCCTATTACTGATCCTCGATCTTGGTGTACGTTCCCTTTCGGGGTAATACCCCACTCTACTTACTAGTCATAGCCTGGTGCCTATTACTGATCCTCGATCTTGGTGTACGTTCCCTTGCGGGGTAATACCCCACTCTACTTACTAGTCATAGCCTGGTGCCTGTTACTGATCGTCGATCTTGGTGTACGTTCCCTTGCGGGGTAATACCCCACTCTACTTACTAGTCATAGCCTGGCGCCTATTACTGATCGTCGATCTTGGTGTACGTTCCCTTGCGGGGTAATACCCCACTCTACTTACTAGTCATAGCCTGGTGCCTGTTAATGATCGTCGATCTTGGTGTACGTTCCCTTGCGGGGTAATACCCCACTCTACTTACTAGTCATAGCCTGGTGCCTATTACTGATCGTCGATCTTGGTGTACGTTCCCTTGCGGGGTAATACCCCACTCTACCTACTAGTCTTAACCTGGTGCCTATTACTAATCGTCGATCTTGGTGTACGTTCCTTTTCGGGGTAATACCCCACTCTACTTACTAGTCATAGCCTGATGCCTATTACTGATCGTCGATCTTGGTGTACGTTCCTTTGCGGGGTAATACCCCATTCCACCTACTAGTCTTAACCTGGTGCCTATTACTGATCGTCGATCTTGGTGTACGTTCCCTTGCGGGGTAATACCCCACTCTACTTACTAGTCATAGCCTGATGCCTATTACTGATCGTCGATCTTGGTGTACGTTCCATTTCGGGGTAATACCCCATTCTACCTACTAGTCTTAACCTGGTGCCTATTACTGATCGTCGATCTTGGTGTACGTTCCCTTGCGGGGTAATACCCCATTCCACCTACTAGTCTTAACCTGGTGCCTATTACTGATCGTCGATCTTGGTGTACGTTCCCTTACGGGGTAATACCCCACTCTACTTACTAGTCATAGCCTGGTGCCTGTTACTGATCGTCGATCTTGGTGTACGTTCCTTTTCGGGGCAATACCCCACTCTACTTACTAGTCATAGCCTGGTGCCTATTACTGATCGTCGATCTCGGTGTACGTTCCTTTTCGGGGCAATACCCCACTCTACCTACTAGTCTTAACCTGGTGCCTATTACTAATCGTCGATCTTGCTGTACGTTCCTTTTCGGGGTAATACCCCACTCTACTTACTAGTCATAGCCTGATGCCTATTACTGATCGTCGATCTTGGTGTACGTTCCTTTTCGGGGCAATACCCCACTCTACTTACTAGTCATAGCCTGATGCCTGTTACTGATCGTCGATCTTGGTGTACGTTCCCTGGCGGGGTAATACCCCACTCTACTTACTAGTCATAGCCTGGTGCCTATTACTGATCGTCGATCTTGGTGTACGTTCCCTTGCGGGGTAATACCCCACTCTACTTACTAGTCATAGCCTGATGCCTATTACTGATCGTCGATCTTGGTGTACGTTCCCTTGCGGGGTAATACCCCACTCTACTTACTAGTCATAGCCTGGTGCCTATTACTGATCGTCGATCTTGGTGTACGTTCCCTTGCGGGGTAATA
This sequence comes from Nematostella vectensis, assembly GCF_932526225.1. Classification (NCBI taxonomy): domain Eukaryota; kingdom Metazoa; phylum Cnidaria; class Anthozoa; order Actiniaria; family Edwardsiidae; genus Nematostella; species Nematostella vectensis. The sequence goes on from NC_064044.1 coordinate 8,399,790, forward strand.
CCCCACTCTACTTACTAGTCATAGCCTGATGCCTGTTACTGATCGTCGGTCTTGGTGTACGTTCCCTTGCGGGGTAATACCCCACTCTACTTACTAGTCATAGCCTGGTGCCTATTACTGATCGTCGATCTTGGTGTACGTTCCATTTCGGGGTAATACCCCACTCTACTTACTAGTCATAGCCTGGTGCCTATTACTGATCGTCGATCTTGGTGTACGTTCCCTTGCGGGGTAATACCCTACTCTACTTACTAGTCATAGCCTGGTGCCTATTACTGATCGTCGATCTTGGTGAACGTTCCATTTCGGGGTAATACCCCACTCTACTTACTAGTCATAGCCTGGTGCCTATTACTGATCGTCGATCTTGGTGTACGTTCCATTTCGGGGTAATACCCCACTCTACTTACTAGTCATAGCCTGATGCCTATTACTGATCGTCGATTTTGGTGTACGTTCCCTTGCGGGGTAATACCCCACTCTACTTACTAGTCATAGCCTTGTGCCTGTTACTGATCGTCGATCTTGGTGTACGTTCCTTTTCGGGGTAATACCCCACTCTACTTACTAGTCTTAGCCTGGTGCCTATTACTGATCGTCGATCTTGGTGTACGTTCCCTTGCGGGGTAATACCCCACTCTACTTACTAGTCATAGCCTGGTGCCTATTACTGATCGTCGATCTTGGTGTACGTTCCCTTGCGGGGTAATACCCCACTCTACTTACTAGTCATAGCCTGGTGCCTATTACTGATCGTCGATCTTGGTGTACGTTCCCTTGCGGGGTAATACCCTACTCTACTTACTAGTCATAGCCTGGTGCCTATTACTGATCGCCGATCTTGGTGAACGTTCCATTTCGGGGTAATACCCCACTCTACTTACTAGTCATAGCCTGGTGCCTATTACTGATCGTCGATCTTGGTGTACGTTCCATTTCGGGGTAATACCCCACTCTACTTACTAGTCATAGCCTGATGCCTGTTACTGATCGTCGATTTTGGTGAACGTTCCCTTGCGGGGTAATACCCCACTCTACTTACTAGTCATAGCCTGGTGCCTGTTACTGATCGTCGATCTTGGTGTACGTTCCTTTTCGGGGTAATACCCCACTCTACTTACTAGTCTTAGCCTGGTGCCTATTACTGATCGTCGATCTTGGTGTACGTTCCCTTGCGGGGTAATACCCCACTCTACCTACTAGTCTTAGTCTGCTGCCTGTTACTGATCGTCGATCTTGGTGTACGTTCCTTTTCGGGGTAATACCCCACTCTACTTACTAGTCTTAGCCTGGTGCCTATTACTGATCGTCGATCTTGGTGTACGTTCCCTTGCGGGGTAATACCCCACTCTACTTACTAGTCATAGCCTGGTGCCTATTACTGATCGTCGATCTTGGTGTACGTTCCCTTGCGGGGTAATACCCCACTCTACTTACTAGTCATAGCCTGGTGCCTATTACTGATCGTCGATCTTGGTGTACGTTCCCTTGCGGGGTAATACCCCACTCTACTTACTAGTCTTAGCCTGGTGCCTATTACTGATCGTCGATCTTGGTGTACGTAACATTTCGGGGTAATACCCCACTCTACTTACTAGTCATAGCCTGGTGCCTGTTACTGATCGTCGATCTTGGTGTACGTTCCCTTGCGAGGTAATACCCCATTCTACCTACTAGTCTTAGTCTGCTGCCTGTTACTGATCGTCGATCTTGGTGTACGTTCCATTTCGGGGTTATACCCCACTCTACTTACTAGTCATAGCCTGGTGCCTATTACTGATCGTCGATTTTGGTGTACGTTCCATTTCGGGGGAATACCCCACTCTACTTACTAGTCATAGCCAGGTGCCTATTACTGATCGTCGATCTTGGTGAACGTTCCCTTGCGAGGTAATACCCCACTCTACCTACTAGTCATAGCCTGGTGCCTATTACTGATCGTCGATCTTGGTGTACGTTCCTTTTCGGGGCAATACCCCACTCTACTTACTAGTCATAGCCTGATGCCTGTTACTGATCGTCGATCTTGGTGTACGTTCCCTTGCGGGGTAATACCCCACTCTACTTACTAGTCATAGCCTGGTGCCTATTACTGATCGTCGATCTTGGTGTACGTTCCCTTGCGGGGTAACACCCCATTCTACCTACTGGTCTTAGTCTGCTGCCTGTTACTGATCGTCGATCTTGGTGTACGTTCCCTTGCGAGGTAATACCCCACTCTACCTACTAGTCATAGCCTGGTGCCTGTTACTGATCGTCGATCTTAGTGTACGTTCCCTTGCGGGGTAACACCCCATTCTACCTACTGGTCTTAGTCTGCTGCCTGTTACTGATCGTCGATCTTGGTGTACGTTCCCTTGCGGGGTAATACCCCACTCTACTTACTAGTCATAGCCTGGTGCCTATTACTGATCGTCGATCTTGGTGTACGTTCCCTTACGGGGTAATACCCCACTCTACTTACTGGTCATAGCCTGATGCCTGTTACTGATCGTCGATCTTGGTGTACGTTCCCTTACGGGGTAATACCCCACTCTACCTACTAGTCATAGCCTGATGCCTGTTACTGATCGTCGATCTTGGTGTACGTTCCCTTGCGGGGTACGTTGCTTCCCTCATCTACCTGATCTTCCTTTACCTACAAATAACCGTAACGTTGTTGCTGTTATTTTGCCGCTAAAAGCCTGAGCGCGCGCTAGTTTGCCACCCAAACAGTCACGTGATCTCTTAGCGTAAGACCCCGTCCCCACGTATCCGTTTTCGTTTGAAAACGCAACCTTTTTGTAACGTTTTTAAAAAGATCCGCTTCCATACGAAGCGTCTTCATTTTGATACGACCCGTCCCCACGAAAACGCAGAAACGATACGAAAACGATAACAAGTTCTACAGCGCATGCGTACCCGCGCGCCAAGTGGACTGGACCTGAGTTATCACGCCATCGTTTTAGAAAGGTTCCGTTTTCGTCCGTCCCCCGACGGCACCGAAATGGTATCGTTTTCAAATTGTTCCACTCTGGAGATCGTTTTCAAATCGTTCTGTTTTCGGTCATCGTTTTCGCGTTTCCGTGTGGACGACACCCGTATCCGTAACAAAAAGGTTGCGTTTTCAAAGGAAAACGGATAAGTGGGGACGGGGTCTAAGTCTCCTATTTATTAATTCGCAAGCTTGAGCTCATGAGGAATCATGGGAAGAGACGTGTACATTCGAACTGGTTGTCCTGTTAGTCTAATTGGAGACTAGTAAAAAGAAGTACCTGTTATGGCTAGAATGAAAAATAGAAAAAGAAAATAGAAAAACTAGGTGATCTGGATAGGCGTCGTTGAAATAGGGAAATAAACACAGGGTTTTAATTGAAATATTTGACGCATCTGCCAAACAGATACCCTGGTCTGGCCACTACATAGAGAGACGTTCGAGGCTCTGAAACCAGGGTACCAACTTGAGTGGGTTGGCAGACAATTAACCCTTTGTCGGGGCAAAAGAGGATGATTTTTGATGGCGAACTACCAACCTGTCTGTCATCTGTTTCTTCAATAACCTCCTCAGAAACTTCTTCAGCCGGTATAAGATCGATTGGTTTATCTTCCTTGGTTTCTGAAACCAAACATCAATTTCCCTAAGTGACAACACAACTTATATAAGCGTTCAGTGGCAGCCTGCTATATGCAGGGTGTCCCAAAAGTCCTTTCGTTTAATTACAATATAATCCGTTAATTTGAACACTCAAGAGAAGGTAAACAGCTGAGTTCGCGGGTATTTCGAGTTCAGGAGAGCCTGGGGGGGGGGGGGGGGGGGGGGGGGGGGGGAGGGGGGCAAACTTCAAACTTGACAGAACGTCACCCCGTAGTACCAGTGTCTCTCCACTACTTGGTTTTGGGTTCAATTGTTTTTGGCTCTCCCTCCCTCACACACACAAACAATTCCGACCTAAGCTGTATTCTGTGGGCAGACATAAATCGTTTGACGGCTGCCCTTGAAGCGCCTTTTATGCCTTCGACTCGTCCACGTTGTATTTACGCTCTCGTAATCCAGTATTTCAGCTGTAACAAGGAGTAAAGATTTTGTGCCGGGTTTAACTATCTGTTTTTGTTAAGGCCTGGCTAAACATTCAAACATGTTTGTCAAACATTAAAATCGAACTCTCATGCGAGCATGTTTGGCGAGGTGGCTAAAAACAAAAACATTCTCATAAAACATAAGCGCGCACTTTTTCGGTTATGATTACGCGAGAAATCAAAGTGGCGCCATGAAAATTTCGAGCTGTTATTGGATAAAAGCACGAAGCGCGCGCAATGTTTTGTGTGATGAGTGGCTAAACGATAAAACATGTACGTTCAACACAATTGTTTGATGAAACTTTTTTGATCTGGTTCAAACATCTGGACGTGTCGAGGAAGCCAATTTAGTGCCATGTTTTGTGGGTGGCTAAACGTACAAACATTTGCGTCAAACGCATTGTTTGACAAGCATGTTTGAATGTTTAGCCAGGCCTTTACTTTCTTACTCACGTACAGTCCTACTCATCACCGAAGGATTTTAAGTGCAATATGTTTAGGCGAGGTGCTTATTCGTTGGAGGCGCTTTTTCATGCAATACGGTCATTCACCTTTGTTCTCTTGGATCTCACGTGCCCGTTCCTGAAGCTCTCCGCTCGCCTCGAACACGTTGTTAGCATGAGCGGCATTCCCTCTGTGCCCCAGCACCTGACTTTCAATGGCATCAATCAACTCCTCCTCAATTGGCTGTTCTTCAGCTCTGTCCAAAGGTGGGACAGATCGTGGCGAGTGCACAGGGCCATCCTGTAACAAGCAGAGAAAGTAACTGTAGGACTTTGTGGCGGATTGGGTGTGACAGTGTGGGTTTGGGTGGTACAAGGAGGATTTGGGTGTAACAGGGCGGACTGAGTGTGATAGTGCTGATTTGGGTGGTAAGGGGGGATTTGGGTGGTACAGTGTTTTAGGTGGTTCATTGTGGAGCTGGATGGGACAGTGTGGATATGGATGTTAAAGGGTAGACTTTGTGTGGAAGTGTAGATTTGGGTGTTACAGGGCGGACTGGATGAGTTAGTGTCGATCTTGGTGATACAGCATGGATTCTTGAGGTACAGTATGGATTTAGGTGGTTCAGGTTTGACATGGTATATGGTGTATATGAATCGACAATGTGTACAACAAGAAGCAAGGGCAACTTTAGGTTATTTTACAACTTAAAAAATCAATTTAAATTCATTGCTATTTATATAGACCTGTTAAATAGTTTGAAAGCTATTCATACTTGAGGGAATTCACCAGAAACCTATAAATTCATGAATGATCAGATTTCTCTTGCAACTTGATCATTGCATTTTCAGTGTGAATAACAACAAAGGTGTTGCTGATCAACTTTCTTTAAGTAGAGGCACCGATCAAGCATTTCTTACCTTAATACTTCCTGTTGTTGATGACATCTTCCGGTCACTTCGATCACTGTTTTTTCTGCCATGTGATGGCTTTGTTCTGTTTGGAGTTGTCTTGCTCAAATTCTTTGCTTTAAAGTGTGTTTTTGTGGGCACTCGACTGTAGATTACAATGACAAAATCAATCTCTCTAATACAACATAACTCAACTCATACCAAATGGTGATGTCAAGGGTCACTGCCAAAATAAAGTCACAATTCTTGTCCTATCCCTAAGGTGTAAAATTCACCCAACTGCTATGTCTCAGCACCTTTTTTGAGGTCTTCTATCCCTAGTGTCTCAAACTGGTTGTAGACAAGAGATACACTCAATTTACTAGAAAAATATAATTTGTGCATAGAAAGAGGTTCAACAAAATACAGCTAATTTTGGAAAACCCAAAAAACCCGAATATAGGGGTGACATTTCTGTGACTACGCCCCTTTTTATCCCTAAGGGGTAAAATTTCTGTTGACCACACCCATTCCGCTATCCCCTGGGGTTTAAATTTACTTCTTGACAAATATTTGTGACTTTACTCTCAGAGAGGCGTTTACCTTCTTGGGCTCAAGATGCTTGAATCATTATAAGCAACCCTTTTGAACCTGAAATGATAATAATGATCAATTACTTTGCAAAGAAGGAACATAAAGCAAAAAGGCAGTGGTTCTCTCAGTCAAAATGCGAATTTTTCATCTGTATGGTTACGCGGAAAAATGTAATAATAAACGCAAAATGTAATAACGTTCAATGCAAAATGTAATCTTAACGCGATTCGAGATGGACTACTACAGCTGTTGGTCACTACATGCTGGCGTTTTGTCTATTTTCTTAGTGTCATAGCTTTTAATTATAGTTCATAGGTTTATAGTAATTATTTGATGTTATTACATTTTTCGTTATTACATTTTGCGTTAAATAATTTATTACATTTTGCGTTGAAAAGTTATTACATTTCGCGTTAAACATTTATTACATTTTGCGTTGAAAGTTATTACATTTCGTGTTAAGATTACATTTAGCGTTGAAAGTTATTACATTTGCGTTAACATTACATTTTGCGTTAGTTATTACATTTTGAACCGTAACAGGCTTGCCTTATTTGAAACATTTGAAAAAAGAGGTAATGATACAGCAAAATATTTAATTTCAATTCCAACCCAAAAATATTTTATAGGGGAATGACGTAGTAAGTTTTTTGGGTATATATACAATACTGTCAATTACCTTTTTTCATGGCCAGCTGCAACATATTTGGCAGAGTTGCTAAGCTCTGAGGGGTCCTTGACACGCTCACCATCCATGGTATATAAACTAAAAATGAAAAAAATTAATAAGGATAAATAAATACAAGAGTTTGTATTTAAACGGAGAGATACAAGGCTCTAGTCAGCTCACATATGTTTAACAAGTCAAATTCAGGGAAGAGGAACAGAAAAAGGTGAGACGGCCCATGTATGCTGACGTGCTACAACACTGAGCCACAATTATTCCAGATTGAAGACAAAAAATATTTACAGGTGAACTAAAATTTTATGTGTTATGCAAAACCTTTCTAGTTTTATGATTATTATTTTTATTTTCACAAACTGTACTGTTATTTAGATCCAGTTAGAAAGGTCAGTAGCAGATGTAGGGGGAGGGTTTAGCCCCCTTTGGGCTGCCAGAAAGGAATATGTAACAAAAAAAATTACCCCCTCCCCCCTTTGACACTGAGCCAAACCCCCCATTTTAGCGAAAAGCTGAAGGTGAAGAAAAAAAGACAGGATAAACATGACAGCAACTTACATGCGAACAGCTCCTGTTTGTAAGTGAACCTTGTTGGTAATAAAATCACACACCTACAAGAAAAAGAGGTAAAGAGAATTATTACTCACCGCCAGTACAAAAGCAGGGTCAGAAAATGTTTTTTAAACTTACGCTTATAAATCCTTAGTGCGTGTTAGGAGAAAGGCGTAGGTGCACCCCTTATACCACAATCTCACCCCGCCCATAGGTACATGCCTGTCAACCTCTGAAAATCCCAAGGCTTGAGAATTTTTGGGGGGAGGGGTGGGGTATATTCATTTTGTGGGGGAGGGGTGGGTTTAACTTGCAAACAAATCCACATATAGATCTCACAAAGGTGTTAGATAAATTGCGCTACACAAGGGGATTTTTGTTTCACATATTTTAATAGAGAATAGGCAAAATGATGATTTTCTATCAAATAATTTTTTGGAAGCGATAAAAATTGCTAAAAAGCGGGAGATTGGGTGCTCAATGTGGGAGAGCGGGAGAAGGGGTTGGAAATCTTGAGACTCCCGCCTAATGCGGGAGAGTTGACAGGTATGTTGGTAACCCCAGAAAGTGTGCAAGGGAGGAACTATGAGTCCAAACTTATATATCAGAGATCAGAGATACCCATTATAGGATATACATACTATTGCTACAACCCCCTCACACACACACACACACAACACACGCCCTGACTGTCACAATTCCCACCCTCTCTACAGTACCTGCAAATTGAACTAAAAAAAAATATTTAAGGGCACAAACCTTGTCCATGCTCTTAAGCTCTCTATCGCTAAGATGAACCTTGACCGAAGAAGTTAGAGCATCACCATTTTTGTACACACTGGAAATCAACAAACAAATAAACTCAACCATAAGATAGATGGGTAGAGATGCTATATGCATTTACTTATGTTTTTAGTGGGATCCCTCCCTCCACTCCCTATAATTGAGGGCAATGAACCTATAAGGCAGAAAAGGAAATAATACTTACAAAATGCCCATGTTGTTTCCTTTTTCTGCATCAGCCCTTTTACGAGCTCGCCCAGACATCTGAAGTCTGCTGTGTTTTACAGGTGTTATCTAGGGAAAAACATCATTAAGGCCTTTATGAAATCATATCAAGTTAATAAGCTGTCCACATTGCACATTGGATATAGGTTTGCCATATTCTCTACACCCTAAACCCACAATGCATTACAGTATATATCAAAATAATTGAAAAGGACACACCATAAAGAATTTCTCTCAGTAATTTCCCATCTTGAATACTATATAAACTTTCTGGGGCGATTCAAAGCATTATGGGGAATTTGGAAAATAGCTCTTTATTCTAAACTACCACTATATGCCCTTATGGCTAGAGGTAATTGGTCAAGGATTAATTATTCCACTATTTCGAGAATATTATTTTCATCTTAGTCATATAACAAGAGTTGTCAGTTGCTATCTGGTTAATTTTAATGGCTGGGAATAGGGGTGGATTTCTGGCTAAATTATGGCTGATAAACAATCAATATTTACTTTGTAAGTTGAATGTAATAGCAAGCCAGCAGTAAAAATTCCTTGCATTAAGATCATGTTTTCCCCAGCTGCGTTGGAATATTACATAGCAATAGGCCATAGCAACTATATTATAAACCTGTTGTCAAATTTAAGGGGGCCCAACCCCATTAGCATCAATATCAAATTTCTTTAAAACTGTACCCGATACAATTAATGTATTTGAGTAAAGAAAAGGGTATTTCGCCAAAAAAAAATACAATGTCAATTTACAATATTTATACATTTTAACCAGAAATGAAACAGCTCATAAATGATATTGATACCACATATCATGCAAGGTTTCCAAGAGGAAAGGAAATGAGAGAAAATAGATTTAGCTCTCGTTCTAAAAACAAAAGTAAAAGGGAAAAGAATTGGAAATCATCAACATTTTGCGTAATGACATATGTAAATTATTTTCACCGACATTGTTATAGAAAAATGTAGAAAACACACAAGTACTTTAAAATAGAGCCAGCGCAAAATATTAAAAATAGTCCTCGAGGGATTTTAGCATTTTACATCTCTTTTAAGAATTCGGAACTATTATTATTAAAGAATCATTTTACACTGCTTGAGCAGTGGACTGAATTATTTATTGCTTTGGAAGCAGCAAATAATTTAGAAAAAGCCTACGATTGCATTCGTCGGCATTAAGGAATCAAAACGTAAGCTCACGCAACGTAATCACCAACCCGCTGTTACCCCGGCAAACAAGAGAGAAATGTCCATTAAACTGTTTTCAAGCGGCAAATAAAGGACTTAGCGTTTATTAGATGGATTCACCTGGCTTATGCAAAGTTTATTAAAGAAATCTTAGAGAGGAAACAAAGCTAATACTACTTTGATTGTTGAGAAATTATTACGCATTGATCTTTGAATTTATCTCTTACAATCTTATGTTTTTCTCACCTCGATTTCTTTCCTCGGTGTCGGCCTCATTCCCTCAGGTTTTATCTCCATATAACTGTAAGATAAAGAGAATGTCCAACACTTTGTAAACGACCGACAATTGCTTGAGCAAATACTTCAAGTTGTATTCAAACAATTAGGCAAATGAGCACGTCTCTTAGAAGCTGTCTTCAAATATCTCTTGAAACTCACTTTAATCTCTTGAAAGCCTCCAATCCACAGACCACATACTGTCCGCCTGGCTCAATTTTCTCCAATTTATCAATCTTATGCCCTCCAGTGGGCGTTTTCAAGGATCTTGCAGCAGTTTTCAACTTCATTTCGCGGGTGATTTTGTCCAAGCAAGCGTCCATGTTTCTAACCTGACGTGGGTTGACAACGACCTTTTTTCCAGGGAATTTCGGCTCGCCATTCTTGTAGATGGTAACAGTTGGAGCAGCCATACTGCTTGTCGAGCCCTGGAATGTTTTCTTAGCTGTTCTAATTGCTAATAAAGACAGAAATTGTTGAGTTTACGTCCTTGCTGAACATCACTTCGCCTCCATTGACCATAGATATGTGACGTCATAATTGAATAATGCGCGTAAATATTTCTTTATTTCCCCTAGCAACGTACATAGCAACTACAAAGCTTTTCGCCTAGCGCGAGCATGTCAGCTCTTCTGATCGATAAAAAACCGCATGATTCTAAAACATAATTAAAACACAAGTTCCTATTGTTTCAAATCACGTTTGCTTACCACACAAAAAGATAGAATGCTTCATTCGATGTTTAGAGTTTTCAAATAGTAGGGCAATATTACACAAAATGGACGTCTTTTTAATACGGCCCTTGGGATTTCAAATTGATCTCTTTATTGAAAAAGCACGATTTCAATTACATGCCATTAATTACTTCACGTTGTCGCCATAGAATTTAACGTGTTTAGCAAAACATAGAGAATAAAAATAGCTCCGACCAGTAAAGCTATGCAAGGAGCGCCGTTCGTCTTAACCTGTTCTTTTGTTGACTGTCAAAGTAAATCAAAGAACAGAAGTCCCGTATAAAAAAAGAAACAGAAATTAACATCGATCATAAAAAAAACACAGTTACATCTTATCCTAGAGAGATCAATCGTATAGCAATCATTTTTTTTGGGACAACAGGTTGTCGACTTTTTATGCTCTTTTATGCCAGTGAAGAGACTTGTTCTTTTTTTGACTGTCAAAGTAAATCGAAGAACAGAAGTCCCGTATAAAAAAGAAAAAAAGAAACAGAAATTAACATCGATCATAAAAAAAAAACACAGTTACATCTTATCCTAGAGAGATCAACTGTATAGCAACCATTTTTTTGGGACAACAGGTTGTCGAATTTTTATGCTCTTTAATGCCAGTGAAGAGGTTTGTACAATTTAGTTTTTTTGGAAATATGTTATAAGTTAAAAAATATGAAAAAAGTAAACAAAAAATACAAAATAAGCAGCTAATGACATCTTTAGTAGTGGATGTGGGGTGGTGTGGTGTAGTTCTCTGATAAAAATCTGACCACCCCTGAAAGAATAAAAAGGGATTTGTTATGCCTTTGCAGTATCTCCATGGGACCTTTATCATCGGATTTGGCTACAAAGTCTGACTTATATAGATTAATGACAAACCAGAGTGATCTAGACTATGCTTTATAGTTTTGTCTACAAATAGCATGTCTATTGGGAACCAAAAAGGACTTTCTGGCCGTTATAGGGGGGTGTTCGCACCCCCTGCACCCCCCTCCTGGAAACAGGCCTGGGAACAAAAATGGTAGACCCACAACAGAATACTAATACATATGTAAATTCTACTTTAATGGCAAGAGTGTATTCTGTACATAGAAATGCCTAAAGCAGGTGTGTTGGGGTCAGCTTGGTTTGGTTGCTGTAAACTGTGTCTTGATGTTTTTCACAAGTGCCTGTTGCATGATGGGAAGGATTCTTGCACAGCCCTCAATACATGAACTAAGGGCCTGGAATAAGAAACAAAAACAATTACAATAACAATTTACGTCCAAATCAGACCCAGCCTGGTAAGTCAACAGATATATTAGTTGAGCTTATAACACAGGCCTGTGACAAGGAACTTAAGTTAGGGGAGGAGTTCATTGGGGTTGGGTGGGGGGGGCAGTTATTCTAGATATCTTCTTTTACACACTCAAATTAATTTCACTCAAAGAGCAGATATTCCAGTGAGTGGGGTGGTTCTTGGAAACATACCCGGCTGGACCTGATTTGGGGGTGACAACTTTTATAGTACCCTAAACATTACCATCTTGCCAGGAAACAAAGACCAGTAAATATACAATCATTTTCCTACTCTTTTAATGTTCACTGCATAACTTGCTCTCATGATCTGGTTTGCCATTAGAAATGCACTCTCATACACCTCCAGTGTATATATATATTTTTTTGTGCCTTGGAGAGGTTGGTGAGGGGGTAAATGTAGAGAGAGCATTCTTTTAAATCACCATTTTTATGTATTGTTGTCATCCCATTCTTTGAGATCAATAGTTCACTGTTTGGATATTTTTTTATAATTGAAAAAGAGGAAAGGTTGGCAAACATATGGTGGAGCCATCTTACTTTTGTAAATACAATATATGAATGACTATGCCTTCCTTTCTTTTAAAAGCTAGTATTCTGAAGAAAAAGGGTCCCCTTTGACCATGGCTACGTAACAGATGAGGGTACCTTAGTTGCTGCATCTTGAGTGAGCTCCCCCTCTTGTACAAGTCCAGAGACCACATTAAGAGATGGGAGTATGGCAACCATTGTGTGGCCACTGGCTAAAGAAGAGTGGATCTAGAACAGATGAATGAGAAGATAAGAAACTACTGCCACACAACACGCGACAAACCTGCATATCAGTGCAGCCATAGTACCACATAATAACTCACCTCTTTTTCACAAGGATCCATCAGGATGTGGTTGTCACTCTGAACCTTGAATCAGTATCTTTTACATTAAAATGCAGTCTCAAACATATATTCCTTGTGTCTAGTTAATGTGTAATTTTCAATTAATAATTTTCAAGCAATGTGCAATTATACCTACCAATAATTTTTGTTCAAGACAGCTGGCAAAATAGCATGCAAGAATCACTCAAGTGTATTAAGGCTTGGAACATAAGCTAAAACAGTTGAAATTTTAAAAGTTGCCTTAAATGCACCATTTTTGGTCAAAACATCAAACTTGGCAATGTTAGCTGTTTGGTAATATTTTATTTTGAGTGATGACGTCACCCAGCCGATCACGTGACTTTTGCAAATCAATATTTCAAAAAATTATCCGCTGGTTGATAAGCTATGAAAAAGAAAACATCGCATGTTTTTATGTTCTTTTGAAACACGTCTGCACACCGATGTCTTAACCAGCAAGAAAAGTTAAGCCCTTCGGTCACAAATCAACATTTTAATTCCCAGCAGGTCATGTGACTTAACAAAATATTCAATATCTTGTTAACGGGAGAAAGAATTCCGGATGGTAAAACGCTATCATATGACACACATAAAGTCAATACTTATTTAGTATAACACCTTTGTCCAAGCTGTTTTCCCCACCGGTGGAAAGGCAAAAAATTATTTTGTCACGTGATCTATGATGTGACGTCATCACCAGCAAGAAAACATTAGGAAAATGTTGAGGCCGTCGACTTTAATCATCTTGCCAAAAAGAATGAATTTAAGGCGAAGTTAACAAAGTTAAAGGCAAAAAGTTATATTTGATGCTAAGAGCAAACTACCCAGGCTTTTATATACTTGAGCAGATTTCATTGGCACGAAAAAAAAATTGGGAGGTTTAGTTGTGCTCTAGTATGCATTCAAGCTTTTCTTTGCCTGGCAGGTTGGCTAGTAAAGTTCATGTGAATCAAATAGTACCTTGCAACCTTATTGATTTACTTTACTCTCCAAGTGACCACCCTAGAGGGCAAGCCACTCTAAAACTTCCCTGGGTTCCAAAGGATCTTGCATGATTTTTCTTTTATTTGAAACCTGTAGCACCCATGGTAGGGTGATACACAATTAAATGTAAGGCTTTAGGTTGGGGTCAGGATTCATAAAAGGTTTTTATCAGATATCAATGAAAATTTTGATATAATTTCTACACAAAAATTCATGACAAAAAGGGATAGAGGAAACTTTTCAAAACCCTCGAAGTACATGTACAGACCACTATGCCTCACAGGCCTGGCGTTTCTAGGATACTTACCATAGTGCATGCTGAGACAAGGTCGAGCATTTCTATACCAGCCATTGCTAAGGCAACAGAAGCACATATAATACCAGCCGATAATGCTGAGGAAGATAAAACAGACATTTTCCTGTTATGCAAATGTTGAGTCACTGGTTATTCAAAGAGAAACTTGTAGGAAATAAAAACTTACAGCTGTCACACAATGGCAACACTCACAAAAAAATAACATGCAGCATGGATGTAACCTATAAACAGCCAAAATTTCCCTTCCTTGATTTCCCCAGCCTTATTTACCCTGCTAGTGGAGTTTCCTTATCTTGTGCACATGCTTTCAAGAAAAAGTAACCAAGCTTTCCCATCTCAAATTCAAATATCCTTTATGCATTCACTTTAACTGCACATGCTCAAACAAAATCCAAATGGAGGCTCAAAAAGGCATCTTAACTCTCTTATTTTTCAGGGTAAGAAGTCTGCTAGCAGGCACGCTGAAAAATATAAGGCCCTTATATGGAATGCAAACCCCATAAGCCATTTGGGTGATAAAAGTACTTCAATTAAAAATAACATAACAAGGTTACTGACCACTCCCATCATTTTCCAAGACAGTTATGTAAATATCGACTTGCGCTTTGGGGAATTTCTCCTGTAACAAAAAAAGGTTATAAGATCAATTATAATCATAAACCATGCAAAAATAAAGGCAGAAGGGAAATAAAAAATCACAAATCAGCAAATGCAAGGACACAACAGTTAACAACTAAACTACTTTTAGTGATGTTTATGTTTTTTTGTAAAATTAGATTTAGTTGATAACATTATTTCATCTAAAACTGGAAAATGCCATGACATTGAAAGACCTATTCAGCCACACTTTTGATATTGTTTCCCCTACTAGCAGAGGCCTCTTTTCTCTGTATTTTGCTGGGCTGGAGTTCGCGAGGAAAAGATACCTCTGCCATGGGTCGAAACTGTTTCTGTTGCGCATGCGTGAGCGTTAATAAGCGACCGACATGCCAAAACCCGTACCAACGCGCGAAAGCTGTCAATATGCTAATATGTTTGCATGGGTTTAGTCGGAAATCATGAATCAAACTCCGGTTAGTTCTCCTCTTCGAAAAAAGAAAACAACTGTTCAATTTCAATCACCTAAAACGTCACTAAAAAGATTGAACAACAAACGCAGCAAAGACGAGTTTTGTCTTGTTTGTGGGATTAATTTCAAGACATCTGGGCAGGCGAGTTTCTTCAATGAAAATATCGCACAGTTGGATTCGAAGAAAATGTTACAAAACTTTTTGGTAGATCAGCTATTCCCAGAAGAATATGCAAAACCTGTAAACGGAAGATTGACTCGTTAGTCAAAAGAGAGAAAATTCTGAATGAAGATAAGGCATTGAATGGCTTCTTTTATAATTCGTCGCAGGATATTTCTACGGCCGTTTCGAATGCGGGCTTATTATCCCGCAGCGGATATACGTTTCATGCATGCGCTGGTCATTGTGGGCTCAAATAGTGGCCAAAATGTAAGGAACGGAGCATGCGCTCTGGATCTTGTCCACGATCGTGGACGGCGGTTTGATCAAACGTACTTGCGACCCATGGCAGAGGTATCTTTTCCTCGCGAACTCCAGCCCAGCAAAATACAGAGAAATGAGGCCTCTGCTAGCAGGGAAGATATTGTTTGACTCTACATTATAAATGAATTTTAACAGTTCTAGGGTACTATATACCAAATATTCCTGAAAAATGGATTAACGAAAGGATACAGTATAAATGATAAAGATATAATAATGATAATAATGATAATGCTCGTTTATTTCAACCGTTTGCAGTTCTTTTACAACTGAATTACCGGTAGGGTCAAAGAGTACTAACCAAGCAGACGGCAGGTTCCAAAGCTTGTACAACAAGATATGAATTTTCTTTTTCTTCAGCATCCTTTAATATGAGAATCAATAAACTTGACATAATTACTATGGCTAATTAAAGCTTTGAATCTGCTTCATATTTCAAGCATCAGGAATAAAATCAGAATCAATGTCAACAGCTCTGATCAAGAAAGTATGTGTTTTTAGCTTACCTGAATGTGTTTCCTTCTATAAATACAAGAGAAGGGCGCAAATTTGAATTCACATGTCAGTCTCCCCTATAAGACATAAAAAGAAAAATAAAGAAAATAACATATGCACAAAATTTGCTTTGGGTTAAAATCATAGCACCATCCAATTTACCTTCATACTGAATTCTTGTCTCCTTGGTGCCTCTCGTGGGCCATAACTGCCATGAGTTAAGGAGTAATCATAGCATCTTGAAAGAAGTGCTGACTTAAAATAAATTCTCTTTACTAGCAAGCCCATACCCATTTTTTTCATGAATATGGCTTCAAAAAGTTTGACTTTTAGATTTGTCTTACCAAAGTGATCTAGAATGACTTTTCTATTTGTTTATGGTTTATAGTTTTGTCTACAAACAACATGTCTATTACGAACCGGAAGTTGACTTTCTGCCGTTGTGGGGGATACAGACACACCCCCTACACCCCCCCCCCCCCCTGGGTATGGGTCTGACTAGATGTTTCACCTATGGATATAGGTGTTGAATATCTAAGTAGCATTGAAGGATACATGGCACATATTACTTTTGTATTCTTCATCTCTATGTAAGCTGAACCCTTGGCTTGGCTTACAACACCTGCACGCAAAACTAAAACACACAAAATTAGTAAAAAATACAGGTGGTACCTCTATCCCCCTTGGGACTGAAAGGGTGGGAACTGGAGGTTAGCCATTTCAGTGGATTAAAAAGTTGATTCTATGGTTTGCATCAGTGCTATTGAGATTTTGATGTGGGTTTCATTTCATATCATCAGAGCCAAGAACCATGAAATTAACTTTCATTAGCCTTATATAAAAGCCCCCACCACATACCCAAACCCAAATTCAACACTAGTTCCAATTTATGTGTAAAGAAAGCATTTAACAACATATAACCGTACTTATGATTAATTGTCAACTTACACATCGGCCGTAATTCGTCCGGACGACGGCCATCTTGTCGACAACCATCTTTCCGAATCTGAGTCAAACACAAACGCCAAAAATGTCATTAAACCCCAACTATTTTATCCAATGATAAATAAATACATACCAATGGCTCATTATTGTTGCTTTTACTCTTGTACACAACAGGTTGTGTTACTTCTGGCCCGTTAATTCTCTTGCTATCAAAAGGCATGCTGTCTGGCGAAAATTAGGCCAAAATATCACTTTTCTGAAAGGCGTTCCTCGTTCAAGCCGAAATCTTCTTTTCCGGATCCCTGTGTTTCCATACCCATGATGCATTTTGAAAGGAACCAGAAAGAACGCCTGGTATATTTTACAAAAAACGGCAAAATGTCGGAGGTACTCTCGAGATTCTCTTAAATTTCCATCATAATTACCCTTGATGTCCATAATTATTATTTCCAATTTTTACAGAGAATACACCAGTACTTTGAGGATATTATGAGAAGGTGAGTAAGGATGTATAAATCCTAGAGACGTTTGGAAAAGTTGATTTGGTTTGTGTCATACGGTCATCACATGACGTTCACGTCGAAAAGTTTCGCCATGGAGCTCTTTCTAACAATCGTGCTAATGATCAATGGTCAAATAATACAAAAAATAGGAGTACTGAGTGTTGACGTATTGACTGCTATCTGCAGATTTGATGGAGTCCTGGGAATAATAGTGACTGACAGAGATGGGGTCCCTGTGGTGAAAGGTACATTTATCTTTGTGTCATTTCATGCAAATAATGATAGCTTTAGCGTAAATGACAACTATTCCTATATAGTGCCCTGTGCTCTTTACAATATGTAACATTTTAGGTAATAATGTACTGTCTGTTTTGTAGATTTAGACCCCCCTGAAATTGTGAAATGTGCTGAATGCAATGTGAAAAACAATAATGTATTAAACCTGCCTCTGAATCTAATTTGGACTTTTACAGCCATTTCAGATCACACACGGCCTTTGCCGTCCAAAAAAAAATATGTCACTATTTGACTTTAGCTGTAGTGAGCTGTCCCTTAATATGTTCTTGACTAAGAACAGCACAAAGCAAGGCCTTTCTGATAATGGGGCGAGTAAAAGTTTCAGCCTGTGCATTCTCCGCTCACTTCTGCTCACAAAGCATTTGCTAATTTCTTGAGATAGAGTGTTATTTTCTTGAGACACTAAGGCAGATCAGTATATCAAAGAGCCAGAACGTTCATATGAAAGAAAGGTGTTGTTTTTGTATGAAAACACACTTGACGTTCAAGATTCACCAAAAAGAAGAGTCAAAGAAATGAAAAAGCAAAATAGGTTAAATTCGATGCCGTTGGACAACACACAACATTCTTACTATTTCAAAACTGTATTTTGACTTCTAGCACATGTTCTAGCTTTAAATTTTTATCTAAAAATTGTAGCAGTAGATAGAATCTCAAACAGGGAAATAAACTTCAATATCAATTCTTAGCAAAGTTGCACCCCATGTGTCTGTCAGTGAAAAAAAGTGAGATATTTTTAAGTTTATAAGGTACAGAGCAGTAGGTCTTTTTGCTGGAGCTACATTTAGCAACAGATATCGCAGAGTTTGCTAAGTCTCAAAATAATTTTTCAATGTTCCATTCGATATCCATCTTACAAAGATTTCTCCAGTGGGAAGCCTGTTCACATTGTGGCATTGATAAAAGTATCTTACAAGGAACAAAAATATACAAATCTTACTATCGGAACATTCAAGGGGAGTTGAGCAGTTTTTACATGACAGTCATAAACTCAGCTGTATTTGTTGCTGAGCGGAAAATGCACAAGCTGAAACTTGTACTTGCCACACTATCAAAAAGGCTATGCTTTGGACTCTGATTGATCAAGAGCATATTGATTGACAGTGCACTACAGCAAAAGTCAAATAGTGCCATATATTTTTTTACGGCAAAGGGTGCGTGTGATCTGAAACTGCTATAAAATGCATGGGAATGATATGCAATGAAACTGCTGATTGATAATTGATATAACAATATCTTGCAGTTAGTGCATTCTTGGGTCATAGCATTTTATAAAACAACTAATATTTTCAGTCCCTTAACAATATTATTTAAATGTTTTGGTGCATGGTACCTCATTTTTCAGTTGCTGATGCTAGAATACCTGGAACAGCTCTTAGAAGCAGTTACTTAGCAACATTTGCCACTGCAACAGAACAGGTAAAAAGTGTAGTATTTCTTTGTTGGCATATTATGTTTTAAAGTTTAAATAAGGTATTCCATCTACAATGTTATCCCTAGATCTGGAATAACATTTTTTTCAATAGCTGATCAGTATTTTAGTTTTTATGGCATAAAAATTTGTTTACAGACCTACTAACTATTTCCCAAATGTTCTAATTGCAGGCAAGCAAACTTGGCTTGTCTAAGAACAAAAATATTATCTGTACATTTCCATCATACCAGGTGAGGATATTCTTAGATGTTGTTCAAAGCCAGCCCAATCTATGCCCTTATATTCAGTTACCTGCGATGAGATGGGCTTTTACTGCCAGCTTTCATTTGTTCGCACCCTAGCCACTGCAACTTGGCTTTCGCCTGCGCACAGGATTCACAATATTCAGAATCAGAACATTTTTTAAATAACTTCAAATGAGAGCCAGCTAACAGGCTAAGCAAGGGTGAAACCTTTTTTTTATTTCGGATTTGCATGCAAAGTGTAAAAAGGTTTTTACAGCTACAGAGGACCGGAGGGATAGAGAAAAGCTCCTTACCCAAAATAAGTGTGTTATGTTTGCTGCCTAGGGACAGAACCTAATAGGAATTATACAACAACACTCGTAAATCATGTGCTTTGATTGGTCAAGGGTCCATGTTTTATTCGAAGACACTTGGCGTCAGCATGCATGCGCTCTACCCAAAACTTGATTCTAACATAAGAAAACATTTTCTATGTTGTATAAAACAAATAGATCTTATTTTTTTGTTCAGCTGTCATGCACAGATGACGCCAGAGCTTGTCATGAACAACAGTCACGCAACTTGATTGCGTCTTGTTGCGTACATTTTCGTTTATGACATGCTGTGACGTCATCTGTGCATCATTAGAGGTGAGACTGATGCAAAAACGAGATCTATTTGTTAATTAACTGGCACTATTCTATTGATATTTCCCATGTAATTCAATTTTTTTGTATTGCTATTCAATTTCTCAGGTCGTACACTTCAATTACTTGCCACTAGTAGTGAGTGTTATTGCGACAAGTCAGGCTAATACAGGTACATTTGCTTTTTAAGATACTTGTTTGTACATTTTAATGAGAAAGGGCAATAAATTTCTCAGGAAAAAAAACTCCAATTCCCAAAGAATAAAAAGCAATATCAATTAGAATGTATGTTATGGAAACAGCTGCATTTGATATCAAAGTGTTTAAGATTAATTTCAAGGTCTTTTAAGTTTAGATGTAGGTTACACAGTCAAAAGTAAAAAAATCCTCATATTTTCTTCTTTTTTTTTTCTTCAGGTGTTATTCTTAGTCTGGAGACGGATTTTCGTAATTTTGTCAAAGATCTTAAATCAACTGTTGATGGAGTCTAGATGGAATAATAAATATATAGTACAAGCTAGAATGATTGTATATTGTGGTAAAAGTATTGTAGCAGCATAAATAGCAAGTCATACAGCCATTCTCGGCTGGAACCAGATTATTACTCTCGTACAAAATATTTCTAATAAAATTTTCTAGCTAGTTGCGTGTGTTTTTTTTATTGGCACACCCAATTCATTTCCTTGTTGTATTCTTAGTCAAAACCAAAATTGAAGTTCAGATTACAAGCATACAATCTCTTTCCGTTTGTTTACGTTGGGTTTCATTCAGGAATATCAAAGAACCAAAGAATAATCGATAACCCGTGGTTTGCCACAATAAAACCGCGAGGTATTCATGCCAATAACCGAATAATTGATAATTTAGGGTTTAAAAGCCATGATCGCGATTATGTCCCTTCTGTAAGAACCATGGGCACTTCGATAAACTCTGCAACTGCTGGAATCGTTAAGGTAAGAAGCGTTTTTTTACAGCATCGAGAACTATTAGTGGTAAAATCGATCAAAAAGCGATAGCCTGCATATTTGTCTAGTGATATAGGCAGTATTTTTTCGAGGCGTTTGTAAGGACCAAAATAAATCAATCTAAAGAGAAAAAATACATCAGTCTAAACATCGACTTCGATAAACAGCATCTGTCAGTCGCTATTTTGTCATTCAAGCAAAGTACCAAGTTTGATGCATCATTTTTCATCGGCTCATTTGGGAATGTCAGTGCGAGATTTTACGATTTAATTTGGTAAATAAAGACTTTGTTTTAGACGTTTATTTCGAAATGTTAGCATTACCTGTGCCTTCCAATATTAATTGAAAGCAATAACAAAGGTGTGGCTGACAAGGGCTCTTTAATAGAAAAAAAGAAACAGTCATCATGGTAGGACTAACCCTACCCTTGGTACCAGAGCCTCGAGCTTCACTCCGACAACACGAGCCGCGAAGCGGCGACGAGCTTCGCTCCTCATGCCAGTCAAACAACTTTAGCTTTAGGTGTGTCAGTGCGATTTCAAACGTTTTTCGAATTCCTTCAAAGCTACACAAACCTAATTTTTCTACAGCTTGTCTATAGACATATCAATTTGTAAGATTTGGCGGTAAGTACAAATCTCGTTTCGTGCGGTCGAAGTGGGATACGCGCACCTGCTCTCACCCCTTGCTTCGTCCCCGCATGTGACAAAAGGCCTAATAGTCATGACAACGCTATAGCTAGAAAGATTTTTTTTGTATTCTTGAGCATTAGAGCTTTCTGTGTCGTTCGTTCACTCTTCCCTTTTTCTCCTTAAAAATAATACATAAATAAAAAAGGACGGTTTTGAATTAATTTTAGTGCAGTACTCTATGCCAAAAACTCTATGCTACAGAAGCAGCGCATACCTGTTGGCTGGGCTAATCAAGAAAGCAAAAAGCAATAACGATTGTCTAGAACAATGAATTTATTTATTCAGAAACTCCTGCCACATCATGAAATTAAAACCCACAGAACAAGGAATGACACGGAAATAATTTGCGCACCCTTTTATGATAATCATTCTCAAATAATCCAACCGTGTGCCCATAAGCCCAATAATTGTCAAGATGAAAGGTAATGATTGCCTGTTATTAGGCCCATACCTTTATCAATAGATATGACCCGGTGACAGCTCATTGTCATAATGTGACATAATGTGTGCGTTAGTCAATCATCACAGGAAAAAATGAATGAAAAGGATGGATAAAATAATAAAATCGGTAGGCAAGAGAGAATAAAAGTAAAAAATAAAGGTTCAGACAAAAGCAATTCACCACTGTTATCATCAACCGCTAATTTTCCCTCCGCAAATATTTATTCTAGTTGTTTTAGACAGTTTTATGAAAAATCCGCCAACACAAATTTCTAAATTTTCTGCTTTGCGCGAGTGTTTTCCCAGAATGCCTCGCGAGGCTGTTAATCCTTCACGCAACATGGCGGCGAAGTAGCGGTTTCTCTTTTTACAGAATGCAAATGACTTTATGATAACATCCAAGCTTTCACATTAGTACTACAGCAGACACATGAAAACACGGTTAAACAATATACTCCTCATCCATTCCTTTATCACCGATTTTAAGGGAAAGTATTTTTTATAACAACTGTGAAAAGACTGCCTCGTCTTTGCTGCTGGCGGGAAAGGTATGATAACAAGTTGGTGAAATTCCATAGTACGCTGCAACTGATAATGAAAATAAAATATGGATACAGTTTTATGCGACACTTTTCAACAGACCCAGAGTTTTGAATATTTATCTTTTTAATTCGGAATTCCTGTCGTTTTAGTTTCCCAAAACTGCTTGAAATTCTAATTGCACGGATTAATTTTGAAAGCGCCGGGATCTAACTATTTTAATTGTTCGTCTGTGGATGAAATTGCCTGTCTGTGACAATAATGCTGCTTTTTTGTGTCTCGTAGCTTTTGCCTCATTTTATTCTTTATTATAATTTTTAGCTGCATCAGTTTCCTTTAATAGGTAAGTTCTAGAAAGAGTTCCTCGCCTACAACGGTTAGGTCTGTAAAAATTCAGAATAATACCACTCATTTCCTCTCCGTTATAACCCTTTGTTTACTTTTCAACAAGGGTTATCTATGTTATATAAACAGCAATTTTCCCCTGCTTCCTTCTTAACCATAAAACTCAAACTAAATTTTATTATTACCTACTTTTACAGAAATAATAAAATATAAATCATGTTAACCCATTGACTCCTGGCTGTTTATGAGCTCAATTTACAAAAAAACAGACTGAAAATAGATACCTCCCCCTATTTTGAGTTTTATACAGCTCATCAAAGTCAAACACCTCTGCACCTGGTCAGCGTATCCTTGTGCTAATGTAAGCACAAGTTGATGGTCGCTTGTATTTTTCATCAAAAATACAGTTATAAGCATATTGGGGGAGTGTCCTAGGACATCATGAAGTTTATAAGGGCATAATTGAGTGCTGTGCTTATGGATATTTGCAAGCAAAGGTGGATTCTTGGGAATTTTTTTTGTTTGGCTTTGCCTGGATAAGAAAATAATTTTCTAATGAATCACCACAGCTCTCCTAAATGCTCTCTTTTCTGGAACCAAATTGATTCAAAATTGTTTAATCTGCCATTTTTGGCCTGTATGACCTGGAATTGATTTGTTTGGCTTCGGGGTGAAAAGACAAAAACCATCTGACTTTAGGGAGAGGAGTGTTGACTGGTCCTCCCCTCAAGAATTCTCCCCTGGATCTCCCAGAATGCTTTGCAATCCATAATGGCATCCAAGTGATTTCACAAGCCTTCAAGGAGTGGACGTTGTGTTTTGAGGCCATGGAAATGAACCTGATATTCTTCTTTTTTTGCTTGTTCGATTTGAAGTACCTGAGCTATTATTTGGCTAAAGAGTAGTTTCTATCACCTTGGTTGGATGCATATCCTCAAGACAATGTATCCCTTAGACTGATGCCTGAGTATCTATATCTTGTTGTGTTTATTTTGCATTTATGAATTTTTTGGGTTGTGGGTATTTCTCAAGGCTGGTACATGCAGGTTGAGGGGTCAATGTGTTAAATAAATGTTAATACAATATCAACTGATATCTTGTTTTTATTTCCATATAGGTGGAAGGAGACAGATTTGAATAATTCCAACTCCTGAAATTGTCTTGTCGCTTTATTATGCCGAGGGGTATATGCCATTGGGGCCCACTCCTCGCCCTGTCTATCATCATAACCTTGTTCTTGGGAGGCCTATATTGTATCATACTGATCTACACTCCTTGGCATTCACTTGGCGCAATGGTACATCTTGGCGTGTACCTTAACTGGGCGTTCCTGATCCTTTATAATTTCCTCAGAGGGATATGGCTTGGTCCTGGTTATGTGCCATTTAAATGGAGACCAGTAAGTACATTATTGTACTGATTTGCTGTCAGATGGTTATGGTAACCCTGGGCCGTAGCAGTTGATGGGGCACTGGGGGCATGTGCCCTCCCGATGCTTCCAAAAATTATGAGGAAATGATCAGTAGGGGCGTGCCTGTGCCCCCCAATATTTTATTAATGTTTCTGTATTGTGCCCTCTCCATTCCCCCCACACCCCCACTCCCTGCACCCCAATCTAACATGGCCTGCTACTCTGTAACGCTCTGGTTTTTCCTAAGAATTAGCCGCTGGATAAACTTGACTATGAGATTGATTGATTACCAGAAGTCTGGGAATATGAATTCTGATTAACACTAGAGGTTTTATATTTTTTTAAAGCTCAATTTCTCAGTTCGTTAAGGACAACCATGAACTACAAAAAATTAATATGAAAAGTCACAATTGATCAAGCTTCTCTCCATTGATTGGCTCCTCATCACTGCAGCCCGGTTTGAAATTCTAGCTTCCCTTGGGCACTACTTGCTTACCTAATGATTGGAAATAATGGCATAACACTATGTTGTAGACATTTCCCTTTTTTGAAGAGGTACTTGCAGTGGAAAAGTTTACTTCTTATCCAACAGATGATTAAGCAGGGGCGTAGCCAGGGGGGTGGCCCAGAGGGCACGCACCCTCTGGTCTAGCAGCCTGAAATACAGAAAAGTATAAGACATTAACTAAAATACAGGAGGAAATGCCTTAAAAGGGCCCCCTCCTTTTAAAAATTCTGGCTACGCCACTGTTAGGTAGTTTGCTTTGAAGCCGCTTGTGTGGAAGGTGTGCATGACACTAATAGTGGCTGCTAAGCAGACTAATGAATAGGTGACTTGCACTAAAATTCAGCCAGAAAGTCAGAAAGGGCTTATTTTACTTTAAAATTTGAGTTTTTCATCCCTCTTTTGCATGATAGCTAGAGCCATTTCTGTGTTTATTTTGGTATTAGTTTGCCACAAAAATGTCACATAGTTTCTCAGTGCAAGTCATCTATTTCACCTGCAGACCATGTTTTGAGACAACCCTGAATGGTTTTTATTTTAGGCAAAGGAATCAGACACAGAGTGTCTTCAGTTCTGTCATGTTTGCCAAGGATACAAAGCACCTAGAGCCCACCACTGCAGCAAATGCAACAGGTTAGACTTACAAATGCTGTGTGAATTACTTTTAAGTAATTTAAGTAATTCTTTTCGTCCCAACCCATAGCATTAAAATTATACTTTGTTGACAACCATCTCAAGACACTCTAAGGGGTAGCACACCTTTAAAAAGGTTAGGTATAGCACCTGGGTAGATTTTACATGCTATGGGTTGGGAGGAAAAGATGTAATTATTAAGGGGAGCCCCCCCCCCCCCCCCCACCTCCTCTTCCTCTTCCTGTGGCACAACCCTAGCTCAGTCACTTCTGGTGAAATGTATGTTCTTGTCTAGATGTGTCATGAAGATGGACCACCACTGTCCTTGGATCAACAACTGTGTTGGTCATTACAACATGAAGAGTTTCACCCTTTTCCTGTTTTTCGTCCCCCTTGGATGCACACACTGTGCCATCATACTTTTTCTGTGCCTTTATAATGAGGTATACCTAGTAAGTTCAAAGACTACAAACCTGCGGTTCTTTTTTAAGTGGCCACTCTTGAGACATTGAAAGATAGCTGCTTATTAGAGGTTAGTGGCTTTATCGAGGTGGCCAAATTCAGTTCTTCAGTATTAATTTATTTTTTGGACTAGAGGAATTGGCTGCTTAATTGAGGCTGGCCATTAAATGGGGGTTTGTACCACTGTATATTGTCAGTGCAAATGTTTAATCGAAAATGGCTTTCTGCTTTAATTTTTTTGTAAAAGAAATTTTTTTATAAAAAAAAAACTAATTGCATGTTTTTACCATGATTTCTTATTTCTGGATTTTTTAGGCTTTACTGGTATTACTGTAAATGGGTATGTACATCTTTAGGTTTCATTATAGATTGTACTAAAAAAATGTTAACAAAGTTGTATCTTATATCTCAGATAGCGGGCAACACCCACTTTGAAATCCATTCATCTCAGCGACTGCTTCCCTTCGATGTCTACCATTTAATATTTGTGACGTTCTGTATTGGTCTGTCCATTGGTGTTACCGTAGCTGTTGGGCTTTTATTATATTACCAGGTAAATAATTCATAGTATTTGACAGTACTGGTCTATCCAAAAATACATTTATAAAGTAAAACTTAATTTCTTGTAAAACTTGCATAGCAAGCACAAGGGACTACCGAAAATTAAGGGGAAGAGGCAAGGCCCACTTGCGGAGAACGACAAAAGATAGCAATTTTAACCAGCCCTGTGTTTTTTTTTTGTATAATTGGCCTCCCTGAGTGCCTCTTTTAAATGCAAGCGAGATAAATTGTAATCTGATGGGCCATGAGCAGGGCTTCTGAAATTACACGGAAAAAACAAAAAATTACGCGGGATTCTTTGCTAAATTATGCGCTAAATTACGAGGAAAATCAATCATTACGTGCTAAATTAAGCAGGATTTTGCAATACATTTTTCTTTAAAAATAAAAATTTTGCGGGATTCTTTACTGAATTACGCGCTAAATTACACGGAATATCAACTGTTACGCCCAAACTACATTTTGTACCGAAGGAAAGCACGAAATAACTTGAAAAGGTTAATTTTTTTGCGCTAAAATATCTTAGGCGAGATTTTATTGGCTCCTAGATACCAGCCAATTAAGGTAATTCCCTTGAAATAGTTCTACAACCCAGAATTTTTTTAAACTTGGCATAAACAATATTGAAGTTAAGGGCTTTCAAAAAATGTAATAAAAAATGGGGGTACCGACCTCGTTTTCGTAGAGTTGACGCGTTTTTACTGATCGCGCAAGGAAAAATCCCAACTCTTAGTTTTCAAAAAGAGTGCCTATAGTCTTTAGAAAATTAACACATTGACCCCTCAACCGGCCTGTACCAGCTTTGAGAAGTACCCACAACCCAAAAAATTTATAAATGCAAAATAAACACAACAAGATGAAGATACTCAGGCATCAGTCTAAGGGATAAATGGTCTTGAAGATATGCATCCAACCAAGGTGTTGGCAACTACTCTTAAGCCAAATAATAGCACAGGTTCTTTGACAAATTTCAAATCTCAATAAAACGTTCAAAATACCACACAAGGGAAAGAGATCAGCAAACACAGTCAGTGTTTTTTTATAAGTCTTTTCACCCCAAAGCCAAACAAATCAATTCCAGGTCATACAGACCCAGAATAGCAGTGTAAACAATTTTGGAATCAATTTGGTTTCAGAAAAGACAGCATTTAGGAGAGTTGTGGTGATTCATTAGAAAATTATTTTCTCATCCAGGCAAAGCCAAACAAGAAAAAATCATCATGAATCCACCTTTGCTTGCCAATATCCATAAGCAAAGCACTCAATTATGCCCCAAAAGACTTCATGATGTCCTGAGACACTCTCCTAATATGCTCATAGCTGTATTTTTTATGAAAAATACAAGCAACCATCAACTTGTGCTCGCTTCAGCACAACGACGAGGGATTAAAAGTGGGGACCGCAAAGCACTGTTGGAAAGCTTGGATACCGCTGACTAGGTGCAGCTGTGTTTGACTGACGGGCTGTATAAAACTCAGAATAGGGGGAGGTATCTGTTTTCAGTCTGTTTTTTGTAAATTCAGCTCAAAAATGGCCAGGAGTCAATGGGTTAAGTTCTGTTTGTTGAGCTGCCGAAATCCGATCTCCTAAACAATAACCCATAGTAGCTAATGTTCAAAAGAAATCACATTTTAAGAGATCGCACTAAAAGACATTGTTTTCGCTACTATTCATACGGTAAAAAGCACCATTTTGAAGTATATTATGGCTTTTAAGAGAAATAACAAAACTTCTACAACCCAACTTTTTTTCTTCTTTCAGTATATCATTTTTCCGTTTATATTTAACTATTTGAGCAAGTAAAAAATGGGGGTAACCGACTTCGTTTTTCTGTCAAAGCGATTTTAAGTAAAAAACGCGCGTCTTTTGCTGTGTTTTCTTGTACAACTGTGGCGCGCGCACTTAATACCGGAAAATTCGAACAAACAGCGCGCGCCACTATGCACAGAAGGGGTGCGCAGTGCAATTCAAGGGAATTACCTTAAATAAGGTATTTTATTATTAGTCCTAGGCCTTCGCGGTTTAGCAAAGAACGCCTAGTCATTTTATTTGTTTTAGAAATTCAGTTCAAAATATCGCACTCGTAAGAAGAATATCTCTCTTTTTTTTACGAGAAATAGAGGTAAGAACCCTAAAAGAACACATCAGCTGTGCACTTAAATGTTTTGTCTTTCAAAATTTAGCCAAATTACGCGGGATTACGCGGAAATTTGTGGATTACGCGGAGAAAGCCAAATTACTCGCTTCCGCACAAGCGCGTAATTCCAGAAGCCCTGCATGAGGCTTTCCACATGCATTGCTTTTGAGTCTGCTACTATTTCTGGCCCTCATTTGAAATGCTAAGTAAAATAATTAACATAAACAAGCCTCTTTATGCTAGCTAGGGGAATGCCTTGGTTGACTACAAGCACTTTTTTCACTTCTTTGCTCATTTTGTGCAGTCGACCTATCCCCCTACCATTTGAGCATTTCCAGGTATGCAAAATTCTTTTGCATCCTTTTGCAGGTGAAAGGGATTAGAATCAACGAGACAGCAATTGAAAGTTGGATTGTTGAAAAGGTAAAATAATACTTCCACTGCCACATGCAGCCTCTCACATTATTTTGTTGTGTTTTTTGTTCCTCGTTTGTGTATTACGATTCTATTTATTTACAGGCCAACAGACCAAGACCTAAAGGAGAGGTTTTTGTATATCCCTACAATTTTGGATGGAAGGAAAATTTCAGACAGGTTTGCTAAAAATTTAAAGGTTTTGTAAAGAACTTTTTTCCCCCCCATAATTAATTCTTTGATAACAGCCCACTAGTTATCAAGGCTCAAGAAAGTAGTTATTTACATATATGGTCAGGGGAAAAAATGTTGTGATGGTTATCACAGGGCTTCTGGAATTACGCGGAAAAAAACTCAAAATTACGCGGGATTCTTTGCTAGATTACGAGCTAAATTACACGGAAAATCAATCATTACACGCTAAATTACGCGGGATTTTGCAATAAATTTTTCTTTAAAAATCATTTGCGGGATTCTTTACTGAATTATGTGCTAAATTACACGGAATATCAACTGTTACGCCCAAACTACATTTTGTACCGAAAAAAAAAGCACGAAATAACTTGAAACAGTTTATTTTTGCGCGAAAATATCTTAGGCGAGTTTTCATTGGCTCCTAGCCACCAGCCAATTAAAAAAGGTATTTTATTATTAGTCCTAGGCCTTCGCGGTTTAGTCATTTTATTAGTTTTCGAAATTCAGTTAGAAATATCGCACTCTTATGAAGAATAGCTGTTTTTTTTTACAAAAAATAGAGGTAAGAACCTTCAAAGAACACGTCAGCTGTGCACTTACGCGGGATTAAGCAGAAATTTGTGGATTATGCGGAGAAAGCCAAATTACGCGCTTCCACACAAGCGCGTAATTCCAGAAGCCCTAAAATCACCATAGCAATATTGGGTGTGCTTTTAAAGGAGCATTAGAGATATTGAAAGTTCTATATTTTTTAAATTTTATACTATTTCGAAATATTTGTCCTTGAGAGAGAAAAAAATGTTACCAAAATGTATGCTTCAGATGAATAACTTTTCTTTAGCAATTTTTTACTGTATATTTTTTTACAAATACAAATTTGGCGTCCTCTATGTATCTGAAGGCATTTGCAGTGCAAATGTGCTGTATAAATCACCATCATCTTGATCACTGATTTTTGTAAAGCAACTTGTGCTTTATGTGTACTCACATTCATTTCTTTCTTTTCTAAAAAAAAATGTCTTGATATTTTTTTTCAGGTATTATGTTGGTCACATGACTACCTGGGAGATGGTATCACATGGCCTGTTCTCCCAGGATGCGATCAGTACACACTCACAGTGAGTCCTCCAAATTCAGCTGTGGTCTGGTAAAACCTCCAGTTTTGTTAGACTATATGGTGACTTTTATATGATGGCTATATGGTGACTTGTATTTTATCCTTGCCTATAGGTGGAACAACTATGGCAAAAAGAGCTCAAGCGTAATCGCACAGTAAGTTTCATCAAGCACCCCCTCTTCCTCTATCTCTTTATCCCCACATCATCTTATATCAACCCTGTCCTGTCTCCTGTCCTCTCCCCTCCTATTTGCTCTATTGTTTCTCACCCCACCCCCACTATCCCTTTACCCATGCATGATCTTCCATTCACCTTGTACTTGTAGTGTCTTCTGTCCTCTCCCCTCATATTTGCTCTATTGTTCCTCACTCCACCCCCACTATCCCTTTACCCCTGTGCATGATCTTCCATTCACCTTGTACTTGTAGTGTCTTCTGTCCTCTCCCCTCATATTTGCTCTATTGTTCCTCACTCCACCCCCACTATCCCTTTACCCCTGCATGATCTTCCATTCACCTTGTACTTGTAGTGTCTTCTGTCCTCTCCCCTCCTATTTGCTCTGTTGTTCCTCACTCCACCCCCACTATCCCTTCACCCCTGCATGATCTTCCATTCACCTTGTACTTGTAGTGTCTCCTGTCCTCTCCCCTCCTATTTGCTCTATTGTTCCTCACTCCACCCCCACTATCCCTTTACCCATGCATGATCTTCCATTCACCTTGTACTTGTAGTGTCTCCTGTCCTCTCCCCTCTTATTTGCTCTATTGTTTTTCACTCCACCCCCACTATCCCTTTACCCATGCATGATCTTCCATTCACCTTGTACTTGTAGTGTCTCCTGTCCTCTCCCCTCTTATTTGCTCTATTGTTTTTCACTCCACCCCCACTATCCCTTTACCCATGCATGATCTTCCATTCACCTTGTACTTGTAGTGTTTCCTGTACTCTCGTGATCTATTTGCTCCTTCTCACCCTTCTGCTTCCCACTACCCCTTAACCTTTGCATGATCTTCAATTAACCTTGTACTGCCTCCTATCTTCTTCTATTAGCTATTTTGTCCCTTTCTCCATCCACCTCTATCCCTTTCCCCCAACATGATCTTACATTAACCCCTCTATCTTCCTCATTCCTATATGATCTTCTTCTGTCCCTACATGATCTTCCATTTACCCTGTACTGTCTTCCATCTCTCGTCTCCTATTTGCTCTGCCATTTCCTATTCCTCCACCCTTTTTATCCCTACATGATCTTCCCATGTCCTCTCCCCTCCCATCTGTATTTTTTTTGTTACCTTCTCAACCCCATCGCTTACTGCATCTCCATCTTTCTCCATCTCTTACTGCATGTTGCCATCCACTCTTTTTTTCTCCTAATTTCATCCCCTCTCTATCCCACAGGAAACCCAAGCACTCAGTTTGTATTTTTTGTACGGAAGAAAATTTGTATTTACAAATATACTTCACTTTACTTTATTCTTGTGTCTTGTTTCCCTTTCACCACCCATATACAAGACGAGTGAAGAAGAAAGAGAGAGCCTAGAGCATCGATAAAGAAAGAGAAAGAGATGCCTAGGGCACCATCTTCTATATTATATGGGTGGTGAAAGGGGAATGAGTGATTAAAATGGCCCCATGGTACTCAGGAGAGATCCCAAGACACAAGAATAAAGTGAGACCACTACTATGAAATCTATTTTCTTTAATTTTCCATTTTTTCATCACTATACAAATTCTCTTGCGTACTAGAATACAAACCAAGTGCTTGGGTTAACTGTGTCTATCCTTGCCAAAATTATTCTTGTTAGTCCCTGTTTCCATTTTTTCTAATATATCTACATATCTTCACCTTATCACAATCTCTCTGTATACCTCAAAAAGTTTTGTCTAAGAGTAATCTTCTTGATCATTCAGGGGCATATTTAGGAGTTCCAAAAGGGGGGCAGTGAAGGAATCAAAGAGAGGGAGCCAATTTTTTTATTTTTTAAACCAAATCTATGAGAATAGGGGGTGTGGCTCCGCACACTTGGCCCATACCCTAGCCCACTCATGTGTGACTTTCGCGATGTCCATCTATTGATTTTGTGAGTTAACTAGCTTGGAGGCATATCAACCTTAGCAGCCACTTTTACTACTTAACACAGGTAGCCCATGATGTGGTCAAGTCGTATAATGGTGCCATCCTGGCATGGAGGGAAGGTCTATGGACATGTTGCTCAACACCCTGGACAGATGAGTCGCGCATGAAGATAATTCCTGGGGATGTTGTCATGGTTACAAGATGGAGGAAGTAAGTGATGATGATGACAGTTGTGATGTTTAGTCAGGCGCGAATTTATATGGGAGTTCCTTCCCCCCCCCCCCCCCCACTTCCTTACTCAGGAAACCCTGAGACAAAGGATGTAAATGACATTGAAGATAATCATTTGATAGAAATGTTGACATGAGTTATGATAACTTTTATTTCAGGCACTGGCTATATGGAGAAAAAGTGACAAATCATTTGAATGGTAAGATGTGTTCCACTTTGCAATTTAGTTGCAAGGCAACAAAGTATGTTATGTCAGATTATTACAAATCATGCTCAGCATGATGGTAAACGGGATAAGGTGTTGGGCATTATGAGATATGTCACTCAAACTGCTGTTTTGTCCCCACTTGTCGCTAGTGGCTTGTCTCAAAAGTGTCATGTCAGACAAAAAGGCCCGGTTGACGTGGTAGGATATTTGTAACTTTAAAGCATTTTATTTATGACATACGGAGCCATGTCCAATAAGCCTCCAAATGGTTGAAAATTTACAAGAACGATATTCATGTCACATCACCGCATGTCACGTTATCAAATGTAACGTTGTCGAATGTCTGTTTTCGCGAATCCCACGCTGCATGACACCAGATCAAATGTCAAGTCACGTCATGGCATGTCACACGGCATGTCACGTAATCAAATCTAACGTTGTCGAATGTCTATTTGCGCGAATCTCACGCTGTATGTCACGTGATCAGATGGCAAGTCACGTCATCGCATGTCAAAAGGCATGTCACGTAATCAAATATCACGTCATCGCACGTCAAGCGAAATTTCACGTAATCAAACGCATCGTCATCGCATGTCACGCAATCAAAATTCACGACTTGGTCGAGTTTCACAGTATTTGATGCCAGAAACTGTTGTTTATTTTCAGGGAATCACAGCGAGACGGGGGTGATTTCTGAGAAGGGATGGTTCCCAAGTAGCTGTACAGAGAGACACTCGCAGTATCACTCCAACGGAACGGCTGCCAAGAAAGCGGACTAAAACATGACTCGAGATCACTGCAGTGCCAGTCGGCTAGCAGCCCTAAACGCGGATTCGATTTCACAGCGCCAGCGCCAGCGCTAACAGGACGGTAGTTGAAATCCGTTTAATATATCAACGGGACTTTCAGGTCACGAATGCACAAAAATAGCCTGCTAGCCGGCTATCATTGTGGGTTATTCGGAAATGTTTTATTTTGGAATATTGGGAACCCTGTGCGCTGGGCCGAGGGTGCCCACACATAAGAGCCGGCTAGCACAAAAAGCGCACACGAGCTTTGTGCATTGAGTGCACAAAGGAAGTAGAAAACGGGACGCAATCCAGAAGTATGACTTGAGTAAAGGAAATATGGTCTGGGAAGTCGAAGTTGAGAAATATCATTGATAGATTGCAACACAAATTATCTTCCAACACACGCAGTGAAAAGACGTGGGCACGGGTAGCAAAGAAAGGTCTTAAAATTCCTGCAAAGGAAAAGCAGATTACGCTAAAAAAGGCACCTAAAGCTCCAACTACGAATTGAAATAATAACCTAAATACGGAAGGAAATGGCACAAGCTGATATGTTTGGTTTT
Source organism: Nematostella vectensis (assembly GCF_932526225.1). Taxonomy (NCBI): domain Eukaryota; kingdom Metazoa; phylum Cnidaria; class Anthozoa; order Actiniaria; family Edwardsiidae; genus Nematostella; species Nematostella vectensis. The sequence continues at coordinate 8,434,073 of NC_064044.1, forward strand.
AACTTGATGGCGAAATAAAATCCGGTGATCTTTGTACCTAACAGAAATCGATACATTTGAATTTGTAAATTGTAAATATGTTACAATAATGTGTTGGTAAAGAACTTTGTAATAAATCATATGGTTAATTATTTGCATCCCTTTTAGTGCACCTCTCTGTCCGCCCCTTCGCTCGCGCAACTGCTATCAACCTTTCTGAGATCAAAACATTGGATTGAGTAGGCGTAATCAAGAACCTGCTAAGTGAACCTATTGATACACTATTTTAATACACTATTTTAATCAATAAATGGCGAAAAGAGTAATAATTAGATAAATTCCATGCATTGTGGGCAGGACAATAAGTACTCTGCAAGAGACGTACCCTGCTAGCAGTCTTCTTCCTGTTTGTCTCTTTGAGGTCAATCAACGATGACCCGTCTCTGTTCTTTTTGTTCTCGTTAGACGCGACACGCGGATTAGTGAACTGCAAGAAATAAATAGGAAGAAAGCTCTGCGCTGGCGAGTATACTCGCCTTCAAGACCATTGACTTAAAAAGCGTGCCCCCCCCCCCCCCCCCACCCCAGGCTTTGTGCCCTACCCTCTTTTCGTCGTTTCCGCATTTCCGGCCGCGCGTGTTATGCGGTTTTTATACGGTAACCAGGAAGTAGAATTAATCGGAAACGTGTATGCGGATATCGTAGCATCCGACCAACCTTCTTTGTGTGATATTGCTTTATGTCCGGACGAATGAAGTATAAAACGAGTGGATTTTGCTTTAGTCACTTCCCGTTTCTAAAATCTGATCCAAAGAATTTTATTTTTGTGGTTTGATATTTGATAACAACCCTCTTCGAATCGAATCTTTTTATACGACACTGCGGCGCCAGTCAAGTACTACTGTATTTGTAAATGTTATTGTTTAAAGATAAAGAAAAAAACGCGGGAAAAGCCATGTGACGACTATCTCGGCCATGGGAGCTTGGGCACTGATCCGTGACGTAACGGCTGGCACAAAACACAGCCGAGTAAGTGAGTGGGAGAGAATTTTTTTGATCGCGGTAAGCAATCTGCACTTTACCCGGCTCGTATTCCTACTACAACGCCAAAACAAACTGCGTATAATAGCACTGAAGGGTAGATATATAAAATGGCCTCCTCAAACTTCCAGAGAAGGCACTGTCTATGTTTCTAAGGTAGGCAACCAAACGAATGATAGTTCCGTAGATGACAGCGGTTCCCCCCGTAGGCAATTACTTCTTATCCCTAAATTGTAATTCCTTGATTGAAACCTTCAGAATTTCGGGGTGAAATTTCATCAGGAATAAGGTTATGTTTCAATCACTCCGTCTTCGCCGGTTCGAGTAGCTAATTACGCGTTCGCCTATTGCAGAAGAATATTAATGACTCACTTTCTCCCATCGATAATTCATTTTGCTATCAACGAACCATCAACACAGACCCAAGCCCAGATAAATATTGATTTCCTGCCACTTTCATATGTCGCAGATTACGATTCGAAGTTTTGATGAAAACGTCAATTCGAAGACTTGATCATTAATAACAGTATCACTTTCGGTTTATTTTGTGATTTCGTTTCTTGTACGTAGTGGTGTGGTGTTATTTTTGCAATCTGTTCTCATATGTGAGTAGTGCTGAAAAGAAAGCTCGTTTATGCTAATCGAAAACGATTATTTGATAATGTCGATTGAAAATCATGCAATCTTGTACACCAAGCAAAATCCGTTTCAGGATTTGTCAGATTTGAATGATAACTTGAATTTCGGCTGGTAATTTCCGTAATGACAAGTCCAGGAATTTTGTTGCGCTAGAGTGGTGAGGGCTATGTTTACAATTCCATTGTTTGCCGCACAGAATCATGAAAATTCCTGTGTAAATTTGAATAGTGCATTGTACATTCTTCTCTGTTTATTGTTTATGTTCCGACTGGACTCTCCCATCAGATTTGCAACTAATTTTCACCAACACGTGATTTTTCGAGTAGTGTTTTTAAGATCTCGTTGAGACTGTTTGTTTTCCAAGAGAATCTATCAGCAAATCTTTGTGGAAGCGATCGTTTATTGACAAAGACAAATGTACTTAATTTACAGCGATAATTCAACCCGCTTCTCTATTCATTCCCCGTCGCTTTTCTCTTTAAGCAAAGTATTATTTATATTCATTCATGTTTTTCCTTTATATCTGAAGGAATTTACATATGGGGTGTGCGAATACTTATTTGTGTAAACATAAAAAGCATAGTTATCTTTCCTGCGTTTCGAGCGGTTATCCTTTTTATATCTTATTCATATATGCTACAAGATTAATATTTCTCGCTGAAACAGAAAAGATTAATGGCACTTTTCTACCTAGCAATTCCATTTAGATTTTTGAATAAAGTCAATACTACAGCCTCAAAATTTCAGGTGTTATTAATGTATTTTTTGTTTTTTTACATTGAGGAAATGAAAAGTATAATAAAACAATAAACTCTTTTTTTTATAAGAACATCTTATTTTTAGCTAAGGCTGGGCCATTTTATTTTCTATAATTTCCAATGTTCTATAATACCCAATGAATTATTAGGAATAGGATTTAATAAATGATCAACAAAACAATTTGAGAATGCTTTGGATTAACAAAACAATATTTTGCTACTATCTGAGCCTCAACATGGTCTTAGAATAGAATATTTTGTTCTTAAAATTCGTTTAAATCTGTTCTTATAAAAAAGGTTCTAATAAAAATTAGTTTATACAATCATAACACCAGGTATAAAATGCGTGTTACTCCTCATATTTTGTATTTCTCAGGTGATATCTATGCCAACAAACGCCCATTTGTCACAGTTTTAGTTACTATATTAAGACTGATAAAGATTTCAATGATTTTAGTCAAACATCAATTTTATTTTGTTTGGGTAAGGCTAACAATAATTAAAATCTGTCACAATTATGATAAACCAAGCTCCATATTCAGTGTGAACTAATTTCCTAACATGAGAATAAGGCCATGTGCTTGATTGATTGGTTTAGACAGTAAATTTGCCAGGCCTTTAACTAGGAGGTTTTGTTGGTTGTAAACAAGAATTGGACAAAGCATAGATATTTTTTTTTGTTACTAAAAAATGCAACCACAAAAAAATGGACTAGACTACACACTTAAATTTAAGATTTTTGAAAGAAAAAAATAGGATTGGCCTTTTGGGGCCCCAATAATTAAAAAAATTATATGAAAATGACCAGTAGGGGTGTGGCTGTGCCCCTATCTTTTTTTTAATTTTTACTGTATCGTGCCCCCCCCCCCCCCCCCAAAAAAAAAAAAAAAAAAAAAAACTTGCTATGGTCATGCCTTTTCCATCCAACCTTTGGAAACTTTGGAAGCTATACTATTCCTAGTGTAGTCTTGTACCCCAAGTCTCTAATAAATCTTACTCATTTGTTTGCCAAATATGCGCCTGTTATAGATTGATAGAAAATTACAGGAAAAACATAATTCCTACTGTTTAAAATGGACTTTTTGGTTTGGCGAGGGTTGCTAACACACCATGTGCTTTTCCCCTACCATAGTTATTTGCCTGCTAGTTATATGTGGAATCACAAAAAAAAATGGACATGGAGCTTTGATGAGCTTTGTCTGTTGAGAAACTGGTATGATGGTAGAACAATAATTGAAATAGGATCCAAAGCCTGCCTTTACTATAACTATAATCACCAAGTTGTGTTATTTTATTGTTCAAGGAATGGTTCATGGCATTATTCAGGATAGCTGTATTTCAGATGTCAACAGTTTCCCGAGCAAGCACTTTCCACTTCCTGTGAGTTCACAGAGCGACTCACAGAGTGGTTCTGGTGTCATAATGGCTGCAAGCTCTCCTAAAGATACTGGCTTGTCTGGGCAGTTTTCTGAGTGCAATGATAGCCCACGGGAGGTTGACTTTTTGTCTGAGGAGCACATTGAGGAACTGTTGGATATCATTGATAGTCTTCGTGGCAAGACAGAGCACCTGCAAATACACTGTGAAAAATTAGCACTGGAGAAAGCTGGGCTGGAAGATAAATTGATTGCAAAGGAGAGAGAAGAGCAGAAAAGAATAAGTGATTATGAAAGAACAATAAGTGAACTAAGGGAATTGAATACAAAGCTGGCTGCCAAGCAAGATGAAGGTTTGTATTGATTAATCTGTTTTCAGAATATAACTCCTCTCTAAGCATCCAATTAACCTTGTCTCAAAATACTTCACTTTCCGAACTACTCAGAATCTCATCAACAAGGGAATCAGTGGAAAACGGTAAAAATAAATAATGATTACGTTTTTGAAAGACTGAAGGGCTGTGGATTACATTTGTTTTGTTTTTCTTTGCATCACAAATGAAATTGGTAGGAAAAAGAGTTTTTTCTTAAGAAAATCATCTTTCTTGAAGATGCAGGTGTTGTGGACAGTTCCACTGACCATGGAATTGATATTTGTAGATTCTCCTCAAAATTCTCACAACTCTAGCAAAGCAGGGTAACATATGACTGTAAAGAGATTATTGCACAGAAAAGGGTCATTATAATTTGTTTGTATTATGAATTTTAGAAAAGAGCAATAAGGTTCCCGTTTGGGTAAAGACAGCAGTCGATGCAGAGCATGCTTTGAGGGAGAAAGCTGAAGCCGAAGACAAAGTAAGTTTAAAAGAGTCAGTATTTGGAAGCATTTATGCATCAGTCCCTGGAGAGATTTCACTCAGATTTTAAACAACGAGATTTTATTCAAAACTGGGAGGGAATTCCTGGCTAAATTGGGAGAGTTGGCAGGTATGCTTAATGTGATATGAAATTTACCACTCTACACAGATGAATCTTTAGAAAAAAAAAATTAATATACAGGCATGCATCATCAGCCAACAATTTTATTACAGGTAGAATGACAATTGATAAATTAAAATTTTACATTAATATTATATCTGCTGCCACAACTGTGCCATATCTTGGGATTTGCTTATGATCTTTTCCAACGTGTGAATTAGTAGTATCTAACCACTCTTGCTTGCTGATGTCCGTTTTTATGCTTAACTCTTTCTATGTTCATCAGGCGAGGTCCCTTGAGATAAAATTAATGGAAAAAGACAAGCTTATATCTAACTTGGAATGGCAGCTAATGGATGTTGAGTCAACAGTGGTTTCCTTACAAGGGGAGCGGGACAGACTTGCTGTTGAACTAGATTGTATGCTAGCTCGTGAGCAAGATCACTTTGAGACATACGGGATGGCAAGCGTTGATAGAGGTGTATTCTCGGATGTAGATGATGAAGATATTGAAGAGCCTTGCCAAAAGTCTGAAAAGCATCCTCGCCGGCACCTTAGTGATTTGTCACGTCATGGTGACTCTAAAGTAGATGATCTATCATCTTTAGTTCAACATAAATCCAAATCAAATGCTTCGTCTGATATGGACATGTTTGCCACTGCAGAATTCGGGCTTGGCGGTCTTAAAAGAACTACTAATTTCAATAACATTAACGACGTTGATGAAACTGTTGATTTTCATGAAGAGCGACACACAAGCTTTGCAAACTCTAATATAACAGACTTATCGGCATCATTCCCTGTACCAAAGAAGCCTTTAGTTTCATCCAGTTGGCAGAGCTTTGGGAGTGACTCTGAGTGTGATTGGAGGGAAGGCAGTCTTAGGTCCGATAGAGCATGTGGTGTCACTGAACAAGCTGTTTCCATGCTTCAGCTGTCTACCGCAGAGGAGGCATTTGAGGATGCTTTGGATACTGATTGGACGTTGGACGGAAGGAAGGCGGGAAATCAGGGTGCATCATGTCGCAGCTCCTCCTCTGCATATTTTAGTGATTCTGCCCCTGAGATTTCCCAGGACTTGTTCAGTTTTACCCCAGATAGCATAATCAATGTCTCAACTGGTAAGTAGCATGTTTGTCTTTGTGTCTTACTCTGGGCGTCTGTCTGTACGTCCATTTATCATTCTTGTGAAGGTTAACATGTGAAAATGAAAAAAAGAACCAGAGTAGTGCAACTTAACTCAGCCTACCTGTAGGCTTTGATAGTTTTCCGGCACGAAAACCCCCAAAACACGGAGTTCGCATACCACGGCAACCATGGTATGCGAACTTGATGTTTTCGGGGTTTTCGTGCCGGAAAACTATCAAAGCCTACAGGTAGGCTAAACTTAACTGGGCTGAACTTTAGGATACCTGTCCACTAGCTTGCATTTTCCTCATATTTACTGGCTCATTCTACAGAAATCGAGGTGCAAAGTCCCATTGTGATCTCTTGTTGATGGTTCTTCTGCTCCCATTGTGTCCATTTAGGTGAGGTGCTCCACTCTCCTTCCCCAGCTTCTCCAGAAAGCATTCGCAAAGCATTTGAAGCAGAAAATGCCAAAGATGGGAATGCTGATGATTGGGGCGAAGTCAAAACACCAACAAACCAATTACCAGAATCTGAACTTAAAAGCGAGCTTGGTAGACTTCAAGATACAGATCCAATAGACACAGCACGGCCTGTAAAACTTCCTTCATCGCAGGTGGACATGAAGTCTTCCGACAATTTGATGTCACACGATGTACAATTTTTTACTCCCTCTACATTCCCTGATGATAAAAATTCATCAAAGCAAGAACTATTAAAAGAAACTGCAGTTTCTGTGAGTTTGCAAACGCATTTAGCGCCTGTTGTTCCTGTTACACCACAGTCTGATACAAGGGCCGTAGAACTATTGACTCCACAGCAGGAAATGACGTCACCAGATATGACATCAAATTGGCTACCGCCTTCCACAACTCTGGAGCGAACCATCTCCATGCGTAGTGACAGTGTCGTTGATACGTTTAACAGAGATGCTGTCAATCATCAGCGCATGGGCAGTATGCCCATCGTAAAGTCTGCTGACCAGAAGAATGGTACTACGGGTGCAAATCCAAAGCTTGATGCGTACCAGCGATGGAAATTGAGCGGAAGAGTGGGTCAGCCCCCAGCCAAGCTGAAGATCTCCCAGTGAGTATTTGCCAATCACGCCGCCATTTTATGCTCCCGCTCAATGCCGAGTCGCACAAAGAATCCATTTCCATCGGCTAATTCAAGCGAAATAACAACCAATGCATTTTCAATCAAATATCGTCAATTGGGTATCATACTCCATTCATAGATTGTTATTCTGAAATTTTCTTGTGAATAAACGTTGTATTTTTAATTATAAACAATAACAAAGAAATGGTTGATTGCCATTCTTTAAAAAAAAACTTGCTGTTGGTAGGGAGCAGGTACTTGTACAATAGCATCTAGGGTGAAGAAGGGGGCAGGGGTAGGAAGGGCAGCGGGCACAAAACAAGAAAGAACGAGAAGGGGATACGCGCTACTAATAGGGTGGTTATCTGGGGTACTCACATATGCTCATCGAAAGTATAATTTTTATTCCTTCCGTGTTTTAATCTGATTTATTTTCTGTTTGTTACTTTCAGGTGCTGACATTTTGGCGTTATCCCAAACAATTTACCATGATAGTATTTGTGCGTTTTTCACTATTCTGTGAACCCTCTCAGGCGATTTCCAATAGCTCGTTTCTGGCTTCCGGCATTTATAATCCTTCAAGCGTTTTCATTGGTCAACACTGAAATGGTTTCTGTAATTATCTCTCCTCTTGCCACCCCTCCGCAAGGTGCTGACCAATCAAAATCGTCAAATGCAGCCCCATTGTTTGAATTACAGAAGCCAGAAAGCGGTTTAGTAGTTGGAAATGATTGACAAGAGTTCGGAGAATCTTGAAAGTCGTAAGTAATATACGAGTCGTCTGTTATAAATAGAGAGACACCCGCAAGAAAATCTTCGCTCAAGGTATCTTAGTCGCGAGGCCGCAAAGAAGACTGGTAGCAGGAAACACAGAACGTACTGCAGTATGAAGCAAGGGCATGTGGATATCACATGCTAGGGAAGCCAGAGGTCTTCGCAGGCGCTCCCCAAAATGGGGGCCAAATTCAGAAATCGCTGGAGCCTCGACATGTACCAGGAACTTATTAAAATGGGTTTAGGGGGAAACTGAATGAAGAAATATGCATCATTTGATATAATGAGAGCTAAAGGCCATCCATCAATACCCGTCCACAGGAGTCTGGGCTCGACTCGTGCTCGGGTCTGACCATTCTCGTTCCGTGAGTCTTCTGGGTAAATTTCCAAACCCAGTCTAGTTTCCATTGTCGGGTAATGCGTGATGTCGTCGGGAATATACAGAATAATATAAACATTTCTGAGTAGTAACTTTAAGTGATGGAGGTTGATATTTTTGTGGATTGGCCATGAAAAGATGGTATTTGCGATTGCACATTTATCCATAATTTATTATTCCCTAAAGCTCTCATATGTGGTATTGGCTTATAAAAGATGAATAGATTCGCACTACTAAAGATAGGAAATTCTCGATATTAAAGCATCAAAATGCTTACTGTGAGTTTACCATGATTTTCTCGGGGCATAACTTGTAGTTGTCCCCTTATGTTTCTACACGAGCGCATTAGGCAGTTCTTTTATATCCCCTTTGCTTTTTTCTTTCATCAAGTGGAAACTTATCTTTCATTTGACGAAAGTTCTATTAGCGTAGCCATGAAAGATTATTTCATGGTTCGAGTCAGAAAAACAAATTCAGTCATTAAAAAAAAATAGATAAACATAACAAATATAATATAGAATTGTGGTTAAATATTCATTTAACACCCCGCTTCGGATTTTCTCTTTCAGTTCGAACAAAAATAGGCATTATTTGGTCAGCGGACTTTTAGAGTTCGCGCGTTGCCCATGCGCGTGACCAATTTGTTGACCTAGAAGTCTTGGACTTGTCTTTTGTAGAGATGGATGCAACTCCAGAAGTTTCCCCCCAAAAAACGGACACTTCCCCAACTTCTCAATCCGAAAATCCTACAAAACCAATAGAACAATCTCCCGAACCTGCTGTTCAAGTCAAAAAGGGAACCAAGCGAAAAGCCCCCTCCGATAACAAGCTATACATTTGCGAAATTTGTCATGTCGAGTTAAACTCTGCGAGTCAGGCGTTTCAACATTTCCAAGGGAAAGCACATCTTGGGAAAGTACGAGTTCTTGAACAAGTTTCGGAGGTGGTAAGGACATTGTGCTTTAAGATTAAAGGGCTTTTAAGGTATTCTGTGGGAATTTAAAGTATGTGTTATTCATAACATAACATGCTTAGTCAGTGATACCAAACTGTTCCCTTGTCTTGTGTCCGAAAGATAGTCAAAACAGAGGGAAAAATACGGAAGTTTGAATAACACAAGATCGGTTCATTTTGATATTTGTAGAACTAATTTTTTTTATAACGCTTGGCTTTGAATATTTAATATAAGATTTTTTTTCCGAATAAGATCGTTGATAAAAATGACAAAAGTAAACAATACACGAGCTTAGTAACTTATCATATTTTACCTTTTATTAACTACAATTGAAAAAAACAACTAAATAATATTTTAGCCAAGACAAACGAAAAAATGTTTTGATTCCCAAATCGCCGTTTTAAAGACTTTATTTTATGAATTCAAGTGAAACTATTTAATTAAAGTTTATTATACTCTATTTAAACCCTAAACCACTAAAGTCTTTTAGACATAGCCCTAATGTATTTCACTGTCGTCGAGATACATCCTCAGTCAGCAAAGCTGCAGAATTTTAATTCCTTATTGTCTCTATTTGGTTTATCAGGTTAAAGCTTATTCAATAATTTACCACAAATTAATTATTAACTTAATTACTATGATGTTTTCATTTCGTTTTAGAAAACCATGAAAGCAAACATACTGTACAAATCATCTACACTGTAAACTTTTTTTAATGTTTAATAAACAGTGACAATCAGTGCAGCAAAACATGTTTTTAAAGCAAACATGCCAGCATTTGGTTATTCACTGATAAGATCTCTAAAATATTCCAGTTAGTGGAGAACTTTGATCATCACATTTTTGTGATGACGGCTTCTAACAATGTATGTGTTTAGCAAGTGTTATGTGGGAAGACTGACACAGCTTTGAAAACTGATAAAGAATTGTGTTGAAGTTTTGTTCTGATGTGATTGGTGTTCTCAAAGAAGCTTATAAGCAACTGCTAACAAAAAGGAAGCTCAAGTTAATCACTTTTTTTTACCCTAAAGACACCTTAACAATGTGTTTTATTGAAGGTGTTCTGTTTGAAAATGAAACATCTTTGAAAATTATAAAAGAATCATGCACTATTATCCTCATTTTCCTAGGGTTGGCTTCCAGCATTTGCTTACATAATGTAATGGCTCAAAATAATCACTTAGTCCTTGAATGACTGACGCCACGCTGATTACCTATGCTGGGTTCTCAGCATGGCCCCTAAGGGGGTACCTGAGGGTCATTATGTGCTGTTGTCTTATTGGGTCACCCAAAGAAAGCACCTACTGTTTATTATACTGACAAACCAACCAGCAACAACAATATTTATCTTTCTCATGCAAACTTAGATGTGCTTAAAGGTGCTGTGTGACAAATGGTAAAAGTGCATTATTTTTATTTCATGTTTTATTTTGTAGACCATTGGTGGACACATACCAATATGATGTTAACACCCTCATATTTGGTTACTGTACATAAGAATGCCTTTTTTAGTTTCTTAAAAAGTTTCTAAAACACTAGTGGGACCTATTGAAAAATTATTGTTGCCATTGGAAATATTCATGATATTCTGCCGAGCATATAAGTGCTTACTTGCTGGACATTTGTCTACAGTTAATTATGAGGATTATTTGTTTAGCAGAGTCGCTCCCATAGGCTGATATTAAAAACATAGGGTAAATATCTGCTATCTTAAGATTTGTGGCAGGTGTTTGCATTTGATTATTGGTCATTGAAGGCAACAGCTTTAGTGAGAACTCTATATATACAGTTATGAATGTAACATTGCACTGTTAATACCCACTGTTTTTTTATTTTATTTTACCTAAAAAAAATTAACCTCAATTGTATACACTGTACATAAAAGCCAATAAAAATGTTTTTTTCCTTTTAATTTTAAATTTTGTTAAATTTACCTAACATATTGTATAATAGATGGCCAGCCTGACTACAAGAAAGTGGCAAACAAAAGAAAAATCCAAAGAAGCTATGTGCATTATCTTACAGTTAAGTTAAATTTTAATGGTGTTTTATTTTTCTTCAGACCCAACCCCCTAAACCAGCCAAGCCTTTCACCCCTCATCTCAAACCTCCAAAACCCAAACCTGGCTCCCATTTAGACCCAGACACGCACTGTCCCCTGTGCAAGAAATGGTTCAACTCCAGAGTACAGGCAGACTCTCACTACAGCGGGAAGGCCCACCTCACACAGGTGGACCTATACAACATGCAGCCAAAATTTAAGAAAACAAAGGAAGAGGAAGAGTTTGATAAATTGCTTGAAGAAGCCGATGCCATGACTCACCAAGAAGTCAAAAATGTGAAAAACATCAAACTGGGCAAGAATGTTAAAACACAGCTGTACACATGTGAACCATGTAATATCACATTGAACTCTCAAAAGCAGATGTCGCAGCACTTACTTGGACTGAGACATAAAATTGTTGTGGGGAAAGCCCAGCCTCCCCCACCCCCTACCCCAGGGGAGTCAGGTATATGGTGACTTTGTCTGTGAAATTAGGCCCTTTTCCCTGCTATTGTAAATTTTCAGCCTGTCAAAATTCAGCCTGTAGGCTCTTAATCTCTAGGTTTTATTATGCAAGTTTTTACTGTAGCTTTAGAGAAGGGGGGGGGGGTAAAGTCATGGGTACGTTAATCAGCAATTGATCTAGCAAACATTTTTTTTAATCTCTGGTAAGGCAGCTTTGTATCTTTCTGGACAAGGACAAAAATCATAAAGTTTTACATTTTGTTTAAAGGTCTGCCTTGTCTGGAGAATCATATAATAGTTTTGAAAGGGATTTGATAAGACATCGGTACTTGAGGCTCCACTTTTTAAACTAGGGGTTATTTTTTTTCTCTAGATAAGGACAGTTAAACTGGAAGACCTGTCATTTTTATAATACCCCACCCCTATTCCCAGAGCCTCAAAACTTGAACACCCCTATCCCTTTCACTGGATTGAACCCCCAAGTAGTACCTTCTCCATACTCCCCTTAAACCATTACAACTAAGTCTTATCTTTTGAACAGCTACCTGGGAAGGGCATCGCTACAAGAAGCTTGCCACAACACTACTGACCAAAGCATCACAGCAGTCCCCCCTTACTCCAAGCTGCCAAGCTCTTAGTCCAGGGGGGACTAAAATGGGCCAGTACTACTGCCAAGACTGTGACATCAGCATGAATTCCATCAAACAGATGGAGCAACACATGACCAGTGCCAGGCACAGAGATGGTTTAAAAGGTGGTGCAAAAAGGAAAAATAACAAGAACAAAGGGGCATCAGGTAAGTTTACCTTTATTGCAAAATAAATGCTGGCTAAAAAAGTGAGCAGTGATATTGGACTTGGTTTAATAGACAGGAGATGTAACCCCCCCTCCCCCCTCTTGCTTCCACTGTTTCCAATAAACAAACTACATTATTGTAGAGTTAGCTGCTGATCGGAAGGTACAGAATCCCCCCCCCCCCTCCCTCCAATATTTCTTGCTTCCATATTTCTTGTAGAGTTAGCTGCTGATTGGAAGAAACAAACAATTAAAATAAAAAATAAATGTACTGCTAAAATAAATGTAATGCTATTGATAAATTAGATTTAAAGCCATGTTACAGCATGTGTAATAATAGAATCTTATTTGAAATAATAGAATCTTTGAGGTGGCAGTAACTGCGGTAACTTTAAATGCGTAGGTTATTTTTATATTCCCAAATACCTCCTTGGTGACTTGTTTTTATTGTTTCTAGTTAACAAAAGCTTGATAACCCAAGGAAAAATACCACCTCTGTTCTCAAGCTTTGTAAAGCCTGACAAACCAGAACCCAACACATTCCTGGCATGTGCAAATGAGCTACCTTTAAATCTACAAAACACCAACACACCAGGAAACAATGACAGTCCAGTAATAACGAAAAACAGCACTCCAACAATGAGATTTCAAGGAATTATGTCTTCAGAAACAACCTCTACTAATGATGTCCAGAGTAATGCGCCTAGTTTTCCAGGAAATCAACTCAATCATCAGACTTGTACTTTATCATATAGTTCAGCTGGTACCATATCTCCTGGACAGACTCCATGTGTATCTCATGGACAGTGGACACCAAACAATTATATGCAAATCTTCTGAAGTATAAGGATGTTTTTATTGTAATATCCAGCTTTTACTTCCGTAGAATTTTACAGGCTTCTTGTAGGCATAAAACATTGTTTCAGGGGGGGGGGAGTCTTCAGATTTTTAATGTATGAATTTTATATTGGTCCCCAGATGTACCCCTGTATAATATGGAGAAAAGAGAATACAGTTGTTTGACAAAAGGTTGTCATCAACCGGCTTTGCGACTACGCGACAAACCCGCATGTAAGCATGGGTAAAAACCACTGAAGTGCCTAGCTGCATATATTAGCAACCGCTACACCGTCTAAGTCTGAAGTTATGCAGTGGCTTATATATGCAGCTAAGCGCGTAGTTGCAAAGCCGGTTGATGACAACCTTTTGTCAATCGACTGTACACAGTATATTGGAAAAATGTTTACAAACATTAGTAAATGTGATGATGACCTTTGAGGAATTGGCATGATAAACATTGATACAATAAAGTTATCTCTGGTTCAAAGGTGATAGTGTTTCCCATTTCCTTTATCACCATAAATATTTCTTTTCTCTCTTTTGACCATCTCTATTTGCTTCATAAGCTACTGAAAACCACCTTTGGGCTTCCCCAAGCATTGGCCTGCATGAAGGTCTTAGATGGTGTTATTGGGGAAACAGCTATGTAGTAGGCAAAAGATGGTCTTTTATCTTAGAAAACTTGATCCATAACCTTATTGGCTACCTTGTTGGAAGTTAGGCCACCACTCGTGGGACACATTTAGCCTCAAATCCAACACAACAGCTGATGAGCTGTTGATCAAATGGTGGCGATAGCAAGCAGATATTGGGGCCTTCACCCCAATCTCACATTTTTGGCCGAGCACTACGTCCGGAAAAACTGCTTTTCCGGGAGCTTTTAGAGGGCTTGCTTTGCAGGCTACTTCATGGTCTGGTTTACTTTTCACTTATGTGGTTACATGTCAACATAGAGTTCAGTAAATTCTAGTAGTAAAAAATACATAGATGCAACAGCAAATATTTTCATTAATTTATTGTTTCACACAATCAGAGTCAAGGCTCTACATGTTTTGGCTAAACAATAATATTATATAGACAATTACAATTTGCAGATAGGGACAGATTTTACTTGCACTGGAAAATTACAGTACAATGTGTACCTCAGCAACCAAAGCTGTTTGAAAGCACGTTATATAAACTGCCATAAGTTTGCATACAACAGTTTAGCAGCTGTAAATCTTTGTATGGCTAATGTTTGATCCATATTCAGTAAAACATTTTATGACGACAAATACTGTTCTAAACCACAATTGTCTGCAATAGGTAAATGGTAGAGAGTTATGTTACTTCAAGCATTTGTGGATCTAGTCTTACAATCGACCAAGGTCAAAATCTCAGTCAACATGCTGTCCAGATTTTGCATAATCTACCTTCCTATCCATTGGATGCTAACATTATATTCCTTAAGCTCTGGCTTTGTACATTCCAAAGCATGGATAATCTGTAGCTGCATATAACACTGTACAGCTGTGTTATTTAAGAAAGTATATAAACACTGTACTAGGGTTTAGCTTTTACCTTATTTTTTTTTTGCAGTTGTTATGCTTATCATATCAAAAAGACATTAGATATGGCCAGATAAAAAAGTACTTTTTTACTGTCTCAACCCTATGGGCCTTGACTTGTTTGTGTTGTAAATAAGTAGCTCACTCTAAATCCATCATATCAAATTAGATGTTCTCACAATCAATTTATTCCTTGCAGGAAAAAAATATTGAAATAAAGCAAAAGTTGGGTGTTTTATTCTAGAACACCCACACCCATCTGATGTATTTGGTGTTCTGTCAGCATTCACTGTTTACTCCCTTTAGGAATGGTTATAGAAAGTGTCAAGTCAAAAAAGGGACTGACCTGGAAATGTTATGATGGATGGGTGCTAACAATTTATTTTATTTTCTGGCTTAGTATGTATACCTAACATTCTGGAAAGCACTTGAGGATCTTAATTAAAGTGGTGGCCCAGTAGTGGGGCAACGCATACAAGGCTGCACAGACATCAGTGAGGTGGCAGACTGTGCGATTGCACCATGCCACCATGGAAACCATGTGATCCACTTCCTCTTATCCACTCTTAGTCTTCTCAGTCTTCAAGAACTTGAGCAACTCTTTAGGATAGACTCCCTGGTCGATGGCTTTGCACCAGCGGACATACTGAAATCACATTAATATTACAACTGAGTATATACAAGCTCTAGAACCTTATGTAAGATACATAACAATGGCTCATTTACTCCTATTTGCAACTTTGGAATCTATCAACTTGGATTTTTTCAGGGTACACAATCACTCTTAAAAAAGTGAATACCATTCCCTACCCCTTGCCTACAACTTTTTTTTTGGATTTTTGTAATACCTGCAAGAATTTGGGAAAGCAAAATATATAGTCCAAAAATTATGTGTCTCTTTTTTTTTTTTGTGACACAACACAGAAAGTCCCCTTCTTTAACCACACACAAAAATATTTTCCAGAACTGTGGTTTGTTGAACTTTAAGTGGAAACATTATATTTCATAACAATAATATGTGCACAACAACAAACACTACCGATATAAATGGAACGGAGGTAATTTAAACGTACGACGGATAACAAGCAAGTTTCCAAGCTTCAGTTAAACGTCTATCTTTTTCTGACTCGGAGATTGGTTGTTTTAAAACAAGATATTTCCTGTTTTCCCCCAAATGGCAGGTCTGTAAAATACTACTCACCATGTCCAGCTCTTGGCGCAGTTTTGATACTTCGCTCTCTTTTCTCGTTACAGTGTCCTCCAAGCATTTGTAGCGAAGCTTCTTGCGCGCCCGACACTCTCTAGCAGATTGGCGACTGCGCTCAAGTTTTGCTTCTAAGTCTATTTGCGAGGGCTTTCTGCCTCTCTTTTTTCCCTCCAATTTACGGGGTGAGGTGATTTTAGGCGAATGTGGCGATTCGATGGAGGAATTGCTATCCACAGACGAAAAACTGTCGTGCTTTACTCGTCTTCGGCCACGTTTCCAAAATGGCCGTTCTTCGTCTTGTCCAATATGGTTAAATTTTCTTAAAATTTCCTCCTCGTACGAAGAAACTTCCTCCATAACTTGGGAAGACGTTGAGGCCATCCAATTGTCTTATTTTGTCTCTCTTTGTTCGATTTTGCACTTGGTTTAACAGAGAGTGTAAATTCGTGCGAAAACGCCAGCTATCCGGTAGTTCTAGAGAACCAAAACATTATGATGTAATGAAATCGACGACAACATAACAATACAGTGGTTTCTACGGTGCTTGATAAGAAATTCTGGATAGACAATGGAAATCGAAGAACTTGTCAATCATATATTCCTATTTTTAGGTCCGATTGGCTCATTCGATATCTAATAACAAACCTACGTGCAAATATTTGTAACCCCCGTGCGTCATATTCCCGCGAAATGGGTCTAGCAGCCAATCAGAGTCAGTGTTGTGTATTTAGCCTTATAACTTGTGACAGTCATGTGACTATTCAGTACGTAAGTCCCATAAATAACTTTTCGTCCCTTCTTAGCCGGGGGCAAAATTCAGTCCCAGAATACAGCACCTTTGAATTTAGTCCCGTTTAGGGACTATATTTTGTAGCGCTTGACTGCGCATGTCTGGTGGCTCTAAATTTGAATGTTTCGAATGTGGCTCCGGAGTTTTCAACATAAACAAAATACTGGTTGATGTTTTGACGTACTTTTTATACTGTAAGTGGACTTTGCTAGAAAGTGCAATCATTGTTGGGTTCTTTTGCTAAGGAATGAAATGGGAGCTGACGAATAAGAGGTGTTTCTTTAGTGGCTCGCCGCAAAGTTTCACTCGACAATTCTTGATGGCAGATGTGAAGACACCGGTATTATGGCAGACTTCGCGAATAGTTTGGGCCGAAATGGCAGACTTCTGATATAAATTAGATTCTGCGGTTATTCAACAATTATTATGACCTCTAAAGAACCCCTCGACGATCTCGAAGTTGACAAGATTCCCATTCGAGTCACGGCACTCATAAACTATGACCCTTTTGAGGTGAGTTGCTTTTGTGTAGTTGTGGAATTTTGTGTAGCTCATAGTAAATGCCCTGTACTTTCACACCTCGCATCGATAATGACTGACCTTGTTTGTTATTAGCATTAACAAATAACGTCATGGATCCTGAGCGTTGATAGATAGACTATATATTTGATCCTATATTATAGCGAAACGTCAAGGAATTATCGCTTTGTTATAGTGATTTCTGCTTGTCTAAGTATTTTTCTTTTGTGTTTTTGGCGATTATCACACGGCATCAGTTCGTTTTGCTAGATCAACGCTATGATTTAATATGTTATATTAAAGATAGCGAAACTCATCAAATACAAGGCTTCACTCCCATTGCCTTTCAAAATATTCGGAGACAGTATATATACATTCATCTTTAAACGTGGTCTTCCAATTTGGTAAAGTTATATTCATCTTTGGTGTGGCCTAATCTTGTGAAAATGTTTTCACTGCCATGGCTTTTAGACGAACTATATCAATTCAAATTCAAAACAGTGTTAACAACGTTAACTTCCTTTGACAGTTTTCTTTGTATTTTTAATTCTTGTACAAAAATACCATTCATATATGTCCATGTATTATTCTGCTAATGAGTTCTATAAATATCTTTGATTGACCTCTATCAATCAAACAATCTCTTCAAGAGATAATGACACTTACAGAATATTTCTCCCTTTTTTGAGATGTATTATTCTTTTTTTCACTTAAGCATAGTGTATTGTAAAGATTAAAGGCTTCAATCTATTTTTTGGCTGCCATTAAAAAAAACGCCTGTGCAGTATATTCTTTAACCTTTGAAAATGATAACTTGCATGTGCAAGCTAATCCAGAAATGGTGTGTGCTTAGCACACCAACAACCAACACATACAGCCACAGATGAACAAAAAAAGCAAATATCATGTTTTAACATGTGAATTATAAGAATTGACGGAGTGCTGTGCACACATGTCAAGACATCTTTTATTAATCTCTGATAAATGTATCACTGAAGGGAAATTGATTTTTTCTGATAGCTCTTCACGAGTTATCATGATGATAACTTGAAATACACCAAAAACTGGTAATCGACTATGCCAAATTTTCGTCTTTAATATGACTTCTTCAGAGCAGAAATAATTAGATATTTACCTAGCTCTGGTAATGTGAATGAACCCATAGTGTAGACAATTTACTGATAAGAGAACGAGTGGAGGTCTTGCGTAGGGTGCACTGTACAGGGTGTGTTGTCTGAGAGGGTTCTCTTTTTGAAGAATCACAGAACCCAGGCCTATAGGCTGTTTTGGGGTTTGCGGGGTAAAAGCCACATTGTCACTAGTTTACTTCCGGAGGTCCAATGGAAACCCCAACTGACAAAAGTTGCTGGTTGTGAGAGGCTTGAAGCGAAATCTCAAAAAATATTATTCATTTTAAACATTAGACAAAAAGTAAACAGCAATAAAACATGAAGTAGCTGGGGGACCTCTGGCTGGTTGCTGGCTTGTTTGGCAGCCTTGTGCACTTGCCCTTTGGAACTTTTTTTGATTTTTTTTAATAATTCTAAATGTACATGTACATACACCCCTCCAGCTGGGCCTTTAAACTTTTTTACATTATACAGACATCATGCTCAAGGAAACAAAGGCTTTCCACATTTTGTCTATGACAGCGTTTCTTCCCAAAAAAGTTCAAACTTTAATAAAAAATAAGACAACGATTTAGTGTGTACTGACTGAAAAGGAACATATTTCTGACGTTCCATTTTGGTATCTCAAAGAAAGAAACTATTTAATTCCATCAAAATAATTTTGATTTCATCAGTCAGTTTTAAACTGGCTTAGGCTTCTGACGTGTCACGCCCCCAGACCTTTGGGAGTACCCTCAAAGTATGCTGGATCCTCGAGCATGATACATACATATGCTTGTACATAATCTCTCTGCCAGTCCTAGCCAAGTCCTCTGAAATCAAAATCCAAATCTTCTATTTTTGAAAAATCACCAAGTCTTAGACTTCTTTACAAATCTATGCCACTGTTCCCTTCCTCTACACAAGAACAGGCCAAGCACCTGTGTTATTATTTTACATTTTGATATCTTGTCTAATTAGTGTTTTGGCTTTTAAGGCTAAGTTCTGTGCCTCCTTGTACTGGTTAGTATTCCGTGCTACAGAGGATGGTGGCCTTGAAGATATCCCATCTCAAGTGACAAGCCCCATACAGAGAGACTCTGAGGTAGTAATGATATGCATCGACGACTTCTTTGGTCCTTATATTGCTAACAGCCAATAAAAAACAACTAGAGGGCACCTCAGTTATCCTAGAATGACTGATTTTTATTGGTTGACCAAGCAACTGAGCTTGTGACCATAAAGAAATTGAATGATTTCACTGCTCACTTAATGAAAGTAAACACCCATCAGACACAAAAGTTTGATTCAATTTCCAAATGAAACTTTTGGGAATGTACATATATAAGTCTCAGTACAAACTGGAGATTTCACAGTATGTAAAAAATAATTTTTACTTTTTATTCCTCCAGCGACGGATATCTATTAGGCCAGAAGTAATCAACTTTTTGGTCAATGGTGAGGTTTACGGCAAGGTGTGCGATGCCATATTCAAAAGTAGGGACCTTGTGATGGGCCATTGGGCTGTCATTCAAACCCTATCACGGCACGGATTCTACGTAGTGGAGAATGGAGATATCGCTGTCACAGACTCTGCACTTCAACAGAGAAAGCCATTTAGAAAAGTAAGCACAAAGCCCTTCAAATACTTTTAATAATGCTATTTTTATGCCCTCAACAGGCTTGAGTCACTTTTTCCTGTCAATTTGAAAAAGTCTAGGGGGAATGACGACTAAGACCAGACATTCGCCTTAATACCTCAGGTCCTTGTTTAACTTGTTAATCCAGCCAAAGATCGTCAAATTGATTTTATGTATACAAAATCCTTGAACCCATGGCTCTCCTGCTATAAGGACTAACTAAATCACTCTTAATGTGATGCCAGCTAATGGAGCACCTTCACAGTCTTATGAAGTAAACCAATTAAAACCAAAGAGGATGCAAGACATGTATCGTGTGATTGATGTGAACTTCAATCAGCGCAACAAATTAATGCTGGAGTGCACTTCAGAGCGTAACAGAATTCTCCTAGTTTTGAAGTTCAAGTTAATACAACTGTGATTCACACCTGCTTTTGGTTAACTTTATTCAAACTTTGTGTTGGTGGGTGTCATCCCACTATAACACAATCTAGCAGATAAAGTTATACTTCTACTCTCTTTCTCATTTGATAATAATTACATTAATTGCAGACATGGTCATAGCTGATCATAATCATTTCATGCCACTAATAGTCCCATCAATGCTTAAATGTGCCATATTTGCTATTCTATCCAGTCGACCCACCTTGCGCTGATGGATGCCCTCATGACAGCTTACTCCTCACAGGTCATCACTGTTCAGCAAGTGGTACAGGCCGTCAGGTAAGCTAGGTTTCAAACAGTCTTTGTCTTTCCTTCCACTTTAGTGTCATTATGGAATCCTAGCAAAATACCAACTATGAGAAAGCATCCGCCTCCATTGTCTGATTTGGGAAAGTTAGTGTAAATATATTTTTATTGCATTTGAATTGAATTTAAAATGATATAAAAATGAATGAATGAAAGCAATGAAAAGGTGTGGCTGTCTAATGCCTTTTGGAGAGTTTTTATCAGCACTGCCAAAAAATTGAAGATCCTTGGACACTTAATAATATAGATTGCAACAATGTAGCATACACAGGATGAGAAACATGAACTACGGATAAGAATATGACATAGCTGTGCTGAAAGGGATAAAGATAAATGCAAAATTGTATTTTAAACACCTCACATCAGCAGATAGAAAAGGATTGAAAATAGTACATCTAGGTTTTGGGACAGGCTGTATGTTTCTACATTGCATAGCGTAAACCAACTAGATCCACTGCAAATCATTTATTTCGCTGCAAAGTGGGGTCCTTTCTATGATTGCACTTGGGTGAAGGAAACAAGACAAATTTTCAATGGTTTGTAACACATTTTTACATTTTTTTATTATATTTTCTTTGCTACAAGTACTGTAAAGAAGCACCTTTAACCTACTCAAAGGCATAGCCTAACTAAAGCAAAATTTCGAGAGCGGCTAGAGGCGTCTGTTTCCGCCGGCTATCAAAGGCATGGATAACTCCTCTTTCAAAGGTGCTTTGCCTTGACATTCAGCGCTTTGTCCATCCCTAGGAGGTTTGCATCATTCAATGCATCACGAGAACTCCCGTTTGATCTGGAGGATGCGCTGCTGCTTTGGGTCAACAAAATCTGCACCACACTGAATGAGTCGCACCTTAAGCAGCAGAAGCAGCATGCCGAACAGCTGCTGCAGAACCAAGACAAGGCCAAAAGGTGAGGGGGTGAAGAAAGCAGGTTCAGAAACAGTTTGAGGATCAGAGTTTCACAGGTTAAAGAGGACTGAGTTAACTTTGTCAGTGTGGATACAGGCTGCTCATCATGAGTGAAATGTACTGTGTAAATACTGTCAATCAAGGTGTTGCCCTTCAGGCATCATTACAGAGGGGGGTGTACACAGGGGGGGTGCAAGGGTGTATGTGCATCCCCCTGGGGCCAAAAAATGGGTCATTTCTTATTAAGGAGTCTTCAAATACTATGCCTTTTCTATATGATACTTAAGACTGCGCACCTCCCTACAGTTAGTCTATCCTTGGTATGCACCTGAGTTTATTTTATTTCTCACCACACTTTATTAACGGGAGGTGTGAGAAATGGGAACTCTAGCTTATTTTATTGTATTTTAGTTTAGTTTAGTTTATTTTATTTAAGATTATTTTAATAGCTTTGCTAGTTATGCACAGATACACAAAAAATACATCAATAAAGATAAGATAGAAATGTTAATCTTGTCGAAGAAGACAAATATTTCAGTTCCCAAATGTAGAGGGCCATGAATTTTACACCCCTGAAAAAAAATCCCAAGTTGACTGACCCTTGAACACGGGTCCTCTAGCATGAGAAGCGAAGCATGTGCCACTGAGCCATTGCAGCTCTTTCAAGCTTTTGTTCGGTTTTACAGGTTCAGGTTCCGTCGCGACCAGCTCCAGCCCAAGATTCAGTCGTTATTCCCTGTGATTGACGATCTGTTGAAAGACCTGAGTGATGGCCAGTGCCTCTTAGCGATCATCATGTTCTACCATCCAGATGCCATTAAGTTTGAGGGTGGGTCCTGTTTTATTTGCTTTTTGCTATTTGTAGGGGCCAGCTATCCAACTACTGTATACCCTTGTGCCAGAGGCTACAGGGCGTAGCAGGGGGGTGGGCACGGGGGGCATATCAAGGGAATTTAGCCAAAAATTGTCGTTTTTCCCAGACGCGGCCACTTCCATATAAGGAAACTAATATATTCCTTATTTGGAAAACCTGCACGATTCGTGTCATTATTAGGGCTGCCGTACCGCAGGTGCTTCGGAAACCTCGTGAATTGTATTTAGAAGATAAAAACAGGGACTCTGACCATCTTTAGTCAATGGAGAAAGCTTCTGAAAAGAAACTAAAATTCCTCGGTACCAGAGCCCTAAAACGATAACGGTTTTTTTCATATGCATGCCCCCCCCCCCCCCCACAATATTGAAAAAAATATATAAGGAGATGACCAGTTGGGGCGTGGCTGTATCCCCCCACCCCCAATGCTTTCTTAATGTGTCTGTATTGTGCACTCGCAATCTTATTTGTGGCCTCCTACGGCTCCAGGCCAGGCACCAAGGCGAGCAGGAAGATTCTCGCGCATACCGATGTTTTGTCTAGTGTTTCTCTGTCTCCTCAAGATTTAGGCGTGAGATAACCTCAGGAACATGGGATACTATTCAACCAAACCTACCCCGTGGTTACAAAAAGACCTCAGGGATTAGGTTGTTGGGCTAGAAATATTGATTGGTCGTTTGTAGTATGAGATGGACAAAGGCGTTTGCCTAAGTGAGTCGGTAAAAAAACATACAACGAGAACAAAATCAAGTCCGTTTAAAGATGTCGACATCTCTCGATGTTCAGTATTATTGTTAAGAATTCTACGTTTTCCCTCCTTAAGAAATGTCTACCCTAACATCGGCTACACCCTTTTTCTATACACATTTCGGCAGCGGCAAACATTTGCTTATAACATCCTTCACACTGTCTTTTTATTACTCCAGATATCCACTTTGGCCGCGAGTTAAGCACGGATCAAATGGTGCACAACGTGGAGCTGTTCCGGTCCCGGTGCAGTCAGCACATCTGCACCTCCGCACTTGTCCTCACTCTGGAAGATATCTTGTATTCCTCGCAAGCCATGAAGCCCAACCTTATAGCGCTCCTCGCAGAGATCTTCCACAGGTAAACCACTCACCTAGGATAGTGCTTTTCTGTGAATATTCTGAGACCCAGGTAACCCTCTGGGATAGTTACCTATCACCTGTCCGCCTCGTGCCTGGTGGCGCATAGGGCCTCTGGGATAATGCTTTACCCTTAAGCACCCTCGGGGACCCAGGTAAGGCCATCCAGTGTTTTCCTTTTTTTTTTTTGGATGATCGAGAACCAAGAGCGCTGGGGCCTTCTGAAGTTAGGAGGACGTAAAAAAGGATAAAATTATACTTTTCTTTTCTCTTGCCCGCTCATTTTCGGCCCCACTTGTCTGTGACGCCCCGGGTACCAGTAAACATCATATAAAAAATGTATCTGCAGTCAATGGCAAATTTGACTAGGCCTCTTTGTGTTCGTATGAGGGCTTACCACATTCCTTTTTTTTTTTTCAGATGTGAAATCGATACAAATACTGTCCGCGAAGAGAAAAAGAAGCGCTGTCGCAGCGCCTCGGGAGTACTGGAGGAAACCGACCACACCCCTTCCTACGAACCACGCCCAAGCGCCCGTAGCTCCAGCGCACCCATGCTGGCATCCGACATTATTTCCGCAGCCTCGCCCGCTCTGGGCAAACGGCTCATGGACCTATCAAAAGCAAAGGCACAGCGCTCGTCATCAATACCTGAAAGACTTTCGACCCATCAGGACCCCGGCGTGGATGAGGGGAAATCCCGCAGCGAAACGGAGCTCAACTCCGCACGAAAGAACTCGTCTGGTTCACCCTTTCAGCTTGATTTCACGGCCCGGTACGAGACACGGGAGTCGGATAACAAGGATGAAGGGGGGTTCAGCGACGCGCAGAACCCCTTCAGCGGGATCTTCCAGAAGCCGGTGCTGGCGCGGGAGGGGAGGAAGCACAGTGCGCCGAGTGTGCTGGCGGCGGGCGGGAGCCCTAGGGTGAAGCCCCGGGGGGTGGAGCCCCGCCTTACCCGCAGACCCAAGCAGAAGCAGCGGACGCTGGCTCTGGAAGATTGGGAGATGGGGGAAGACGATGGAGGTGAGGAGCGAGGAGGGAGAAGGGAGGATCGGCTGTGGCGTTGGCGGTCGAAATAACAACACAGGGGCGGTTTTCTTGTAATGGGGGAAGGGGTGGTAATGGGGGGGGGCTAAGTTATAAATGGAGCGGGGTACATTTACAGATTTTGGCTGTCACATATCTCCTGACAGTGGAAGGAGGGCAACAGCCTAGCCCCAAAACAAACAAACAAATACACCTTAAAAGAACATTAATGTACTGGTTGGAATTGGAACTATGCGACTTTGTCTGTTAAGAAATAAATGAGAACCATATAAAAGGTGACAATAAGATGACTGCATTGTGGTTTGACCCCAAAATCGTTTTTCTTTTCTTATCCTTTTGAGAGTTTAAGCATAAAAGCACAAACAGTGAATCATGTGTTATATCAACGTGTTATAGTTTATTCATATAACTAGTCTTGCGATAATGTCATTTACTCAATTCCTTGCATATCACGACTGTTAAACTAAAAGTCCCACAGCTAATAGAATATAAAACATAACATTGGCTCTATTAAACATTTATATATTGCCTTTTAACCTCCATAATCGGGATAAACTTTTATGCATCTCCACTCTCTCTATAAACGCGAGACTTCTCCCAGCTCATGTATTATTAATAGAGTACCGAATTCTGCAATATTTACATTCGTGAATTGGGAGCATGGCGCAGAGCCGGGGATACATGGCGACTAGGCTTGACTGGGCGCCGGCTTCTCAACATTATGATATTGGTGAGATTCTACCCAAAATTGCTAAAATATTTCGCTGTTTTTTAGAGGTTTAGCTTTTCAACATGAATCCTCTGTCTCAGTTTGTCCCGTAAACCGTTCAACAAACGTACATGTTCTTAGAATTCTTCCACATTTGGAATATATATTATTCTATCCGTGAGAGCTTCGCTGCTATAATTTTATTCAAATCTGTCCCTGTGCCACATTTTTTTACTTAGGTGTTTGTATTTTTTTTTTCGCTTTCCTTGTTTTTTTTTCCATTTTGCATATTTTGAAATGACATCAGGAATATAATTTGACACTCATGAAATTACACCGCGCTCATAATAATTCAGTTTCAACTGTAATTTCTGAATAATTACCAGTATTGGATTGAATTTATTTTTTATGCTTCTTCTATGCGTTACCCGTCTTGTTTATAACTAGTATTTCTCATCTAAATTTGTCAGTTGCACACATCAGACTTTCTCATGCAAGCAGCTCATTAAACTGCCACAAGTGCTAGGCCCTGGTGTGCATGGGATGTAAATGGCATACGGGTCTTTTCGATTGCTCTCTCCCTAATCGAACCATCGTTAAAAGAATCTTTTATAGATATAGATATTAACTTTTATAGTGACCCTTAAACTGTTGTGATTGCATTCTCTCGAGTGTGTCCGACATTTATTCCTCGATTAATTTTTTGAGTATTCTTTACTTTGGTTGGTCCCCGAAGCCCTCTCCAAATTTTGTAACCTACCTTAAGATGTGTAAAGTGAAATTATATAAAACCTTTAAAATCTTTTAAATTAATAAACTCCATTGCAGATGACAGCGTGCTTCAGAGATTCCTAAAAGGTATGCGAACTTCCTGTGAAATAAACCTACTATAAATTGATTATAAAACAGTTAATCCGATTACAATATTTTAACAAGATTGTATCTTCACTGCATACAGTTGAATTCAACTAAAATCAGTTATAAACTAAGTCTATTCAATGCAAATGTATACAAATGATTCAAGTCTATTGTTTCATCATCATTTGCATTGAATACGGCTCATGGATAATACGACACTTTTATCAGGAGCGGTTGTTCCTTTAATTAAAGCTTCGCAAAGGTGACTATTGCTAATTAACGCTTATTATCAATATGCTAGGAAAAATGCCGTTCTTTTCATGTGCCGTTGCAAATGCATGCAGATCAACATAGAAAATCGAACTGCAAGGCACATTTTAAGTCGACTTGCCTACGTCTTAGCCATGAATTACACACTACGACTTTCGCAGCCGAACGTCGTAGCGGAGTCGTAAGTTGTTTTACACTCTGCGACCCGAGTTGTAGACGTGTTGCGGGCAAGTCACATACGACTAAATCGCGCCGTCTAATCCAACCTTTAAGAAACCTCTAAAGGATCCCGCATACCTTCCCGTATTTCGTTTCAGAGGTGCACTTGACGGATCTGCACCGTTCCCAATCCCTCACGGGCCTGGATAAGAACGAGGCTGAACCGCGACGGTCGTTCCACGCATGGCAAGAGAACAGCTCATCGGACACTAACCTCGCCGCCACTGCGGGCAAGGGCACCAACATCTCGCTGGACTTCAAGTAAGTCTCTGCCAGCCGCCATTTTGTCTTTCTAGCAAAAACACCAAGTGTGCGAAAGCACCCATTTCCATCGGCATCGAAATTGGGAAATTGAGATCAAACAATTTGTCGTTCATTTTGCATAAGAACGAAAACGCTGACAAGGGCTCTTTCACGAGGTCTTGGACACCCAAGACATACATAACGTGCCTCGCGCTAATCAAACTTTTAAAGAAGGACAGATATGTGCTGATATTTTATTTTGTACTCTTCATATAAGACTTTACAGTCAACTTAAAAAAGGACTGCTTCACACAGTTTATATAGATGGACCATAGACCACAGCAGTTATTTTAGCTCCCCAAAGACAATTGTGTGATGACGGTACCTCCGACACGACGTTCTTATCCGAGGGGGATTCACATTCCTTTCTGTACAGATGGCATTATTTTGCACCTTAAACAAAATCCCGAACTACTGGAGGGAACCCGGGCCCTCTTGCAGTCGAAGCGAGGCCTGTGCCATTTAGCTATCACGGCTCTCTTGTGTGAGATCTGGAAGCTTTTTTCAGAAACTGTGTCTTGGTATTTGTTTAAAACCCCACCTTCTTATCGTGACTTCCCCTCACCTTTTTTTTTTTATTCAGGGCACCTCGGAGGCAAGCAGATGGTCACGGCATGCGTGGTGGCGTGACAGCAGTGGGAAAGCCACGGGACGACTTCATGTCTCAGGACAGCCTGTACTCGTGCAGTCCAAAGTCCACGGACAGCCTCAATATGAAGCCTACCGTAGCACCACGTGCCAAGGACAGCTCCAGCAGCTCGGGTGAGTTTCACTTGGAGGTTACCAAGCCTGCGCATGTTTACTAAGTAGGAGACCACTGACCAATGGTAACCCATTGAATGCACCTCTGCTGCACTTCCCATTTTGTCTGGTCATGTGAATACTGGTTTTATGTTTTTAAATGGCCTTAATGCCACTGAAGCTTTGAATATATATAATATCTCATTATTTTGGAAAATATTATCGAATGATCATTTTATTCCTAAGTAATAATATTTCTACACAATACTGCATAGTCTTTAATGGCTTGTTCTCCAAATAGTAGCTGATCTCTCTATCAAAATTATCCCCTACGATAACTGTGTTGTTCTGACGTTGCCAGAGCCTTGGAATATTTAGAATATCCCTTGTTTTATTCGATATGTTCCATTTTCAAGCCATAAAAATCATTTATCATGAGGACGGTGAAGAATTCCCCTTTGTTATTATAGCCTCAATTTGCTCCGCTCTCAATCTACCTAATATATCTAACTTCCTAGGAGTCGCCGATAGCGTAAGAAGTGAGGCATCAGCACGAGAGCTTCACGAATTCGAAGAAGAAGAAGCAAGGATCCTCGCCCGAGGCAGCGCTAGCTCTGAGGAAATCCGCGAAAGCAGGGTAAACCCCGCATTTGACGTCACGGACGAGGATGTGCTAAATGCAAGCGTAAGCAGCGAGGACATGAATCGGTTCCGCATGGAAGTCATGCAAAGATTAACCCAGGATAAGATACGGGACATCGAGCATGAGCGTCAGCAGCAAGCCTTGAGGAACTCCATAGAGGAAGACTGCGCAAGGGCTAACCTACGCGAGGAGAATCCCCCCGTTGGGGAGGGAGTTGGGGTCAGTGATAGCCACGGTGGCGTTGTTGAGGACGAGGAGCTATTATCACCCATTACTGAAACAACGGAACCTGAGCATTCAATGAATTACGTACTTGGTACCGATTCGTCCCCACCCTCCCATCCCTCTACTGCTCCCAGTAGTCCGTTGTCCCCCCTGGACGTGGCCCCGTTCACGCCAATGTTTTTCATGACGTCACCTGCGAACACAATAGAAAAGAAAAAGTACAAAACGCGCGCAGAAAAGGGGCAGAGCCTATTGGGCGAAGACCTGCCCCCCGGGGGGAGGGGAGAGGAGCCCATGCCCTCAGTCACCCCACGTAAGGTTATCATTAAACGCGAGAAGAGCGGTTCTACGCGCAGCGCGTCCTTCGAGCAATTGATCCGAGGCAGCTACACGGTGGATCAAATGTCCGCCGCGGCCGCAACGGCTGCTGGGATACCTGTCATTGATAGTGAAATGACTCCTGGATCACGTGGCAATAGCACCCTTGTGGAAAGCCCACAGACCAGAGGTGCCACGTCGGACTCAGGCAAGGAACCTAATGCGACCAGCCAAACTGGCACCGGGGATGTAAGGATCCCTCCGAGGCCCGCTAGGGACATCCCGGATTCACTGGAAAATAGTCCCCCGTCGCCCGGTATTCACTCACGCATCAGCCAATCACGAAAGCCCACTGCTTCTCAGGCGGGCGACGATATTGTTATCTTTGACCGGAAGTCGACATCTGATCACGATATTGATCGACATGTGTCACGTGATGTCCAAGTCGAGGTACGTGATGCATATGCTCATGACTTGAGTGACCACAGCAAGCGTGACGCCCCTTTGCGTGACAATGACGAACAATTCCGGACGTACTCTCGAAAAAAGCAGCACGCATCGCTAGAATCCTCCATTGAGGCGCCTTGTTCGCCACGCAGCGCCAGCAAACCAGTGATCAGCGGAGAAATGAACGGCGGACCACGTGCCTCGCACGTGATTGAGGAGACGGAAGAGGGGCAATTCGATGATGACGGAGTAGAGGACCAACTGTCAGGGAGGGTCGAGGGCGTGGAGTCGTCATCTCATCGCCATGGTGATCAGGTCGACGCACGATTCGTCCGCAGTCAATTCGGCGACGAGGACCGCACAAACAATTCTGCGCGCTTTGCCACGTTTAATAAACAGACTCGACCCCAAAGCATAGCTAGCCCGAGACATCATGGCTCTTCTAGTCCTCTTAATGGGTTTGATTCTGGGCATATCGCAGCCATGTCTGAACAATTTGGGGAATATAATAGGCAAGACCGGCCTCATAGTTATGCTAGCCCTAGACATGATGCTCCAGCTAGCCCAAGTGGGAGGAACGCGGAGCTGGGTAGATTTGCAACATTTAGGAAGCAAGGCGAAACTCCCGGAGAGTCCAGAGGATTCAGTCAACACAAGGGGGGACATCCTGGTGGCTTTAAGAGTGGATCTGTCGAACCAGATCAACAGGTTTTAGCCCCTGGCCCATCGAGTCCGCGGTCAGCACAGCCGAGTGGCCGATCTCCAGAAGAGCCGAACTCTAGTCTCGGAAGGTTTGCGACTTTTCGTAAGCCCCCCGAAGTCCAGCGTTTCTCGATTCCTCAGTATTACGAGAATTGCGCAACAAATGGAGCCTTAGAACATCCGGGTTACTCCACCGAGGGCGCAGCTCACCGGCACAGCACACTAGGGTTTGAAAGACAACATGTCAATCAAACTGGAAATCCTCAGGTTAGTCCACCTAGGCAGAGTTACTATGGTAACACAGGGCCTCACTCAAACACACACGAGCTGCGAATCAGCGCAAACGAAGCAAATCAAAACGACGATCTGCCTGAGGAACCGAGGCCTAAGTCACAGGCTTTCACGGTCGATATAGCCACAGGGGAACTGGTGGAAATAAACTCTAGTAGCGAGATGGCGTCACCACGATCCCCGGGTACTTCTGTAGCTAGGTCGAGGACATTCCGAAAGCGGCCCGAGGGTAAAGTATTTGAGACTGAATTTGCCATTGTATCTGACCAGGAGGGAGTGATGAGCCCGCGGGATGGTGACGGTGGCTCAGCAGTTACTATGCGCGCGGCTCATGCAGGCAGGATTAGCTGGTCCGATTCTGCTTCGGATGGATCAACCGCTGGTCTCCATGATGCTTTCGATAAAAAGGTATAGTGGAACTTTCACATAACGACGGACTATTAAAGAATGTCGACCAACTCCTTTGTTACTGTTTATAATTGAAAATACAAATATTTGCAAGTTAAATTCAAAATGACCATCCATGATTGAAATCTGATACCTTATTAATGATATTTGATTGAAAATTTCTCAGTCACTTGTTTGAATTAGCAGATGGAAATAGATACTATGTGTGACTCGGCATTGAACGGGAGAACAAAATGGCGGCGTGATTGGCCTTCTTTGCATTTTATTTTAACAAAAAAAATTTCCATCAAACGGACACATACATCCATACAACAGATTTTTATTGTTTGTGTTTATTTAAAAAAAAATTGTATTTTAATTCTACAGTCTCAATCACGTGATCAGCTAGTGCCCAGCCCCTCCAATCGCAAAAGTCCCGGTTCAAGTCCTGGAGCCCGCATTAGCTGGGTGACAGCGGCAAAGAGCGGATTTAGCGGTCAGGTGGTGTTGAATGACAGAGGTTAGCTCCCCACTTCCCCCCCCCCTATGGAAACGCTTCCCTGTTCATTGTCTCTCTACCTACCCCTCCCTTGTCATTATCCCCTCACATGGTGTAACTGCATCCAAGGACTTAGCATTTTCTAATACCCGTACACATCCTACCATTCATATTTCAGAACCTCACCCCATAACCGACACCCAGCTTTCTTAACGTTGATTTGTTGTTTGATCAGTTTGCTTGGAGTGGATGAGAGAAGCTTTGGGGCCTCTTATTTGTTTAAGTAATGCTCCTTGTAAGGACTAGGCAACCCAACGGCAAATGCACGCTGGCATGTCAAAAATGCCTTTGTTTATTCTAGAAATTTGATTGGCCAAGACAAAACATTATAGCATAAGATACATATAACACAACATGATTCATAATATTTTGGTTATAGGGTTAATTGCTATGTCTGATCCATCTTTCAGGTAAATTTTATGTGGGGAACCTTGTAAATATAAGAGAACAGCTATTGTTCTGGCTTCTTCTGATTGGTTCACCACATAAAATCATTTGAAAGGTATATAGCAAAGGACATGTTTCACGCAATTTCTTCCAAATCTTACTATCTTCTATATGTCCCGCATGCATGTTTGGTATAAAAAAGATCCTATGTGGGAAAGCTATAATAAAGCTTTTTGCCGCAGGACAATGGGACTTTGCCTAGTTCTTACACGGAGCATTACTTAACTGTGATAACTCACACATTCATTGAAGCTCCTAATGTAGCTTATCATGTCTGCCAGTCAACCCTTCCCAAGGACCCCTCCCCTCCACACACACAATAACCACTACCCCCACCGCCCTCTTCTCCATAACCCGGTATTCTTTGTTGGACTCATCCCAATACCGATCCTCACATCTGTCGGTCAACCCTACCCAACAGCCCTCCCCCTCTCCCCACACAATCACATCCCACCCACCCTCTTCCTCCAACACCATCACCCATTCTGTTCATTCATCTCTATGTTCTCACATCCTATCCTTATTAGCCTTTCCGCCGGCTTTTAGCACTGCGACCATCACATGTTTTAATTTCACAGATTGATATTGTTTTTGCACCTGTTCCGAGCAAAGTGCGCCTCCATTTTTTAACGATAGCACAGTCATTTCTTCCACTTTTCCAAACAATGCTATCGCTGCTAAGACAGCCCGTTACTGACTATCACCGTTTAGTGTGCGTTTTGGCTGATTTTGCGGTAGTTCTACTTTTCGTATCTCGGCATATCCGCTGCCCGCGGGTTCACTTAGTGCATTAGACGCACACGACAGCGTCTCCTGTTTTCTCTGGGATACATAAGACGACAATAAGTTAACTCCGCGCCCGCTTTTAATAATATTTTTATCCTCCTTGTGTCAGAAGTGATTATAGTGCTTAAAATTTTATATTCTTTCACACGAGCTGCTGTCTCTGTGAAAATAGCACACTGGCCTCAAAGATTTGTGGAGGATTTTTTTTTTTTACTAGAGTTCAGAGCTGCTTCGTTGTCTTCGGTGCCTCGGTTTGCGTTCTTTTTTCAACACACTCCGTACTTACAGGAAATAGTCCTTGGTTCTACTTATGGCTTCAGCTTTGATTCAAAGCCGCAAAAACCCCATGCTTCTGTTACAAAGACAGCGGGTTTATTGAGGATGAAGCTCGTATATTTATATTAATCTCCTTTGATCCCGTTGTCCCGCGGGTCTCCCGCAAGTGACTCGATCGAACGGTTGGTCGCGAATGTAGTGTAATGAGTCACGAGCGGATGTCAATAAAATGTGGCCAAGAGAGAGGCGAACACGCACTTTATGCCAACATCCTCCTGCACTTGGACCGTATAGGTGAGTTATTTATCCTTCTAGCTTTCCTATCTGTTTTTTAATCAATAATTTAATCGCATTTTGGGTGGCTATTCTTGTTTATAGTACAATATATTAGAAATGCACGTCTCCGCTCTGACCATGGAAAATTAGCATTTTTACGAGGCTGCTCTTGTCTCATCCAACAAGAATAATATTTCACGATATTAGAAATGCATGGTCGAGTTATTTAGTGAAAACCTCGTTTGGAGACTGCAAGGCTTGGAAACCAAATCAAATTCAAGAGCAAAAGCAATGGGCATCGAAGAGCAGGATCAGCTGAATTTATAAAATACTGTTGTTAGGTTGTAGTATCTTAGCGCGAAGATGTGATGTAAGTACTGTATGGCGTCCCCCATTTATAATACTAGCTGCCATAAACAGCTATGATCTTAGCGAATACTGATGAGAAATTAACAGTAAATCGATGAAATATGTAGCGACGTTTCAAGCCCGAATTGAAATTCCGAGTGAGTATTTTTTTATTCGCACAGACGATATGTTCGACTTCTTGCATTTTTACTTCAGTAAATTTGCCACCTCACGCCTTTAAACCAAATAAAGCCAACTACTTTTGTAGTGCGAATATCTACCATGTTGTTAATCGAGTGCAAAGATTTTGACACAGAAGAATATGGAAAGACAGAAGCATAATTTATCTAGAAGCTAAGACTATTTTGTTGTTTACATCGATTAGTGCACGGGGATCTGTCGCAATCTGTCGGGCCTGCTCTCACTGTTTACACTCAATATATATCCAAATGTTTCGATCCCTAGGTAAACGATGTATGCCCAGCGATTTCTTTTAATTGTGGCATTGCATGCCTTGTGTTTTATCGGTATTCTACGAATTGGTGATATTTTATCTGAAAAATTGATCAGCATAGACCACCACCTTATTCGATTCCACTTCCGGTAAAAAATATCTTGTGAGTTTATTGAATTTTTATAGCGATTAGTCTCGGGGCAATAGGGGTTAAAGTTTTGTTATCTCACATACATTTTTCTGGTTTCGTGCAGCAATTCCAGTGGTATTGCTCGATGGACGAATAATATAATTTTAGTGACCGTGTAACGAACATGACCTGACCTTATGCAAATCAAAGTCTTATATTTAATCTTCTTTTGCCATTGATTTAATTCTTGTGCTTTCACTGTCTTTATATGCATTCTTCATTAAAAAAACAAACATAAATGGAATTGTAAATACCACATTACACTTTATGATTAATGTTGTTTTATTTTTCAGAATTTAACTTGAAGATACTGTTGCTCTCATGTGTAAGACTGCTGACCACTACCTCCAGCTCTGCCAATGAAAATCTTCGATATCCATTGAAGATGATAGTTCTGTTGAAATATTCAAGAATTTTCAAAGATTATAGTGTATTTAAAGAATGTTATAGACTTAATATCCAAATAAGTTGGCAATGGCTGATGATGGCGAAGGGCCAAGTAATTGGCGATCACGCTTACGCCATGTGAAAACATCATGGAACAATGACAATGAATTGCAGAATGGAGAACAGTCAGAGGAAAAAGAAAATCTGGAACAAAACTCTTACACAGGAAATGTAGCACATGGTAACGCAATCAACTTGGTCAGTGATGGTCCAACTTCCTTTGTGGCAGATGTAAGACCCTTATCAAGTGATGTTAATGTCAGTGATGAAAGTAGAGCACGTGGTCACATAATCTACTCAGTCAGTGACGGTATTGCAACTTCCTCTCTAACATATGCAAGACTATTACCAGGTGACAGTCACGTCAGTGATAAAAATGAAGCACATGGTCACACAATCTACTCAGTCAGTGATGGTCACAAGACACCAATCATAGGCGACAATCATGCAATACTTGATGTGGATGAAGGTCACGCTGTGGTTACTATAGGTGACAGGCACCCAGTACAGACAGGGGCTGGTAGTTATACCACCAGTCCTGAGAGTTCCACACATGAAACTAAAACTACATCACCGTTGAAAGAGAAAATTGCTGGGGATAATGTGGACAGTGCAGATGGGTATTGTGATGTGCATGGATATAGTCTTTCGTGCTCAGATGTACCAACTATAGATAAAGATAACATCTCTAAAGATCCATTACAAAGTCATATGGTGACTGATACTGCTGAAAAGAGTAGATTGATGCCGTCTGGGCTTAATCTTGTAACGGAAAGAGAGACTTCTTTTCATCATGATTTTGAAGTCAATGACGATTTCCTTCCTGGTAGCCAGAAACCATTTAATGTGCAAGACAAAATCAATAATGAAAACAACATCCCTGACACAATCTCTAGACAAAACCTTGGTGGTTTAAACACTCCTACTTATGTCTTAGATGGTGGTAAAAACATTTCTGAGAATGACTTTAGTAGAAATCATATCCCTTTTACTGGAAATGTGTTGGATTGTTGTGAAGTCTCCAATTCCAGGCAAGGCCTTGGTGGTTTAGACAATGTTACTCAGCACATCTTAAATGGTGACCAGAACACCATTCCTGGAAACGAATTGGATGGTGGTCATATCCCTCTTCCTGGTAATGTCTCGGATAGTTGTGAAAACTCTGTTTCCAAAAAAGGCCCGGAAAGTGGCACCTCCACTCTAACTGGACATGACTTGCCTGGAATTTCTGTCTCTGATCAGAACTCATTTGCAGAATTTGACCTTACACCTGTCAAGGAACAGACCCAGGACACACAGCTAAACGCATTGACTCACTTAGTAGTCGTGGATGTAGAGACCATACCACAACTTACAAATAGCAAGTCAGGAGATCATAATAGGGAGCAGGGTATTGGTCAAAGAAAACCAATTGCATTTACTGTCTCTATGGACCAGAGAGAGGAAAACTTGGTAGATGTTGGGGAGCTTAATTTGGAACAAGAAAGAGACGGTAGGGCTGTCACACATGGGTTAAAAAACGTCACCAAATTTCCATCAGGAATGCATAACAGAGTTCATGCTGGTAACAAGCCTACTGCATTTACTGTTGGATTAGAGGCAAATGATGAGGCTAGTTTTACTGAAAAATTGGACGAGACCCCACTTGAGAATGAAAGACCTGATGTAAAGGCGTTGAGATCCATGTTTGATTCCAAGACGGCATACGGCAATAATAAAAGAAATGTCAATCGTGAACACTATAGAGGAGAAAAAAAGAGATCTATGTTTGAAATCATGGCAGATTGTGGATTCGATGTAGGAAATACGACTGATACGACCAGTATCAAGAAACTCGGTTCTCAGTCGTCTTTGCCTAGTGACCTAGCGCCTATTAGTGCAAAGCCGGTTTCATTCGATGTTATTCTTGAAAGTCCAACAACTAAGAAATTCCCGAAAGCACGCCCTAAAGCATTCCAATCGCAATCTAAAAACAGCAATCAAGACAAAACTGTTGACATTCCAACCAAAGGATCATTGAAAGATCAGCTTAAAAAAGAAAAAGATGTTAGATGTAATGAATCATATGACCAACAAGCTGGTATCAGCTTATCAGAGAGCGGGGGAACGAGCGCTATGAAAAGTGAACAGTCTTACGCGTTTGAAGTAAGTTTTGACGAGCCTGATGTAATAACTAATATGAAAACAAAGGTAAAATCTAAGGACACTGTAAGAAAAGATCTGTTGGATTTGAGCTCTGATCTTAGTGCAGACCTTCCGCAAAAATCTTACGCATTTCAAGCTGATGTTTGTCAGCCAGCAAAGGCTGTTGGACAAGTATCACACGGAAATGTCGCGACGGAAGAAACTGAGCCATCTTATGTAAGTAGATCTCCGCTAGAGGAAAAAGGTTGCGTGACATCTGATGTACCGCGCGACAATGTCACGAGGAATCCTCAGGGCCGCGTGAAAGAGATCTTGCGTGACAAGAAAAATATCGCGTCAGGTATCGAACCCTTGTCTCCAGACCAATCAGAGTCAAGTATAGACAAATCTTTGCAATCAGCACACGGTATTTCGTTTGATGTTTCCTTTGATGATGTGTCGCCTGGGAAAACTACTCGTAAGCCAAAACTCGCTCCTAAGAATATTAGACTCAGGAAAAGCAAACGAACCATCGATTCACCTGGGGTTCCATCTATGAACGCTGCCGGTCAAGAAACGAGCCATAAAGCTAAAAATGGTAAGACCTCGGTGGAACTTGTTGATTCAGTTCAAGCAGAAACTACGTTGAAAGATCCAACATTTTCTGCCCGCCCAGAAGCTGCAGGAAATGTTGTTCTCTTTGAAACAAATCGACGTGAAGCTGGAAATGATGTATCCTTGGAAGCAAATCGACGTGGAGCTGGAAATGATGTACCCTTGGAAGCAAATCGACGTGGAACTTACAGTCTCGATGATGTGTCTAAGTCTCTGTGTGACGCAAGCGAGTTTGGTCTAACTTTAGAACAAGCTCTTGAAAACCTTGCGAACAAACAAGAGGCTAGTGATTCCGCCAGTCCGCCCACAGCCAAACGAGGAACTTATTCCTTGGACGATGTTTCTAACTGTTTGGTGTCTGCTGCCAATGAGGGGCTCAGTGTTGCTGAAGCATTGGACAAGCTAGCGACATCCGAGCAGTTACAAAGGAATTGTACCGAAAGTGTTACGAGCAAGCAAGCCACACCCAGCCCTGATCGACGTGGGACGTATGATTTATCTGATGTTTCCAAGTCACTGGATTCCTGTGTGGGTATCGAAACCAAAGCTGCTGTTAACCAGACAACGCCTGAGAGTGACATATCTGGTCGACGTGGGACGTATGATTTATCTGACGTTTCAAAGTCGCTTGATGCTAGTGAGGCGAGCGGAATTCTTCCGGAAAACGCTCTCCAGCAGCTGTTGGATGAATGTGAATCCGAGCTACAGCCAGCGAGGGAAGTTAGTGTAGCGCATCGAGATAAGAGGGGAAATAGGAACCAGGTTTCTTGTTGGAAAAATGATCATGAGGCCTCGACAATTATGACGAAACGGGGTACCTATAACCTGGAAGATCTTGATATAAACCTTATCCAGGAAGGAGAAGTTAGTTTAGACTCGGATTCCGGTCATGAAAGCTCTAGCGATTCAAACTTGGTTAGACCAAAGAGAGGGACTTTTGACTTAGAGGAGGTATCGGATACTTTAACAAGTGCGTCGAAGGGAGGAACCTCTGTCGAGGAAGCGTTAGAGAAATTATCGAAGAGTGAAAAGTCTATGAGCCCTCGTCAATTGAGACGAATAAGGCGACAGGCAAAATGGGGGGCCAACTCACAACAAGGCCCGTTAGATGACTCCTTGGACTCTTCGTCGTATTCTTTGGGAGTCGCAGGATCGAGAGGGACTTACACTTTGGACCAAGTAGCGCAATCTCTGGAGCTCGCCAAAAGCAAAGGGATCCCAGTCATCGAAGCTCTGAATGACATCGCGACCAGGACGCCAGCTAACGCGGAATCCATTAGTTTGCAGGGTGCTGGTAGTCGCAATACATACACCTTGGACCAAGTCGCTGCCACGCTAGAGTCTGCTAAGGAGAAAGGTCTTCCCGTTATAACAGCACTAGAGAATTTAGTACAAGAAGGGCAGTCCGACAAGGCCGTGTTTCGGGACCCTGCGGAAGTCGCGGTGCACAGGCGTCAGGGTAAATTGGTGAACAGAAAGACCTACGCCCTTGCCAAACCTCTAGAAACCATCGGTGAGGACCATCAACTTCGCCTATTCGATGGCACTTTGAGAAAGCTTATTCCTTTGAATAAAGATACCACAGGTATTCCAAACCCAACTAGACTATCCAGTGATGAGATATCGGAGAAGAAGCAGCCATCTGTTGTTCAGACGCTCGACTTGTTAACATCGGCATGTGAGCTCTTGTTAAAAAGCAATAACAAGCCACCCGATCGCAGTCGAGAAGAGATTGATGTTGATGTGGCAGAGACAACGCCTGCAGTCCTTCCACATGAACCCCCTAAAAGAGGCACATATTCTTTAGATGAAGTCTCCACGTCACTGGAAGGAGCCGTGGCCATGGGAATACCAGTCGTCGATGCTCTAGACAACATCGCGTCTGTTCCGCTTAAGAAAAGAAATCGTGCCGAAAGAAAGTTGAAATCCAAAAACTCTAAATCCGAACCTGATCTAACTGGCATCCCGATGATTGACTCGAGCAA
This sequence comes from Nematostella vectensis, assembly GCF_932526225.1. Lineage (NCBI taxonomy): Eukaryota > Metazoa > Cnidaria > Anthozoa > Actiniaria > Edwardsiidae > Nematostella > Nematostella vectensis. Next base: position 8,473,438 of record NC_064044.1, read on the forward strand.
AGAGACGCACTCATTGTATGACGTCACAGCAGGGCGTGGTCAGGAAACAGAGCGGATCCCTGTGGTTATCGCTCTTGATGAGTTGACAGACTCCTTATCAAAGTTCTCAGGATCCGTTCGAACGACTGATCAGCAAAGAACACTTGATCAAAGTCAGACCGCCCATCACACACCCTCTGTTCGCAGAGGATCTGGTGATCAGACTGATACGAAACCCAGGTCCTCACCAGGGGCCTACCCACCGACCATGCGCAATAGCTATTCCTTGGATGACGTTGTGTCCGCTTTAGAGAAATCCTATGAAACGGGTGTCCAATTTAAGGATTATCTTCCGTCTATGGAATCTGATGATAGTCTTCTACAAGGGTCTTCCGTGACCAGCGTGGATTCTGCCCACACTATGGAGGAATTCCGAGAATCCACGTCACCTTTTCCAAGAACTAGCTCACCCATGGCGGGTCGAGCTTTTTCCCCCTTATCTGTTTCACGGATTTCGTCCAGTTACGCATCTGCTGATAACTCTAACGATGATCTCTCCTCGACAGAGCAAAGTTTGCAGATCTCAAAGGGCTCGTTTTACGCAAGTCCCGGTGTGGATCTTTCAGCGAAGGAGAGCGACTCGCCAAATCAATTGTGTAAATCAAGTGGGCCATTTAGACTGAATAGAGCGCGTAGAAAAAGGCTTCCCAAGAAGCATAACGCTTCTGAGGGATTTGACATGGGGTCTGCCTCGTCAAGTGAAAGTATCAGCGAACCTGGATGTGACGAAAGCTGTTCAAAGCGCGGGACTTACGACTTGAAGGAAGTCAGCGCAAAGCTGGATCCCTCAACAAGTCAAGGCAAAGTGCCAGTAGAAGCTCTTGAAGAGCTTACATGTCAAGATAAGAAGAGAGGGACGTACAGTTTAGAGGACGTCAGCGAGAAACTGGATGAAGTGCTAGCAATCTCACCGCGACCTGAAAAAAGAGGGACTTATGGATTAGAGGACGTGAGTAAAAAGCTTGATGAATCGGGACAGAGCACTAAGGTACTGGACGATATATCAAGAGCTTTCTCCAATCCGGATATCTCGACATATAGGGACTCCAGCAAGGTCTCCCCGTCTTCTAAGAAACGTGGAACTTACAGTCTTGAAGATGTCAGTGAAAAACTCAACGAGAGTTTACGGGACCATGAGGTAGCCCAAGTGTTGGATGAGCTGTCGAGAGCTGTTTCAACCCCTAATATCTCCACATTCTGCAAAACGACAGGGGAGGAATTAAACCCGGGAAGGCGTGGGAAATATAGTGTTGAGGATGTCAATGGAAGAGGTGATCATCTGCTCTCTGATCAAGGCATCGTCGAAGGGAGTAAACCCGGGAATAGAGGGACATATAGTTTAGATGATATCGGTAAAGTACTTGATGAATCTCTTTCTAAAGAGGTACCGATTGTAGACCCACTTCGCACTGCAAGTCATAAAGATGCTCTAGATTCGAGTAAGCTATCGTTAGAAGATGTCCACTTAGATAGTGGCGATGATGGTAGAATGGATGTGGCACTGAAAGGTACGAGAAACTCTGCAATCGTAGATGGAGATGGGATAGTAGGAGTAGATAAAGAAACCAAATCCTCCAATAAGTTACCGATATTCCAGCCTAGCAGTAGGGCTACCGAGCTGTTCCAGTCAGAATCCAATCTTCGGAAAACTAGTGACTCTGAAAGCGTGACTAGCGAATTGGCGGCAAAACACAAATTTGCGAATTTAACGTTATGTGGAACCAATGATAGCGTGACGTCAGTTGTTCCCCGTGACAGTGGCACGCCCGAAATTGCGTGTGAAACCACGACTCGATATCCTTTGAGTGATACTGGTGCGCTTGGCGTGACATCTGAGGCTGGAAGTGTTACTTTATCAGAGGGTACAGGCAATAGGGTGACAGGTGAAAATGTGACCCTTGATAGTGTGATTCCTGAGAGCGTGACGCGTGACAGCGTGGTCTCGCGGGGCGTGAAGTGTGGAAAGACGCGCTCTGCATGGCGGCCAAGTGATCAGATTCTTAATCTAGTAGACTCCGCCGAAGACAGTGGAATGTCGGTAGCGGAAGTTCTAGAGCAGGCTGCCCAGCTTGCAGAGATGCAAGGTTGGTATTTTTTCTCGATTAGATGTAAAAACTCATAGCTTGTTGTAGTTTTTATTTTGCTTTATCTCTAGGGCTTGGGACTGCAGAAGGAGGGGGCAGGTTTGGAGGTGAGGTGGGGTAGGATGGGGTGGGGTGGGGTAGGGTGGGGTTAGGTGGGGTTGTGTAAAGGAATGGTAGTCCTTTTAGGTACGGTCACCAATCCTTTCTTTTTCTGCCCGCACTGGCTTTACAGTTTATCTACCACATTGCCTGTTTTATCCACAGACTGACTGAAAAAGTAAAATTTTCCATATAGCATCTTATCATCTATTCGCTTCTCGGTATAAGATAAGTGGATCTCGGCAAACGAATGATCATTTGACGAGCACTTGCAAGCTTCAGCATTTCTAAGAGCAAATCGAGATAAATATCCTTGAAATAGCAAGCAAATCGGAAATCTGAAATTTGAGCAAGCGACTATTCAAGAAACATGGTGCTTGAAAATTTGCTAGCCTATCCGCATTTCAGGGGATTATTCGAAAACCCCTTCTTCCCATGCTTTTCCGAAAATCCTTTATGATTACCTCTTACAATGCTCATATTCTTCAATCTACCATGAAGTACTGTCTTGCCTCACATTTGTCATCGTTCTTTTATTCATTTTTACTTTTTGACCCTGTTCTCATCCTTTCATTAACATATCCACCAGTCTATGTCTTGCCATGACCTCCATAACCATACTTCTCGATAGCTGTTTCTTAACACAATCCCTCACTTCATACTCAGCCATATACCCTACTTATCATTAGCTGTATTTTAGCACAAGCCAAATACCCTACCTATCATTAGCTGTATTTTAGCACAATCTCCCCACCTCACATTCAACTATATACCCTACTTCTCAATAGCTGTTTTTAACACAATTCCCTCACCTCTCATTCAACCATATACCTTACTACTCAATAGCTGTATTTTAGCACAATTCCCTCTTATTATATTCAACCATATACCCTTCTCCTTAATAGCTGTTTTATAACACAATTTCAACAAATCACTTTCAATCACCTTGCTGCTCAATAGCTGTTTTTTGCTCAGTCCCGTCACATCACATGCATACTTCTCAACAGATGTACTGAGTCTTATTTAGCCAACATTTCCTACGTCTTGTGGTCAGCGAGCAAGGCGATTTTAGTTGGGAGCTGTTCGTACGGGGCTTGGTAAGGAGAATGAAGTTTGACTTCGTGTTACGCTTTTCTAAGGTGAGATTGAGGAGACGGCCTCTGACGAAGAGCAGGATGAAGAGAAAGTGAACTCCAAACAATTGTCTTTGCTCAAAATGCAATTCGAAGAAAAGCGAAGACACATCGAGACTGAGAAAAGACGGAATCAGGAACAGTGGGAAGAGGAGCGCCGGAAACTGGGCCAGACTGCCTTTTGGTATATGATTGGTCGAACTAAAGGAGAAGAAGTGGCTACTGGGAGTGGTGAGGTAAGGATAGTCTGTTTGTTTGTACTAACTTCCATCAGTTATACTGGTGCGGAAGGCACAACAGAGCTAGGGCTCCACATCAAGTGCCCCCGTGTGTGTGTTGTTAGTAGGCACTGTCACTGAGGGTGGTCACTGCCAGAGGATTAATTGCGTCCTCAGTGGTTCTTTTGCGTCCCTTCGGTTCAGGTTAGTGTAATGCAGCTTGAAGAGACGGGACCTCCGGTTTAGTGTCCTTATCCGAGAAGACTGAAAACACGGGAGAATAACTTCAACCCACTTGTGACATGGTTTTTTTTATGGATTTTTTGTTGTGAAAGTAACCACTCTACTCCTTATCCACCGTCAATTCCATTCTCGTTTCTTATCCTCTTTGATAATTGTAGAACCAAGTTACTCAAGCAACCCAGCCTTTCAACATCGTGCCGTCAAGCAGCAAACAACCCCCTCCTGAGCCTGCAAGCTCTGGCCAGCCGTCGCCTCCTGTCGGAATGTCCACTCCTATTGAATGCATGTCACCGCGTGTTACTTACCAGCCCCCCTTGGTCGAAAACGGACCACAGGGTCCACCGTCATTCGGCCACGGCTACCATCCTAAGAGTACTCCCCAAAAACCGGGTTACCAGTCTCCAGGCGTACATCCTGAATTCCAATCCCCTGGCGTGCACCCACCCACAGTAAATTCAAGGACTGGATTCCAGTTTCCACCAAGCCATCAAGAGGTCCGGTCACAAGCGCCACAGGCAACCCATCATATTCCACAGGCAATTCATCGTACTCAACAGGACCCCCAACGTATTCAACAAGAAGCTCGAGATGCACCGCAGGAAGAAATGGAGACGGTTGAATTCAGGCTGTCGAATTTTCCACCAAATGTGCGCCCGGGTAGTGAACCAACAAGCGCTGTGACGGCCACGAGTCCATCTTCATCACCTCCTCATCGTAAATGCTGGTCCGTTAATCCCACTGTCCCTCCCTCCCCTCCGGTATTCGTGCCCCCTGTGCCTGTAGAGGCCGAGAAGCCTGGAACCGAGGGGATAGATGTTACCACTCCGGCGGACCTCGAGGTAGAAGGGGACAATAAGAAGGGATTTTCTATGTTCATAAGCGAAGACAAGGCACAAGTAGCAGAGGTAAGACAAGTCTGTGATACACCTATTTCAATATAAAGGTTTTCGGCTCGAATTGCAATTGCCAAATGGCAGGTCTATGACCGAAAGGTATTTTTGGGTAGTAATTATTTGTAAAGGTAAAGGTAATAAATAAACTCAAGTGTTGTCAGAACTATATTTTTTTTATATTAAATGGATAGTCGTATGTTTCGTTTATGTCTTTCTGAATTCGGAACAAATATTTTGGGATCCACGGGTCCTTTCGGTTGTAGAACTGCCGTTTGTCAATCTCAATTTCCCGTTTGCACTGACAACGGTTTTTTTTTAAATGGGTGTGTATTTCTTTTTTTTTTCTTTTCAAACGCATATATGCGGCTAGTTTCAAGCGTTTATGTACACAGGTAACGTTAAGGTCACCTTTATTTGAAACCCCTATAGAAATGTACTAGACTAAATCTTTGGGATGATTTTGATTGTCCATTGTGATGGAATAAGATGCGCAAATTCTACGAGATTCTGATTCTGGCGAGTTTGGTCACCCTGTGTGTATAGCGGCGCGATAGGGCCTGGGTTGTTGACGATGGAGTGAAGGGGGTTGTCTCATGCCTAGTGCACACTAGTGACATAACGACATATGCGCACGCACTCTTATGCCTAGTGCACACTAGTGACATAACGACATATGCGCACGCACTCTCATGCCTGGTGCACACTAGTGACATAACGACATATGCGCACGCACTCTTATGCCTAGTGCACACTAGTGACATAACGACATAACAACGTAAGCGCGCACCCTTTTAAGCCCGACATAACGAAATGCACATAATGACATAAAAGAAAAAAAAAAACATGTTTTTCTTTTATGTCATTATGCCCATGTCGTTATGTCGGGCTTGACATACGAACATGAAAGGGTCACTAGTGTGCACCCAGGTATCATACAATCACAGTGAACATGACACGTGTTACCGTGATGACGATGGAGTGATATAGGTCCTCCTGACCAATCACAGTGAACATGACGCGTGTTACCGTGATGACGATGGAGTGATTTAAGTCCTCCTGGCCAATCACAGTGAACATGACGCGTGTTACCGTGATGACGATGGAGTGATATAGGTCCTCCTGACCAATCACAGTGAACGTGACACGTGTTACCGTGATGCCTTCTCTTTGTAGGGTCTGACTCCTGAGCAGCAAAAGCGAAGAGACAAGTTCCTGAAAATGCGCCAGAAGAGACAGGAGGAGGATAAGGCGAAAAAAGAAGCCGAGATGGAGAAAAAGAGAAGGTGAGGAATTACCTCGGTTCACCCGGGGTGGATCCTCCATGAAGAACACCCTTGGAAAATTTAAGACCCTATGTCAACCGCCTAAATACCAAGTGTGAAATACTATCCACTTTCATCGGCTGATTTGGCAAAGCTATTCTGATATTTTCGATTGAACCTAGTAAATGATGTATACAACTTTTATGATGATCATTTCCTGATCCTTTCATACTGCGTCTTTCAATTTTGAATTAAAACACAACAAAGGTGTGGCTGAGGAGAGAAATTAAACTTTCAAAAGTTATCGTTTGAAAATGGTGTCCGCTTCGTAAAGGGCCAAATAGTACGTATTTCGGCTTTGCAGGAAGATTCTTTTCTGTTTCTGGTCGCTAGTTGAGCTTGGATTCTCATCCTACATTTATGTATTCTAAATCCTTTTTAGAAACGAAAATATTAGTAGCTTAGTATCTGCCAGGCTACTCTGAGTCAGCTGTGTAGAGCCATATTGGAAAGCGTGAGTGTTCAAAGCATGGTGAGACTAGACATTAAGCTAGGGACGAGTCCAAGGAAGACCTAAGAACACAGATAACATCGTATAAGCCTAACACCATGTTTGTATTACAGACGCGAGGAGAGGCAGCGCGAAGCTGAAGCGCAGAAGAAACTTGAGGAGGAACGCCGGCAACAGGAGGAGGAAATAAGGCGAGCACGGTTGCAGCAGGAGAGACTGAGCCGAGCTTCCGACGGCGCAGGGAATGATGGTTACGCAACGTACCGACCGGGGTCTGGGTCCAACTTGGCCCCAGCTCAAGACGACCACTCGGCATTTGCTGAGTTCAGCGGTATGTTTACTGCCGTCATGCGCAGCTTTCCTTGTAGCACCATTGTGAAAATGTAGCGTTAGGGAAAGAAACTGAAATAACGTAAAACCTCTAATAGCCCATCTCCCTCTTAGTACACTATTTTATTTCATCTTTGATTTTGTAGAGGCCAAAAATACCTAATGCCAAATTCGGTCCAAAAGAGATAATCATTTTGTTTATTTTTATCCCAAAGGTCCCCAGTGTTACGTCAAACCGAGCGGAAAGTCCAACCGGAAGTTGATAGTCAACGCTATATCGTACGTTTGTCTGTCTGGGACGGTGAACAAGGACGCCAAGGAACGCTGTCTGCAGGTAAGTTAATAGTCCTGCAGATAGTCCTGTTTGAAATCCTACTATGCCCGCTGGACAGGCCGACTTGGGACGCAAGTGCTTATGTTCAAGTGCTTATGGTGATGACACGTTAATAAAATGGTTTAATAGTGTTCTCATTATCTTTAGGCGATTTCCGAGTCCAACGGCTACCACTTCATGGTGTTGTTCAAAGACGGTCTGAAGTTCCGTGGACTTTATTCGTTTAACCCAGAAAATGAACAGGTATCAATTTTATATCCTTTCTCTACTACCTAGGGGAATCACTAGTACCTAGAAGAATTACTAGTACCTAGGGGAATCACTAGTACCTAGGGGAGTCACCAGTACCTAGGGGAGTCACCAGTACCTAGGGGAGTCACTGGTACCTAGGGGAGTCACTAGTACCTAGGGGAGTCACTAGTACCTAGGGGAGTCACTAGTACCTAGGGGAGTCACTAGTACCTAGGGGAGTCACTAGTACCTAGGGGAGTCACTAGTACCTAGGGGAGTCACTAGTACCTAGGGGAGTCACTAGTACCTAGGGGAGTCACTAGTACCTAGGGGAGTCACTAGTACCTAGGGGAGTCACTAGTACCTAGGGGAATCACTAGCACCTAGGGGAGTCACTAGTACCTAGGGGAGTCACTAGTACCTAAGGGAGTCACTAGTACCTAGGGGAGTCACTAGTACCGTGTGGAATCAATCGGGTTTGTTCTTCGATTGATTCTTACGGTTTGTGGGGGGTTTCGGTCGTGTTTATAAGCGAACTATGTGCTGGGGTAATTTTGAATTGCCAAAACCGACCATTTTTTAGCTTTCATCGAGTATGAAATCAACATGTTTACGACGACGTTAAAATCCTAAAATCCACCGAATCCTAAAATCGTAGTTCATTGTTCTATAGCTTGTCGGTGTGTTTCTGGTTTCGGTTCGCTGTCTATCTTCTGCTGTTCCTTTTTTGCTTGCCCATTGCCCAATGGGAATGATAAGGACACTGATACATCGAAAGCGTAAATTAATCGCTAGTATAGCCTGGTCCACTACATTTTTTTTATCTATTGAGTACCACAGTGGTTACTTTATCACTTATAAGGATAGTTGAAAAGGGAAGAATTTTCGACAGTGGAATTATATCTTTGCTTTCTTTTGCAGTTGTACAAGGTTTTTGGAATCGGCCCTCGAGTTATCACCGCCAAAATGATCGATAACCTTTACAAGTAAGTCATACATTCTTAATCTTTTATGTCTTCCCTGCTTATGCTTTGAGGGGTGGGAATTGGAAGTATGACCGATATTGGAAGACAATTTGTTTGAAGGAGTTTCAAAGTAATCATCTTGAGACAGAGATTTGTAAGTTATTTACGAGTTCGATAGGAAATGTTGCAGAAGCTTTCCTAAATCAGCCGATGAAAATGAATGATTTCTCGCAATTGGTATTTTTCCTAGATGACAAAATGGCGGTTGACTCTTTGAGATGTATGTTGATCTAACTATACTCTGGCCTTTTCTAGGTACAGCAGTGGCGGGAAAGAGTTCGTCAAGATCCACTCCAAGACGCTTTCCATTTCAGTGGACGGTCTCTCCATTATGAAGCAGTATTGGCAGTCTAGCAAACCAGCCGTTCAGTCCAAAACTATGTCAAATATCAAACGACCTCCCAAACCTCCACGATGATAACTGCGCATTTAAATAGTCGGACAAAAACGTGAAGTTGTCGGGTGATTTTCGGTTAGAATTTGGCCTGATCTCTCTAGTATGAAGCAGTGTTGCCTTCCATCAGCCGTTCGGTGATAAAGTTTGTGAAATATCAAACCTCCCAAGCCTCGGCGATGATCGCTTCGCGGTCGGCAAAGGTCGAGGAGTTGTCGATGTTGCTCGGGTAAAACTCGGACGTGTTCGGTTAGAATTGGTCTAATCTCTTTCATGGAAAGTCTAGCAAGCCAACGACCTCTAAACCCTCCGCGATGATACAAGAAAATTCGGTGAATATCGGAAAGTTTTCGCCTTGATCGGAAACTATTCGGGTTAGCATTCAACTCGAGTAGACTTCAATTATTGTTATGTTTCGCATTGTAGGGGGACTTTTAGGGTTTAGATGATCTCTGCAAGCCTTCGAGATTATGGCATCAACTTATTATTGGAAGTTTTGGGATTAGGAAATCCCGGAAAGATTTGTCGCCGTTATTCGGATGGGGTTTGGTAATTCGGAAGAAAACCCCGGAAAGTCTTGTCACCGTTAGTTGGATAGGGTTTGGTATCCCGGAAAGATTTGTCGCCGTTATGCGGATAGGGTTTGTTAATTCGGAGGAATCCCGGAAAGATTTGTCGCCGTTATTTGGATAGGGTTTGGTAATTCGAAGGAATCTCGGGAGGTTTTCGCCGTTATCCGGATAGGGTTTGGTAATTCGAAGGAATCTCGGGAGGTTTTCGCCGTTATCCGGATAGGGTTTGGTAATTCGAAGAAAACCCCGAAAGGTTTGTCGCCGTTAGTCGGATAGGCTTTGGTAATTCCCCCGAATTTTTTGGAAAGTTCTTGTCGCCGTTATTCGGATAAGATTTGGTTGTACGGGTCTGGCCCACATTTGCATTTTGTTATTGCCTCCAAAAGGAGTATTCGGGGGAAAAAATAGGATTTTCGGCAATACGCAAATTACACTTCAGTTAAAAAGAAGGTTTGTCAGAGTCAAATGATGGTTTGTTTCGTATTTAGCCGAGTGAGCTAAGTTATATTGATGTCTACAATGCGCCTTTGAAAGCCATTGGTGAGAAGTAGCAAAATTATATGTACAGAAATGCTAGAAACCTGTGATTTACAGTAATTATTCTTCTCTCGAGTGAGAAGTTATTTGCAAAGATTATTTATTTTTGTTTAGAAGACAATATAAAGAGATATTTAACTTTAAACGTTGTAAGGCGTCACCGAAACAAGCTATGGAATAAATAGTTTATTGATCCCATACTACCCTTCGTCCGTGAAATTACCGCGCGCGACTTTAATTCTTGTCTTGCCAGGCCTTACTGCAATATTCTGCGAACTGCTAATTGGCCTGTCCTAAGGCGTCCTATTCCAACCCCCTCTTAGGCGTCCTTATCCCACCCCCTCTAAGGCGTCCTTATCCCACCCCCTCTTAGGCGTCCTTATCCCACCCCCTCTAAGGCGTCCTTATCCCACCCCCTCTTAGGCGTCCTTATCCCACCCCCTCTAAGGCGTCCTTATCCCACCCCCTCTAAGGCGTCATTATCCCACCCCCTCTAAGGCGTCCTATTCCAACCCCCTCTTAGGCGTCCTTATCCCACCCCCTCTAAGGCGTCCTTATCCCACCCCCTCTTAGGCGTCCTTATCCCACCCCCTCTAAGGCGTCCTTATCCCACCCCCTCTTAGGCGTCCTTATCCCACCCCCTCTAAGGCGTCCTTATCCCACCCCCTCTTAGGCGTCCTTATCCCACCCCCTCTAAGGAGTCCTTGTCCCACCCCCTCTAAGGCGTCATTATCCCACCCCCTCTTAGGCGTCCTTATCCCACCCCCTCTCAGGCGTCCTTATCCCACCCCCTCTTAGGCGTCCTTATCCCACCCCCTCTTAGGCGTCCTTATCCCACCCCCTCTAAGGCGTCCTTATCCCACCCCCTCTAAGGCGTCCTTATCCCACCCCCACTTAGGCGTCCTTATCCCACCCCCTCTTAGGCGTCGTTATCCCACCCCCTCTAAGGCGTCCTTATTCCCCCCCCCCCTCTTAGGCGTCCTTATCCCACCCCCTCTTAGGCATCCTTATTCCACCCCCTCTAAGGCGTCCTTGTCCCACCCCCTCTTAGGCGTCCTTATCCCACCCCCTCTTAGGCGTCCTTATCCCACCCCCTCTAAGGCGTCCTTATCCCACCCCCTCTTAGGCGTCCTTATCCCACCCCCACTTAGGCGTCCCTGTCCAACCCCCTCTTAGGCGTCCTTATTCCACCCCCTCTTAGGCGTCCTTACCCCACCCCCTCTTAGGCGTCCTTATCCCACCCCCTCTTAGGCGTCCTTATTCCACCCCCTCTTAGGCGTCCTTATCCCACCCCCTCTTAGGCGTCCTTATCCAACCCTCTAGCAGGAAGCTTTGTCTTTTTCCTGTTTTGATTTTCTGACAAACCGAGCCCAAGTTTTTCAATATTCAGGAAACAACTATCAAAGTATATAAAAAAAAAACAATGGATATTGAAACAACCAGCTTTATTTACATAGGCAGGTATAAACAAGGTAGTTGTTAATTTACTTAAAGGCTTATAGGAAATAGCCTAGAAATATCAATTTAGACACATAACGTAAGAACCTAAAATTTAATGCATAAGAGTCTAAACATAAGAGCCTAAAATTTGAAACAGTTTCCTTTTAGAAAAAATGTCTTCATGCAAAAAAAACATGAATCAAAAGTAGTCATCTTGAACATGTACACACTTTAAAATCCCTTTAAATTTACTTTGCACGAGGGATAAGCCCTGTTTCAGTGATGATTTTAAACTACAATCGATGTCTCTTTTTTCTGTGTTCAAACTTCTGGGTACCACATACCTAGTCTTCAGTTATGATATGTAGCAATCCGTCTCCAGTTTTATCTGTTTTGGAAGCAAATTAGTATACATGCCATCTACCATTCACTGGTGTATGATATATTTCTCATAAAATGATAACCTATCTAAGCCCGATTGTATGCTTAAGAAACATATCCAATGCCTCTAATTACGATGAAAAGGAAACAATATACAGTATATAAGAAACTAAAGCGTATAGAACATATAGGAACTTCAGCATTTTGTCTAGTAGAAATAAAATACAGTATTTACACCTTTTTACAATCAATTGGTAGATCGAGGATTACAAGAGGGAAAGGGTGTGGATTGAAACAGCATAGGTGACTTTTTATACAGCATGTTCAGTTCTCTAATAGGATAGTGGTTGCTGCCCCCATCAACCCAACCCTAGACCTGCCTCTAAAATATGCATAGACATAACCGTGGCAGGCCTCGAATTATTGGGGGGCACGATACAGAAACATTAAGAAAACAATGGGGGCACAGCCACGCCCCTATTGGTCATTTCCTTACAACATTTGAAAATATTGGGGGGGGGGGCGTGCCCCCTGTGCCCCACCCCTTGCTATGGCCCTGTGCCCCACCCCTTGCTACGGCCCTGTGCCCCACCCCTTGCTACGGCCCTGTGCCCCACCCCTTGCTACGGCCCTAGTGCCCCACCCCCTGCTACGGCCCTGATAGAGAAGTAATGAAATTCCGTAGTATTTTAATTCAATTAATCTATTGACTGCGGATGTTGCAAATGTTGCACGAACTTATTACAAATGTGGCACGACCTTATTACAAATGTGGTACGACCTTATTACAAATGTGGCACGACCTTATTACAAATGTGGCACGACCTCATTACAAGTATGGAATTACTTTATTACAAATGTGGCACGACCTTATTACAAATGTGGCACGACCTTATTACAAATGTGGCACGACCTTATTACAAATGTGGCATGACCTTATTACAAATGTGGCAAGGCCTTATTACAAATGTGGCACGACCTTATTACAAATGTGGCACGACCTTATTACAAATGTGGCATGACCTTATTACAAATGTGGCACGGGCTTATTAAAATGTTGCACGGCCTTATTACAAATGTGGCACGACCTTATTACAAATGTGGCACGACCTTATTACAAATGTGGCATGACCTTATTACAAATGTGGCACGACCTTATTACAAATGTGGCACGACCTTATTACAAATGTGGCATGACCTTATTACAAATGTAGCATGACCTTATTACAAATGTGGCACGACCTTATTACAAATGTGGCCTCAACAAGGCTTCTACCTTCTCCCAGATCTTACAAATACGCCCCAAACCACAGTTGTGTGGTACTCTCTTGCGTTGCCGTACCACGGAAGACGGGGTTGTACGTTTGGCAATAGTAACCAAAGTTGTTCTCTTTATCAACAGAACCTGCTTTAGCCGAACGGAACCCACAATGTGTATAAGTGCTGTCGATATGAAGAGACCATCGGTCCTTAGTCTGCCAGAAAGGGACCGTGACGTCAGTACCTTGATATCCCCGGATGTTGACGAGTTCTACTTGTTTGCAGTGCCTGCCAGCGTCGTAGGTCAACACATCCATTGAGGAGAACTTCGCGCGGACATAATCCCGGTAGTCGACCCCTAGTACCGGGAACTCTGTGGTGAAGCGCCAGTGAGTAGACTGGGACCTAAGGTGTTGCATTCGAGAGAGTGAGAGTCGGTAGCCTTCCCAGTTTGGGTTTTCCCCGTTTCTTGGATCGTTCTGTGATAGAGATCTTTTGCAGTACGTATCAAGGTTTTTATTTTTACGCGCAAAGGAGAGAACCAAAGTCCACGCTGACCCAAGCTCTGACGTGAAATCACAGAAGACTTTGAAGTCATTGTTGTCGCTTCCGGTTATCGTGAAAATGCCATTTTTGTCGTATCCAGCGTGCAAGAAATCCAAACACGATGTGAAAATCTGAAATAAGATTAAATTATTGTTAGGTTAACTATCGATGTCGATAATAGTTTAGAGAATGAGGACAATACCTTTTGCGCATGACTTTATTTTTTTCTCGAATTTTCGAAAGTGAATGAGAAAATTTGATTCTTGCCCCAAAAAAGTTTGCAAGTATGTGTACGTTCTTATAATCGATGAAACAGAAAAGGTGGATTTCATTTTTTAATTATTTCATTCTAAAACACAAGGTTACGCTCATAGAAGGAAAGCTCCTCCCACCCCCGGGCTCAAGAACAATCAGTTATCAATCAGTCGTCAATGAGTCAACATGTCAGGACAATTGCTTTGAGCGCTAAATTCAAATTTCATATTCTAAATCAAATTAAATAACATTCCTGGACTTTCCCACCTAAAATGTTTCTATTTACAGTAAAATAATGTTATACCAAGTTGTGTGCGCTCTAAAATACGAGCATTTTCATCAAGACGCGAAAATAATTTATAATTTATGCAGATGCGTTAGATTATGGATAGCGCAAAATTTAAAATTTTCAACCGAAAATGTGAGTGGACGGCAAATTAATAATTTATCAATCTCTTAATACAAACTGTCTTGTTACCTGTGCACAAATAGTTTTATTCCAGCCGACTGAGACAGGAGGCTTATAATTTGTGACTGTCAGTGTGGCAGTGTTCTGATCAAAATTGCAAAATCGAGCCCGGGAATGGAAAGGAGCTTCCCTTTTATAGTGGAAGAGGATTTGCAAAACAACTGCTTAATTCCTGGCATTATTTTTGAGTTTTCCCCAGCTCTACAAAAAAAGGCGAAAGAATATATAACACATTTGAACATTTGTTATATAACACTACTCATACCTCGGGGTCGTGGTAGTGGTTGCTTCCAGAGTGTTTTATCAAATATTCTTTAGCGCTCTTCTTTGTCGTATTTAAAAGCTCGCAGACAGTGTCATGGCGTATATTGTACGAACGGCAGCTGGGGTTTCCAAGGCAACCTTGCCCGCATTGCATGGGTGACGTCACGGAGAAACTTTCTATCACGTGGTTAACAAGTGCATGACCTAAAAGTTTACATTCGCAGATAGAAGAAGAAGAAGAAGAAGAAGAAGAAGAAGAAGAAGAAGAAGAAGAAGAAGAAGAAGAAGAAGAAGAAGAAGAAGAAGAAAGAAGAAGAAGAAGGAGAAAAAGAAGAAGACGAAGAAGAAGAAGAAGAAGAAGAAGGAGAAGAAGAAGAAGAAGAAGAAGAGGAAGAAGAAGAAGAAGAAGAGGAAGAAGAAGAAGAAGAAGTAGAAGAAGAAGAAGAAGAAGAAGAAGAAGAAGAAGAAGAAGAAGAAGAAGAAGAAGAAGAAGAAGAAGAAAGAAGAAGAAGAAGAAGAAGAAGAAGAAGAAGAAGAAGACGACGAAGGAGAAGAAGAAGAAGAAGAAGAAGAGGAAGAAGAAGAAGAAGAAGAGGAAGAAGAAGAAGAAGAAGTAGAAGAAGAAGAAGAAGAAGAAGAAGAAGAAGAAGAAGAAGAAGAAGAAGAAGAAGAAGAAGAAGAAGAAGAAGAAGAAGAAGAAGAAGAAGAAAAAGAAGAAGAAGAAGAAGAAGAAGAAGAAGAAGAAGAAGAAGAAGAAGAAGAAGAAGAAGAAGAAGAAGAAGAAGAAGAAGAAGAGGAAGAAGAAGAAGAAGAAGAAAAAAGGAGGAGGAAAAAAAAAGGAAAAGCAGAAGAAAAAAAGAAAAAGAAACGAAAAAGAAGAAAATATGTAACAATAAAAAAGGAATAAAATATAATATTATAGAAGAATACAATAGAAAAAAAGAAGTGAGGGAAAAAAATTGAAAGAAAATGAAGGAAAAAGAAGATAAAAAAGAGGGGAAACAGAAAGTACAATGTAAAAATAATACAAACGAAGAAGAAGTAGTAGTAGACGATGAAAATAAAAATTTAGAAAGAAATAAAAAAAAAAAAAGAAACAAAACAAATAGAGAGAAGAAGAGACCGTGGCAAGGGAGAACAAAATAGAAAGAGTAACCCACAGGTAGCTTTCTAACCTTCCATTTTCACGAATACTCCATTGTGGCTGTTATCATCCCTTCGTATGGCGTGCACGTTGAAGAAAGCGACGACAAACAGTAACACAGCGCGGGCACAAATTCGCGAGTGGTGCTGCATTTTGACTTAATCTTAAACAAACTATGTTAGTAATAAAACAGATAGAGCGACTACCTCAATAGCTTAAACAAAAAGCATTTGAAAATGCATTGTCTGTTTCACTAAACGTGTTTGTCTTTCAACCGCCATTTTTTTATTGACAGAATACGAAGTGGGAAAAACATCTACCTGCAATCGGCTGATTCGGGAAAGCTATAACGATGTTTTCAGGACTATGATATGCACACATTCCGGCCCTCTGCCATTTTTATTATTTGCAGCACGCGCTAGTCCAACAACGAGGTTAACAAATGATTTTGTCGAGCAAACGACATTCTTCTCGAACACCATCTTTAACTCATTTTTTTCATTAACTTATCATGATTTATCTGGGAATATTTAGTGAACAGGTGGAAGTACTCGCTTGTTTTATTTTTATTACGATTGTTTTATTATAAAAACATCTAGCTTATTCATGCATTATTTACATCTAATTTATTTTTCGCCATAAAGCTATTTTTGTCTTATTGGGCCCTTTTTCGAGAGCGCATACGGGATAAGGAGTGTTTTTTCTTATTTGTTTGTTCACCTGAAAGCTCATAACAGCTGGGAAAGAATTAAGGATTTATAGACAAGTGAAAAAAATTGGTCCAATAAGAAAAAAGGCTTTTTGAGAAATAAAATGCAAAGTAAATATTCATCGTTTTCGATTCCAAACACACTTTAAAATAACATCCACTTTTCATCTAAAATCAAGTCAAACAAACAGAAATTCCTTTTTACTGATAAAGAAAGTGTCAAAAATAAAAGGAAGTTGTATTTACCAACAGTTCTGTTATGAGTTTTATTAATAAAAAAAACAATGACTGCTTGAAAAAAAAAAAAATATATATATATACGCATGTAATAGCACAGAACAACTAAACGAATAACGGGAACGAACATTAAATTACTACAAGTTTGTTTATAGGGTCCAAAAAATTTCCTTGCAAAAATCCAACTCCTTAAATTCATTTAGAGCTCCTTAACGGTATAGGCTGTGAAAGAAACCAGGTGACAAAAAAAGTAATGAAAATAATATCTAATCGATAAACAACCCCTTCTAGAATGTTGTGGCTTTAAAAAGGAGATATACTTGGTTAAATATCGCAAAACCTTTTTTTACCTTTTTGCTGCCTAGAGCGTGGTTCACAGAGGAGTTGTAGCTATGGAGCCAGTGAGAGTACAAAAAGTTATAGCAAACTTAATCATTTATTTATGAAGATCATTCCAATTTAATTTCGACACTGTTATCTTTTGTTTGTTTAATTGATGTTAGAAGTTATCATGGAGTTAATTAGAGAAAAATTTAACTTCCGACAGATGTTGAATAATAATATTATAAATGTTGAATAGTTTATCATTATGGGTAAAAAAAGGTGAATAAGAATAGAAAAGTAATCGTTTTTTTTTTTTTGGCTGGAATTCAAGACATTATAGCTGGCTGTATCTTAAACCTATATGTCTGGTCCCGTCTGTCTAGTCTATATAAGCCATGTGCGTGTCCAGGATTTGCTAAGGGAGATCGGGAATAGGCATTCTTAGGGCGCGTTTTTTTCCTATCTCTGGAATGGGAATGGTTAGTGGGGAAAGTTCAGAATGGCTTTTGAGTTATTCTGCTACAGGTAGCAGAATGGGTGAAATGGCCTTCATTCCATTCCGCAATGGGAACGCGGGATAAACGAACGCGCACTTTTTCTATTCTTATCATTCTCATTCCGGAATCACGAGAAAAAAAAAAAACAACGCGCCCTTAGATAGAAGGATAATATTATTTGAGGATCATACACAAAAAAGGCTTTTTTTTGCGGCCAAAAACCGTGATCTGGTGTAATTCTAGCTTGTTTCATGATTGTTAGTTAGACCGAAAACAACATTCGAAAACACTGTTTCGTGAGATTAGAGTAATTATCTTTCAATTTACGGCATGTATGGGCGTGTTGCTATGTAAATAAAGAAAGTAGGAATTGCTTAAATTTTTTGCGATAAAAACATTCACAGCGGTGGATTAAGGTGGGATATTTGAGAATAAAAATAATATGCCCCGTGCAAAGAGTATTTAAATCCGCCATCATTGTTGATAACACCGCACTGTTTGGTCAACTGTCACGCGAAATATCCCGTAGAACCAAACATAAGCGGTTAGTTTAGATGAGAACAAATTGGTGGTCAGGTTTCTTTCGTTTCATGATTTTGTGGTTGTCAAGGAAACGATAAGTAGTTTCGTGATTTAGCGGTTATCAGAGGATGTTCAGTAATCAATAGTGGAAAAGATAAGAGACCTCGAAAGGATTTATTAGTTAATAAAAAAACAAGTTATCGTAAGGCAGTGGCAGTCCCAGAGGCCGCGCGATGCATTTTGGGGAGGATGAAGAAGCGCACGGTGCATGATGGTCGGATGCAGTTTGAAGGGTCGGAATTCGCTAGACGTTTGATATTTTTTTCAAATATCTTGCAAGCAGCGTTTTTATTATTATTTTTTTCGTATAAATATGTAAATCATTTAGTTTCTTTTCGGTTGTTTCCTGTTCAATACGACGACATTTTCGTTTCGTAAAATCCAAAACGATTTAGATGGTCTGAATGTTTTGGCACTTATTTGAAATCAGATCCCTCAGGCTGGATTCACCCTCGGAAACCCAGGGGTATTTTCCTCTAACGTTTTACTCGCGAGAAAAATAAGCCCGGGGGAACAGTAAGGAACGAACTTGGCAAAAAAAAATCTAGGCCTATGGTGAGCTGTGATTGGTCGACCTCCCGAGGTCGACCAATCACAGGCGCGCTTCCCCAACAATGCACCAAAAATTTACATTATTGCTCCTTTGTTGGCTGAGAGATCAAATATGGCTTCTAGCGTGAACAACTTCTTATATATTCGAAGGGCTAATTCCCGACATCATTTCAGCGGATGACAGGATGTTTTTGCTCAACTACCTACAGGGTTTGGAATGAGTTTGACTTTTCAAGCCATGCCGAAAATGTGCGAGGGAACCCGATAGTTCTTGTGACTTGTCCTATCCAGTCGATAATCCGTGACCAGTTGGCCTATCTGAACTCAATCGGGATACGTACCGCGCGCCGATATTTCCAACCCAAAGGACACTGACATTCTAGTCAAGGGAAAAGCGAGGATCGTGCTCGGTAGTCCCTAGCCTGCTTGCAGGCGTTTACCCTGTGTTTTTTTCGCATTCGTTATGCGCTAAGTCGTGGTCGCCATCTTGCTTTTGGCCGCGCTAGCTTGGCGCGACGCGCTTTGCGCTCGTACCAGCTTTCGCGCGGCCAGAACAAAACAAGATGGCGGCCACGACTCGGCGCATAGCGAAAACGTCATTCGGCAGTGAAGCGGTGAATCTATTACTTGGTGTTGGCACCAAAGGTTAAGCTTACAGAGAGGATGTAGTAGATCCTTGGCTTGAACAATGTGCAAATAAAGTCCGTAAAACCATCTTTTGTGGAACATTCCTTCCAGTAATCGAGGAGAGTTGTTCTCCAAGCAAATGCGATCCGAATAGCTTGTGCCTTTTTTTTTATTATCTGAGACTGTTTCCCGCAAATGCGGCAATAAGTCCCGATTACCATGTTCTATAAATACTGCAATTACTATTAAAATGTGTCCTCCCAATCCTCCTAGGGAATACCTAGAACAAATATGTAAAAAAGTATTTATTGACATTACTAAGGATATTATTAACTATACTTTACTTAGACAACTGATACAGCAAAATTAGCAAAATAAATTTATGCTTTGATTAACAGGGAAGGCTTTCAGGTGTGAAGGGAGGTCATAATTATTTTAAAATGAGGATCAATTAAAGTTCCTCACAAAAAACTGGGTGCTCCTTTTAATTCTTTTCAAAATTAAAAACAATAAACAAATACACATCAAATTCCTATACATTAATAAGTATATCAACAAATCACACTATCATAGTGGATATGAGGTAAAAGTACTCATTCCCTGCCTGTACTGTCCCAATTCCTTTTACTTCTTTAAATTACTTTACTTAACTTGCAAAGATAGGGCTTTATCATTTTCTTTCTCTTGTGTAAGTTTTAAAGTAAGCAATTCAAGTATTGGAAAAATATCTTTATTAACCTTCTCTCTTGTATTCCAACATATTTGAAAAAATTCTGAATACATTATTTTATTATACAGTTAAGAACCACATATAAGAACCTAGAATGAACCTGTTAACCTAAAATTATCAAATTAGAATCCTTTTTGTAAGCATCTTTTAGCCTATAATTTGAAATAGGTTGAAATAGGAAAATTGATTTCTAAATAGTTTTAAATATGATCTTAAGGATCATATAGGAGACCTGTTTTTGTTTTTTGTGATTAACTTACTACCTCAGTGAGTCATTGTAATAGCAAGAGACTATTTATGAACCTATATAGCCTAAATGTTACTAACAACACATTATACAAGAACCTGTCAGGCTAGCTTGGAAAAAAACTAGGTTTTCTACTTTTATAACTCTGGTTCATTTTTTTAGAACAATTTTTCCATTAAAACATTATCTTACTTTTTGTTACTTTATATGTGTTTATTTTTGGTGACCTACATTAACACATTGACCCCTCAACCGGCCTGTACCGGCTTTGGGAAGTACCCACAACCCAAAAAATTCATAAATGCAAACTAAACACAACAAGATGAAGATACTCAGGCATCAGTCTAAGGGATAAATGGTCTTGAAGATATGCATCCTACCAAGGTGTTGGCAACTCTTAAGCCAAATAATAGCACAGGTTCTTTGACAAATTTCAAATCGAACAAGGAAAGAACGAAGCCAAACAAATCAATTCCAGGTCATACAGACCCAGAATAGCAGTGTAAACAATTTTGGAATCAATTTGGTTTAAGAAAAGACAGCATTTAGGAGAGCTGTGGTGATTCATTAGAAAATTATTTTCTCATCCAGGCAAAGCCAAACAAGAAAAAATCATCATGAATCCACCTTTGCTTGCAAATATCCATAAGCAAACCACTCAATTATGCCCCAAAAGACTTCACGATGTCCTGAGACACTCCCCTAATATGCTCATAGCTGTATTTTTGATGAAAAATACAAGCAACCATCAACTTGTGCTGGCACAACGACGAGGGATTAAAAGTGGGGACCGCAAAGCACTGTTGGAAAGCTTGGATACCACTGACTAGGTGCAGCTGTGTTTGACTTTGACGGGCTGTATAAAACTCAGAATAGGGGGGAGGTATCTGTTTTCAGTCTGTTTTTTTGTAAATTCAGCTCAAAAATAGCCAGGAATCAATGGCTTAATCCACCACCCCTAGATTTTAATCAAAATAACTAGGCCTTTTTAGACTTGTGCTGTGAGATACACCAGTGGACTGAATCACATATATGCCATTTCTAGCAAGTGAATTTCTTTAACCTAGAAAATAGAATTATACTTGTACATGACTGGACTCATTGATAGGGATGATATGCATAGCTTTTTTAGAAAAAAATGCCCAAGAAAACATCAGATTCAGGCAAGGTTTTGTGATAAGATTACTTTGACGGTGAATATACAGGAAAAATATCTAAAGTGGGTTGACACTGCTGCTTTGAACTTATAAAGGAAAATACTTTATAGAATTTGGGCTCCCTGTGGTTTCCACAATGGTTTTAAAATAAAAAAATTCTGTTAGAATATCAGCCATAACTAAATGGAGGCTTGTTTGTCTATCAAGCAGAATTTGCTTACACTGTTGTATGCACCTAAGCTTGCGAAAAAGGCATTGTTCTCAGGCAGTGAGGCAAGCATAATTTTTTTGGGTGTGTTGGTAAACACATTGACCCCTCAACCGGCCTGTATCGGCTTTGGGAAGTACCCACAACCCAAAAAATTCATAAATGCAAACTAAACACAACAAGATGAAGATACTCAGGCATCAGTCTAAGTGATAAATGGTCTTGAAGATATGCATCCAACCAAGGTGTTGGCAACTACTCTTAAGCCAAATAATAGCACAGGTTCTTTGACAAACTTCAAATCGAACAAGGAAAGAAAAGCAGAATCACCCCTCTCAATAAAACGCTCAAAATACAACACAAGGGAGAGAGATCAGCAAACACAGCTCAAGACACAAATAGATACCTTTATTCTGATCCTCCAGGTTGATTTCCATGGCCTCAAAACACAATGTCCACTCCTTGAAGGCTTGTAAAACCACGTAGATGCCTTTACGAATTGAAAAGCATTCTGGGAGATCCAGGGAAAAATTCAAGAGGGGAGGGCCAGTCAACACTCCTCTCCCCAAAGTCAGATGGTTTTTTCTTTTCACCCCGAAGCCAAACAAATCAATTCCAGGTCATACAGACCCAGAATAGCAGTATAAACAATTTTGGAAACAATTTGGTTTCAGAAAAGACAGCATTTAGGAGAGCTGTGGTGATTCATTAGAAAATTATTTTCTCATCCAGGGAAAGCCAAATGTTGTGACCTTATCGTGGTTCTACTATCAGAAAGCCATGAGTGAAGACGGTACGTGTTTATTGTAGATCTGTGTGATTCAACTCTTTCCTAATCATACATATGCTATATGCTAATTACAATATTTGTGATCATGTGATTAATATGACGTAATCATTAAGATATTAGATTACTAGATTCCTCCCTTTTCAGATACTTATATGTATATATAATTATAGAGAATCATTTCTATGTACAATCATAATCTGGAAATATTTTAAATCAATACATAACTGTAACAATAATGTGTCTCTTTTTGAGTGTTCACTGTTCTTTCCATTTAGTTCATAATGGTATTACTTCGAATAATCTCGCAGTCTCCGGTCAAATATAGAAACGTGTTTCAGTCCTGATCGTCTTGGCTGTGTAGTCACTTCTGGCTGGTGTATTGGCTGGTGTATTTGCTCCTTGAAGCATGGTGGTACCTTCTTCCTCTCTTTCTTCCTGTATGTTCTGTGTCGCAGACTTCAGTTGTTTAACTCTTGATGCATCTCGACACATAATCTTTCTATCTCCGATTCTTCTTGCCTTGACTGTTGATCCTTTGATTTCAGTGATGATATAGATGTGCGGTTCATATGGTGTTTGGGCTTTTGTTTTCTTGTCCCGCTTGATCAGAATGGCTTGTCCTACTGCGAGCTTGTGTTTTGTTGCTCTGTGTCTTTTCTCGTGGTACACTTTTGTTTGTTCTTTGTACTTGCTGTCGTTGCGTCGTATTTCACTATCCTGTGTTGGTTTCTCTGTTAAAAAGTGTTCCAATTTCGTTCTTACTTCTCTGTTCATCATCAATTCATAGGGTGTCTTCTTTGTAGCTGGGTGTGGTGTGTCTCTGTAGGCTGATAGCATGTCGTATGTCGCTTTGTGTACATCTATGTGTTATTGGTTAGCAATAGTCGCTATCTTGTTTATAAGCTTGTTAAAGCCTTCAACTTGGCCTTGAGCTTTCGGGTGTCTTGGTGTCATTTTCTTATGTCTGAATCCTTCTTCAGCTTCAAACTCTGTGAATTCTGTGGAATTGAACGGTGGTCCGTTGTCGGTTTGTACGACTTTTGGTACACCGTGTGTAGCAAACATCTTCTCAAGTTTCTTCCGGGTTGGTTTAAGTGCTGTTGATGTGATAAACTCTACTTCCGGGTATCTTGAATACTGGTCTGTGACCACTAGTACATATTCGTTGTTTGGAAATGGTCCACA
Source organism: Nematostella vectensis (assembly GCF_932526225.1). Classification (NCBI taxonomy): domain Eukaryota; kingdom Metazoa; phylum Cnidaria; class Anthozoa; order Actiniaria; family Edwardsiidae; genus Nematostella; species Nematostella vectensis. The sequence goes on from NC_064044.1 coordinate 8,496,947, forward strand.
AAAGTCTGCCTCCACCGTTTCCCATGGTCTTTCTGGTAAGCTTGTCATTTTAGCTGGCTCGGTGTGATGTGTGTTTGTTGATACCTGGCAGCTGAAGCATATGCTAACGATGTCCTCAATCCGCTTGTTCATTCTTGGGAACCAGTATTTCCGCCTTAGTAGCTCCTTTGTCTTTGTGATGCCTAAGTGATCTTGCTTGTGGGAGATTGTGATTATCTTGTCCCTCAGGGATTCAGGTGGAATTATCTTGTCCAGTCTGAACACTACGTCGTCGCTTGTGTAGATCTCTGCTCGTAGATCATAGTACGGTGCTAGGTCAGGGTCGTTTTTGTCCCATTGTCCCGTGTGAAGTGCTGTCTGTAACTTTTGCAATACTCGATCTTTTCTTGTTGCTGTCTGTATGGTTTCCATGACAACTGTGTGGTTGGTCTCTATTATTGCTTTGATGTAGTGCTCGCTGTCCGATTGCTTTTCGTCTGGAATCGCATGTCTTGATATATAATCCGTCATATTGGATTTCCCTGCGATGTGAATTGCTGTGAAATCGAGGTTTTGCATTTTCATCACAATCCTCTCTATATGTGGCGGTAACTCCGCTCTTGGATTGTTCAACAGCGGTAGTAATGGCTTGTGATCTGTCGCCAGTTGGAAGTGTGGTGTTCCTAGGAGGTACATGTTAAGTCTTGTGGTAGTAAATTCTGCTGCAAGTGCCTCTCTCTTGATTTGTGAGTAGCGTTTATCTGTGTCTGTCAGCGTTCTGCTCACGAAGTGCACAGGTTGGTATCCTTCGTCAGTCTTCTGAAATAAACCACCTCCTAGTCCAGTTGGGCTGCCGTCGCAGATAATCAGCGTTTGCCGTTCAGGTTTGTAGGGAATCAGGACTGGTGCAGTAGTTATCGCTCTCTTTAGGTCTTCAAACGCCTTTTGCTGCTCGTCGTTCCATTCGAACCTTGCGTCTTTGTGTGTCAGTCTCCTCAGAGGTTCGCATCGACTTGAGAAGCTGGTGATGTACCGAGACAGGTATGCCATCATTTGAAGAAATTATACAAGTTTTTTAGAAGTCTCTTTAGACTGCGGTGCTGCGCATTCTCGTACTGCTTTTACCTTGTTTGGACTGGGTTTAAGCCCCTCTGATGTGAAGAGATGTCCGTGGAACTCGATGCTTGTCTTGCCGAACTCGCATTTCTCTCTTCTCAGTGTTAAGTTGTGCGCTTCCAGTCGCTTTAATACTGCTTCGACGTTCTTGTTGTGGTCGTCTTCGTTTAGTCCACCGATAAGAATATCGTCCCGATTGTTCAGTACTCGCTGGAGTCCCGAAAGAATACGGTTCATTTCCGCGTCGAATAAGTCTTGGCTGTTAACGCCGCCGAACGCTAGCCGTCTGTACCGATAGTTTCCTTCTGGGGTGGAGAATGTCATCAGTATTCGCGATTCCTCGTCTAGTGCAAACTGTTGGTATCCGTGATTCATGTCTAGTTTGCTAAACATTCGACAGTCCTTGAATGTTGCGAAAAAGTCCTCGGTAATTGGTGCTTGGACTTGTCGTTTGCGCTGCATTGATTTGTTGAGCACTCGGAGTTCCAGGCTCACTCTGATTTCTCCTGGCTTCTTCGGTTTTGGTTGGACCACTAATGGTGAACACCATGTTATTGATTTGTATTCTGGGACAGGCTCCATGATGTTGTTATTGACGAACTCTTTCATCCTTTTCTTTAGTGGCTCTATCAGGTGGTATGGAACTCGTCTCGAAAATCTGGATGACAGGCTGTGCGTCGTCTTGCATGGGTAGGTGGATTTCGATATCTTTCCCGTCTCGTCGTGCTTTTCCGATCCCCGAAAAGAGCTGTGTGTGATTGTTGACTATTTGATCCAGCTGCTCGTTTCCGGTCTGTACCTTGTGTATGTGTTTGTTGGGTTGCTTCAGGCGTCCGGTTGCATCGAATTTCACCATCCCAAGTTCTTCGAGTGTCTCTCTGCCTAGTAGTGGTAGCGAGTCGATGGTTCCGCCAATAATCGCGATCCTTGCTACGGTACTTCGGGTCTCATTGGCTATGGTTGCGTTGATTTCACCGATTACGGGAAGGTCCTCTGTAAGCGTTTTGAGTTTCAGCGTTGTTTTCATTAGCTGCACTTCCGGTTGGGCGTTTTGAAGTGTTTTTAGATGTTGTTCGTCCATGACGTTCGCATCGGCTCCGGTGTCCGGTTCGACGGTTGTTTTGACTCCGTCTATCCAGATCCTGCATTTGTTTGCTTTCGTTGAGGATGGAACTGTGCTTGTCTTGCGGATATTCACATGTTTGAGTATACGGTTGATATCTTCGTCGCTCGGCTGTTTCGCTTGATTCGGTGTCGCTTTCTCGCTCCACGTGTCGAATCTCTTGGCGTCCTTTTCCTTTGTTTCGGCTTCCGAAGTTCCTTGATTGATGTTTCCCGCGTTGGTCTTGCCGTTCTGAGGTTGTTTCGTCTTTTGTTTTTGCGCCGCTCCTACACATTCGAGCGTAGTGATTTTTTTTCGCGCGTTTGTGGCATTCTGCTCCATAGGCTCTGCAATTGCCTGTGCTGTGTTTCGCTCCGCATCGGTCGCATTCTTTGTGGTGTTGGTCGCGCGTGTGTCGCTTTGTGATTTGTTTCACCCTCTGAGATTCCGACTCCTCATTAAGCTTCCTTTCGATGGCTGCCGCTCGGCGCTTGATTCTTCATCTATCGCTGCTTCGTCTAGTATTTATGTCAGAGTTAAGTTCTTTCTTATAGTCTTGAGTCGTAGTTGAGCGCTTCTCATAGTCTTGATTAAATGATCTCAAATCGCCTCGTTCTCATCTGTGAATCCGCATTTCTGCGCTACTTCGCGGATCCTTGTGTAATATTGTGCCATGCTCACTTTGTCAGCTTGGATAAGGTTTCCGAACTGGACTCTGGCGTAGTCTTTGTTCTTCCTTGGGAGAAAGTTCTTATCCAGCTTCCTTATGAGTCTTGTGTAGGCATTGTCTCTGGTCTGTTCAGTTAGCTCAGGGAGTGAGTCCTCAAGGTCGGCGATCTGCGGGCCGCCGTAGATAATCAGACCGTCTTTCTTTGTTTCTGGTTCTGTTATATCAAAGAAGCGAAACTGTCTTTCGATGTCCTTTTTCCACTTATCCCATCGGATTGCCGTGTCGTTGGTGTCGGTGTTGATGTGGAAGGGTTTGATACTGAGTTGTGGGTTTACTACGGTGATGTTGTTCGGGTTGGTCGCCGCGCTACTTGCGCCCGAACTCGTATCTGCCGTGTCATTTGTCATTCTTCTACTCTTCTGCTTTGCTGATAATTCCTATTCCTCGTCGCCAAATGTTGTGACCTTATCGTGGTTCTACTATCAGAAAGCCATGAGTGAAGACGGTACGTGTTTATTGTAGATCTGTGTGATTCAACTCTTCCTAATCATACATGTGCTATATGCTAATTACAATATTTGTGATCATATGATTAATATGACGTAATCATTAAGATATTAGATTACTTCATCAAACAAGAAAAAATCATCATGAATCCACCTTTGCTTGCAAATATCCATAAGCAAAGCACTCTGCCCCAAAAAACTTCATGATGTCCTGAGATACTCTCCTAATATGCTCATAGCTGTATTTTTGATGAAAAATACAAGCAACCACCAACTTGTGCTGGCTTCAGCACAACGACGAGGGATTAAAAGTGGGGATGCCTCTTTGCCAGCAGCTTGTGTCTCAGCTTGATTTCAGAATCTCTGGCTGAGATTAACCTAAAGAAGTTTGGAGAAAAGCATTTAAGAAAAAAAAAACTGGTAATTTCCTTACAATACAAAATGTTATACAACAAAAACCTTATTCATAAAACCTAAAACTAAAAATAGGATACAAATATTATACCACAAAAACCTAATTCATAAAACTAAAAATAGTCCCAAATAAAACTCTCTAAAATGATACCCATTACAGAAAACTAACATATGAACTTTGCTCTCTCATAAAGCTCTATGATCTGATGAGCCAGAGGTTGAAAGAGGTAATAACAGATCCTCAAGGTCCTCATATGTATGTGCATCATTTTTTTTAATCAAAACAGAATTCTATTTCACAAATTACTAATACTTAGGGTTTTAGGAGTTGGCGTTTCTGTAGCTAGGATTTTTTTTGACAGGGTGGGGTAGCTAGCCCCATGCCCAACCCTCCTCCTTTTTCAGCCGTGCTTGGGACAGTCCTTGGCGGAGTTTGAACCCTGTCAAAAAAATCCTAGCTACAGAAACGCCAACAGCAAAATCATCAGACATCACGGTCCTGGGAGAAGATGGACCTCCAGCTGGAAGGTGTATGACGTCGGGCGGTGAAAGCCAGAACCTGGAAGCCGTCAGACCGAAGACCATCGTCTCCACCAGGACCACCACCACCATCGCTACATGGAACGTCCGGACCATGTACGAGACCGGGAAGACAGCGCAAGTCCCGCAGAGATGAGGGAGTTCAACCTCACCGTGCTAGGAATCAGCGAGTCAAGATGGACTGGTTCCGGGCAGAAGCGACTGACTTCCGGCGAGTTACTGCTGTACTCGGGGCACAAGCAGGAAGATGCTGCACACACCCAGGGAGTGGCCCTGATGCTTTCAAAGTCAGCACAGAGAGCGCTTATCGGGTGGGAGGCGCACGGACCACATATTATGACAGCCTCTTTCTACAGCAAGAAGAAGAGGATCAACATGGACATCATCCAGTGCTACGCCCCGACGAACGACAGTGAAGAGGAGGAGAAGGACAACTTTTACAACAGACTGACGACCATCATCTAAGACAGACCCAACGAGAAACATCATCATAGTAATGGGCGACTTCAACGCCAAGATCGGCGGTGACAATCGAGGATACGAGGAGATCATGGGGCAGCAGGGGCTAGGCGAGATGAACGACAACGGGGAGAGGTTTGCCGACCTGTGCGCCGCAAGCAACCTGGTCATCGGAGGGAGTGTTTTCCACCACAAAAGGATACACAAGGCAACTTGGGTGTCACCAGACCTGTCCACGGAAAACCAGATCGACCACGTGTGCATCGGGAAGAAGTTTCGCCGTTCTCTTCAAGATGTACGCGTCAAGCGAGGAGCAGACGTTGCTTCAGATCATCATCTTCTCGTCGCCCGCCTGAAGCTGAAGCTGAAGAAGAATTGGACAGGGTGTCCAGCCAACGCCAGCGCTAAAACACCATCAGGCTGAAAGACAGCAAGAAGAAAGAAGAGTTCAAGATCACTCTTTGCAACAAGTTCCAGGTCCTCGAAGAGCTGCTTGAAGAGGAGACGATAGAAGAGAAGTGGCAAAAAGTGAAAGAAGCAGTGACCTCAACATGCCAAGAAGTACTGGGCCCCAAGTCGTACACACACAAGGAATGGATATCAGCAGAGACACTACAGAAGATAGAAGAAAGAATACAGAAGAAGGAAGTGGTGAACAACAGCAGAACAAGAGCAACGAAAGCGAAAGCACAAGAGGAATACACAGAAGCAAATAGAGTCGTCAAGCGAAGCATCAGAGCAGACAAGCGAAGCTACATAGAGACACTGGCAACAGAAGCAGAAGAAGCAGCTCACCAGAACAGCACCAAGGACCTGTATTCCATCATCAAGAAAATATCGGGCAAGTTTGCCAAGCCATAGATGCCAGTAAAGGACAAGAATGGAGGAGTGATAGCAGACGAAGAAGGACAGAAGAAAAGGTGGATCGAGCACCACTGTCAGCTGGAGATACCGCCAGCTGACAGTGACCTGCCGATCGAGTGCTGCGCACCCACGAAGGAAGAAATCTGCAGCGCCATCAAGCAATTGAAGAACGGCAAGTCTGCAGGACCCGACAGCATCCCGGCAGAAGCGCTGAAGGCTGACGTCGAGACCAGTGTGGAGCTCCTCTACCCGCTCTTCTGCAAGATATGGGAAGAAGAAGAAGTACCAGCAGAGTGGAAGGAAGGCTACCTCATCAAACTCCCCAAGAAAGGCGACCTCAGTTCCTGCTCCAACTACCGAGGAATAACGCTGTTGTCCATCCCAGGGAAGATGTTTAACCGAATCCTGCTGAACAGAATGAAAGACGCCGTGGACCCGCATCTCCGTGACCAACACGCCGGCTTCCGAAAGGAGAGATCGTGCACGGACCAGATCGCAACCCTGCGCATCATTCTGGAGCAGTCCCTGGAGTGGAACTCGCCCCTCTACGTCAACTTCATCGACTATGAGAAGGCGTTTGACAGCGTTGACAGGCAGACCCTCTGGAGACTACTGAGACACTACGGAGTGCCAGAGAAAATAACCAACATCATCAGGAAGTCATATGAAGAAATGACCTGCAGAGTAGTGCATGGCAGACAGCTCACCGACGCCTTCGAAATAAGAACCGGAGTGAGGCAAGGCTGCTTACTCTCGCCCTTCCTGTTCTTGCTGGCCATAGACTGGATCATGAAGACGTCAACAGACCAGAAACGAAATGGTATTCAGTGGACACTTTGGAAGCAGCTGGACGACCTCGACTTTGCCGACCTGGCTCTTCTCTTTCACACCCAGCAACAGATGCAGGAAAAGACCAACATCGTTGCGGACAACTCAGCCAAGCTGGGCCTCAACATCAACAGAGGGAAAAGCAAGATGTTCAAGACAAACGCATCCAACGAGACACCCATCACAGTCCAAGGCGAGACGCTGGAAGAGGTGGACACCTTCACCTACCTCGGCAGCATCCTGGACAAGCAGGGAGGAACGGATGCCGACATCAGAACCCGCATTGGTAAAGCCCGAGCAGCCTTCCATCAACTAAAGAACATCTGGGGATCCAGCGAGATCAGCATCACCACCAAGATCAGGCTCTTCAACACCATCGTAAAGCCAATACTACTCTACGGAGCCGAGACCTGGAGAAACACCGTCATCACCATGAAGAAAATCCCGGTCTTCATCAACACCTGCCTGAGGAAGATCCTGAAGATCCGCTGGCCCGACAAGATCAGCAACGAGGAATTATGGCAGCGTACAAAGCAGCAGCCTGTTGATCAAAACGTCCTTCAGAGACGCTGGCGATGGATTGGCCACACCCTTCGAAAGCCTGCAACCAACATCACAAGACAATCCCTCACTTGAAATCCCCAAGGAAAGAGGAAGAGAGGGAGGCCTCGTAACACCTGGCGCCGAGATTTCGATGCAGACGCCAAGCAGATGGGCAAGACGTGGGGACAGCTTGAGAGACTCGCCCAGAACCGAGACGCGTGGAGAGAGCTGGCCGGCGGCCTATGTCCCAGACGGAACCACAGGCAGAGACGAGATGAGATGAGGGTTTTAGGAGACCAGCTCTCAATTTCTTTAAGGTTTTAGGAAACCAGTTCTCTATTTCTTTCGCCAAAGAAAGCTGGAGTTTACCCAAGTAATTCATTTAAGCCTTGCTCATCTTTGAGAATTTGACCAATCATTCATTGAAACGAATTAAAAATAACTTTTGGTTTTATTTCTAGTATATCATAGCTGTCAACCCAACTTGGACAGAAATCTTGTGAAATCGGATGAAATACAGCAAATATGAGGGGAAAAAACAACAGAGCCAATGCGGATGAATACAGAGAACGTATGAACATTCTCACATAAATTAGGTTTATGATGAGGCCCAAAATCTTGTGACAGAGTTGACAGCTCTGGTAACTTATATTCAATTTATTCATGAAAAGTAGTTATAATTTTCCTATGATAGATGGTGAATGGCAGATTTAGAGATCGAATTTCATAAATACAGTCTAGAATATTTATTCCCTGAGGTAAGTACTTAAAGTATAAATTAAATTCAAGAATAAAAAAGATGTTCGAAGTTTGAAAAGAAAACAACTCCGAAAGATCGTTCCGCTAAGTACTTTAATGCAATACGCTAACTTACCTACGTCTGCCAGTGCAAGAACAAATACATATGAGCACTTGTCGGAGAAGATGTCTATAAAATTAGCTTGTTTTTTCTTTCTTTATCTTGTGTACTCTGAAATTTCAGCTTACCTTGACTCGAGCACAAGACTTGACTCCTCAAAACTTTCAACCATGCTTTTACACAGTCTTTTGCACATAATTAGACAAATTCATATCCGTGGTTAGCATTCCCACGAATGATTGTTTTCAAGCACTTCTTTTTCGACAATTCTTGGCTTTTCTGCAGTCAGTTTTCGTGTGTTTTTGAGAGGGGCAGAAATACGCATCCGCCATATTGTTTTGCGCGCTCTGGAGGCCTGTACCGAAGTGCCGAGGCAGATCGCGGCTGGCTGGCCTGGCTGGGACAAGGCTGGGACAGTGCTGAAAAACGCAAGACTAGTTCCAGTGCCGCGCGGTTAAACCAGCCTATTTGTTTTGAAATGGCGGCATTTTACTGGCGAACTGTCACATTTTGGCGAATGCTAAGAAAACTAGATCAAACCTAAGGCTATAATTTTCTTTATGACTCCCTCATTATCAAACAAATCTGTCATTCGAAATTTCGCAAAGTTTCGGAATCTCGGCGTTTTTTAGGCAAGTCTCGAAGTCTCGTTAAATTTTGAGGCCTATAATTTATCCAGTGGTTCTTGATAGGTCGCTACATAGATCTTACAATTCTTCACGCTGAATTGGATTTGTCTGTTTATTCTCAAATATCCCACCTTGTGATCCACCGCTGTAAATGTTTTTATTGCAAAAAACTTAAAGCCGCATTGTCACCAGTTTACTTCCGGAGATCCAACGGAAATCTCAACCGTTAAAAGACAAAAGAATCTATTTAAATCCGAGATATTAAACAGGCCATCCGCTCTAAATTACCAATCACATCCTCAAAGAAACTTCCAATAAACACACTGCTTTCAATATTTTGAAATATTTTTTTGCGTTTTCCGTTAAATATCACCGGAGATTGTTACGTAATCGACCGGAAGTAAACTGGTGACAATGCGGATTTAAACAATTCCTACTTTCTTTATTTACATAGCAACATACGCCCATACATGCCGTAAATTGAAAGATAATTACTCTAATCTCACGAAACAGTGTTTTTCGAGTGTAGCAGAATAACTTAAATGACATTCTGAACATTCTCCACTAATCATTTCCATTCCAGAATGCTAGGAAAAAAAGCGGCATAAGAATGCCTATTCCCAATCTCCCTTAGGAAATCCTGGACACGCACATGGCTGATATAGAATAGACAGACGGGACCAGACATATAGGTTTTAGATACAGCCAGCTATAATGTCTTGATTCCAGGCAAAAAAACGATTACTTTTCCCTGTTTTCCCATAATGATAAACTATTCAACCTTTATAATATTATTATTCAACATCTGTCGGAAGTTAAACTTTTCTCTAATTAACTCCATGGTAGCTCTAACTGTTTCCTTGATAACTTCAAACATCAATTAAACAAACAAAAGATAACAGTTTCGAAATTAAATTCGAATGATCTTCATAAATAAATGATTAAGTTTGCTATAACTTTTTCTGTTACTCTCACTGGCTCCATAGTTACAACTCCTCTGTGAACCACGCTCAAGGCAGCAAAAAGGTAAGAAAGGTTTTGCGATATTTAACCAAGTTAATCTTCTTTTTAGAAGTCAGAACATTCTAGAAGGGGTTGTTTATCGATTAGATATTATTTTCATTACTTTTTTGTCACCTTGTTTCTGTCACAGCCCATAACGTTTAGGAACTCTGAATAAATTTAAGTGGGATTTTTACAAGGCAAATTGTTTGGACCCTTAAAACAAGCTGGTAGTAGTTTAAAGTTCGTTCCCGATATTCGTTTAGTTATTCTCTACTATGTATATTTTTTATTTTTTTTCAAGCAGTAATTGTTTTTTTCTATCAATAACCCATAACAGAACTGTTGGTAAATACAGTACTGACGGAAAGTAATGCAAAAGAAATGTGCCGAAGTTCGCTGAATTACCTCAAGCACATCCGAAAACACACGAATTTCATCAAATTTCGGCATGGCCGAAATTCTTTTGTTTCACACGCCCCCGATCTTCGGCGATTTTCGCCTTAGCAACGATTTTAAGGCAAACGTATTCTAGCCGAATTTCTCCGTGTTTCACCTTCCCAAATTTCGGATGGGCTAATGTGTACAGCAGAAAATCCAAAGAATGTACAGATACTAAATGTTGGTTGGCAGAGCGACACAGAGTTTTAAACACGTAATCACTTGCGAATACCGTTGTTGTTGTATATTTGCGGGTATATTTCTCACAGGACTGAACACTCCATGACACGTCTTTTTCTAATTCTCAGGGGCCGTCACTAACACGGATACTTTTGAATCCGTGATAGTGTGGACACGACCCCTCAGTTGTCGACCCCGAAAGCCGCGCGACTCCGTCACGTTCGCAGAATAAACATGGAGTCGTTTGATTCGTAAAAAAAGCTCCAAAGCACCAGCGCGAAATACGGTTCAAGCAAAACAAACATTAATTCGAATCAAATAGAGATCCCTGTAAAAAACTGTATTCGTTCACGGGGAAATGTCATAAGTTTCTCAAAGAGCGTGATTCGAAGGTCGCGACATAGGGTGACGCGACATAACCATAAAAATTGCCCGCCGGGGTCTTTCCCGCGAGTTCATAAAATATCAAGTCGCGTTTTGCAAATATGATCGAGCTGTATGATAGCTTTTAGACTAGGGGAAACCAAAATACTTTAGACTAACATTACATAATTGTTATCATAAAGTTTTAAAACAGCGAGATGAATGTTAAGATCTTGAGATGTGTGATATTTCCAGGACTACGCAACAGCGACATGCTTTCCGCGGTCACATTACACATGGTAAACATCAAACTCCGAACAATTTTCATACGAGGGAAATCTATTTTCCATGCTTAAGGTTTTATAAATTTCCTAATTTAACAACTTACGTCGCATGTGTTGTTCGATGATCGTGTGGGAGCTTCGATAATGAAGCTAACATTACTGTAACGATACGAAAAAGTAAATTTTCCAATGCTTAAAAGTTTTTAGACTTTTCTAAACCTAGCATCGTCTGGCCTGTGTTAAGTTAAATTTACTTGCGCAAATCGTGTGTTTGATGATCGCATGTGTCTGTTCTCCTAAATAACATAGAGCCTCCGTAATGCTGGACGTGGTGTACAGATTAAGAGCTCACTTCAAACGAAAATCGAAAACAATAGCCCTAAAACTTCGCAGAAATTCGGATGCCGAAATTTCGGCTGGTTTAAACAGCAGAAAATACCGGAACCGAACTTTGGCGAAAACACCTGAACTTTCGGGTTGAAAACAAAAGGCCGTAATTCGGTGATATTCGGCCAATTTCTTTATCAGCAAAAAGGAATTTCTGTTTTGTTTGACATTTTTGATGAAAAGTATTTTTTATATCAAAGTGTTTTTGGACTCGAAAGCGATGAGTATTTACTTTTCATTTCATTTCTATAAAAGCCTTTTTCTTATTGGACCAATTTTTTACTCGTCTATCAATCCTTAATTCTTTCCCAGCTATTATGGTCTATTATGAGTTTTCTGGTGAACAAACAAATAAAAAAAACCACTCATTTTCCTGTATGCGCTGAGGCTGTCACCATATTGTATAATGCATATATGGACAAGTCGAAAAGATGGCTCAATAAGACAAAAACAGCTTTTTGGCGGAAAAACAAATCGCATTTACATAATGCACGAACACGCTAAATGTTTTTACATAATAAAACAATCGTAATAAAAATAAAACAAGCGAGTACTTCCACCTGTTCACTAATTATTCCCAGATAAATCACGATAAGTAAATAAAAAAAATTAGTTTTAAAGAGTTATAGTTGGTGTTCGACAAGAATTTTTTAACGTTTGCTCGACAAAATCATTCGTGATCTCGTTGTTTAACTAGCGCGTGATGCAAATAATAACAATGGCAGAGGGCATGTACGCATATCATAGTCCTGAAAACATCGTTATAGCTTTCCCGAATCAGCCGATTGAGTAGATGTGTAACAACGACAGTAGGCTGTAGTGGGGTCGGTACAGGTACCGGGCTTTACTTCGCTGTTACAAACTGAAGGTTTACAAGATCTAACTGCGGCTTCTACCGCACCCCTTATATATGGTCCTACAACGGCGTCCATTAGGTAATCCGACACTGACAGCTATGGAAAGCTTTTAGCTCTGTTTAGATAAGGCTTCAGCCAATGGGAATGAACTACCCCCCCCCCCCCCCCTATGGGTATGTCGGTTTGTTACCCTTGGGCTACCGTGACTTACGTAATATTTACATGTTGCTACTAACTACGGTTGTCACACACTAACTGCTAGCTGTGCTAGTGCGCATGGCAAGGTACACACATGAATATAATGATTGACAAGATTCCAATCATTTTTGCACTCAAAATCTTAAACCGTACTAAATCCTAATTTCGTCGACGGCCAGGTCTGAATCCTACACAGGGCAAACCCTGTGTGAACTCAGACCTAACTTTTCTTCTTCGTTAAGAAGCGCGAACCGAGAATTTGCGGCCAAATTCCGATTGTCAAATACCCCTGCAAAAGGGTCGCGCAACTCCTACTTTTCCACTGGGTTAAGGGTCAACTTCTTATTTTTCGCTATCCTATTTCATAGCAACGGCTAAAGTTACTTTGTTGATATAACTTGCTTAAACAAACAGACGCCTTTTAGTTGAATAAACAAAACATACTTATAATGGTCCTTAACTTCAGAAAGGTCGGTTTAATTAAAGTAAGATATTTAGTTGTCAAAGATAACGTTAATCTATATTTCGTTATTTTCCTCCGTGACAGATGGTTTTTCCCAGTTCGTATTTTGCCAATGACAAAATGGCGGTTGAAAGACAAACACGTTTAGTGAAACAGACATGCATCTTCAAATGCTTTTTGTTGAAGCTATTGAGGTTGTCGCTCTATCTGTCTTATTACTAACTCATAGTTAACTCATAGTTTGTTTAAGATTAAGTAAAAATGCAGGACCACTCGCGAAATTGTGCCCGCGCTGTGTTACTGTTTGTCGTCGCTTTCTTCAACGTGCAAGCCATACAAAGGGATGATAACAGCCACAATGGAGTATTCGTGGAAATTGACGGTTAGAAAGCTAGAACCTTTCAAAATAGTTTATTTATAACTTGGTTTCTCTTTCTATTTTGTTATCCCTTCTCTAGGTCTCTTCGTCTCTCTCTTTCTTTCTTTTCTTTAATTTTTCCTTCTTTTTAAACATTTATTTTCATCGTCTACTACTACTTCTTCTTCGTTTTCATTATTTTTACATTGTCCCTCCTATTTAACCTCTTTTTATCTTCTTTTTCCTTTATTTTCATTCTTTTTTCTCTTTTTCTCACAGTTTATTTTTTACCTCTTCCTTCGTTTTCTATTTTTTCCGTCTACATTACTTTCTTTATTTTTACATATTTTCTTCTTTTTTTTTCATTTCTTCTTCTTTTGCTTCTTCTTCTTCGGTCTCCATATTTCTTCTCATTCTTGTTCTTCTTGTTCTTCTTCTTTCTTCTTCTTTTTCTTTTTCTTCTTCTTCTTCTTCTTCTTCTTCTTCTTCTTCTTCTTCTTCTTCTTCTTCTTCTTCTTCTCACTCTTCTTCTTCTTCTTCTTCTTCTTCTTCTTCTTCTTCTTCTTCTTCTTCTTCTTCTTCTTCTTCTTCTTCTTCTTCTTCTTCTTCTTTCTTCTTCTTCTTCTTCTTCTTCTTCTTCTTCTTCTTCTTCTTCTTCTTCTTCTTCTTCTTCTTCTTCTTCTTCTTCTTCTTCTTCTTCTTCTTCTTCTTCTTCTTCTTCTCTTTCGGTCTCCATATTTCTTCTCATTCTTCTTCTTCTTGTTCTTCTTCTTTCTTCTTCTTCTTCTTCTTCTTCTTCTTCTTCTTCTTCTTCTTCTTCTTCTTCTTCTTCTTCTTCTTCTTCTTCTTCTTCTTCTTCTTCTTCTTCTTCTTCTTCTTCTTCTTCTTCTTCTTCTTCTTCTTTTTCGGTCTCCTTCTTTCTTCTCCTTCTTCTTGTCCTGGTCCTGGTCCTGGTCAAAACAACTTTTTCTGTTTCGTCTAATTTCTCTTTTTTATTTTCCGCTTTTGTTTCTTCTTCTTCTGCTGCTTCTTCTTCTTTCTTCTTTTTCCTCTTCTCCTTACGGTTTTCCCATCTCATTGGAACAAAACAACTTTTTTTCTGATCTGAGGATATAACCTTCTAGGTAACACACTTGTTAACCACGTGATAGAAAGTTTTATCCGTGACGGCATCCATGCAATGCGGGCAAGGTTGCCTTGGAAACCCCAGCTGCCGTTGGTACAATATACGCCATGACACTGTCTGTGAGCTTTTAAATACGACAAAGAAGAGCGCTAAAGAATATTTGATGAAACACTCTGGAAGCAATCACTACCACGACCCAGAGGTATGAGTCAAAATTAAATGTTTTGGGCTCAGTTTGTCACAAAATCCCAACATATATCAAAGGGCACAATTTCATAAAATGTTAAATAATAGGATGAAATAATAGATAAACAACTAGTGAACAAGAAGAAGTTGACCAACAAAGCAGCAAATCCGTCGCGTCGACTCGACACACCACACGTCTCGCGCTGGTCCTGGTCAAAACAACTTTTTCTGTTTCGTCTATTTTCTCTTTTTTATTTTCCGCTTTTGTTTTTTCTTCTTCTTTCTACTTCTTCATTTCCTTCTTTTTTCCTCTTCTTCTCCTCACGGTTTTCCCATCTCATTGGAACAAAACAACTTTTTCCTGACCTGCGGATGTAACCTTCTAGGTCACGCACTTGTTAACCACGTGATAGAAAGTTGCTCCGTGACGTCACCCATGCAATGCGGGCAAGGTTGCCTTGGAAACCCCAGCTGCCGTTGGTACAATATACGCCATGACACTGTCTGTGAGCTTTTAAATACGACAAAGAAGAGCGCTAAAGAATATTTGATGAAACACTCTGGAAGCAATCACTACCACGACCCTGAGGTATGAGTTAAAATTAAATGTTTTGGGCTCAGTTTGTCACAAAATCCCAACATATATCAAAGGGCACAATTTCATAAAATGTTAAATAATAGGATGAAATAATAGATGAACAACAACTAGTGAACAAGAAGAAGTTGACCACCAAAGCAGCAAATCCGTCGTGTCGACTCGACACACCACACGTCTCGCCGTTGTATATTTAAAGCCGCATTGTCACCAGTTTACTTCCGGAGGTCCGACGGAAACCTCAATCGTTAAAAGACAAAAGAATCTATTAGAATCCGAGATATTAAACAGGCCATCCGCTCTAAATTATCAATCACATCCTCAAAGAAACTTCCACTAAACACACTGCTTTCAATATTTTGAAATATTTTTCGCGTTTTCGGTTAAAAACCATTTGAGATTGTTACGTAATCGACCGGAAGTAAACTGGTGACAATGCGGCTTCAATTGCACAGACGAAGCATGCACCTGTGTCGGTTGTTTTATTTTAGCTGTTAAATGGCTTTATTCATTATGAATATCCCGGCATACAAATTATCTGCAGCAATAATCAGGCCCGTACCCAGGATTTTACTTTTGGGGGGGGGGGGGGGGGGGAAGTGGACCTAATTTTTCCGGAGGGGAGGGGGGTAGGGAGTTCTCTAATAAAAATCTGACCACCTTCGAAAAAAAAGGTTTTTTCATGCCTTTGCAGTATCTTCACGGGACGTTTATTGCCGGATTTTGCTACATACTACAAATATCACGTTTATTGAGAACCGAAAGTGGACCTTCGGTCCGTACCCCCTTGGGTACGGGCCTTATGATACATAACGAGTTCATGCGAAACCTGGGACTTAATTGGACCAAATTCGACGATTAACGGTTACAGTGACTTGTATAAAAGAATTGTGTTTTGCGATCCAAACATCCCCATAATCGGGATCATTTTGAAACAAAAAATAAATAAACAAACAAATTAGGAATTGTCCGTTTATAACAACGTTTCTAACAGGGCAAAAAGCTGTATTTGGGGCCTGGGGCCTGTCCTCCTCGTGCCGTGTGGCACATAGGGCCTTCACAGTGCTTTTCCACTTTTCCCTGTCTGCTGCTTTTGACCGCACCTCGTCCCAGTTCCTCCACCCCGCCTCGCCTCTCTCCCTTTCCACAGTCCTTCGCCATGTTGTTTTGGGTCTTCCCTGTTTCCTTCTGCCTTCTGGTGTCCAAGTTAATGCTATGCTGCAGTCATTTTCTCTTCCTTGTCTCATGACTCTCCGCTAATCCATGGTTTGTTCTTCTTTCGTGGCTTACCTAAAACTGTCTCTGCAACTTCCAAGAGTGCCTTTTTCATTATAGTATTTTTGGACATGAGGATCCCTACTCCCTCTCTATGGATGTTATCTTCTCTTCCAGAATAAACCATCGTCTCGCCATCTCTCAGCTGCATTTTCCCTTGGCCTGTCCAGTGAGTTTCACTGATTCCCATGATGTCGATGTCTCTCTTGCCCATTTCCCTCGCTGCTTGGGCAACATTGCCGCTACTGTATAATGTCCTGACATTCCAATTACCTATTCTCATTGCATGTTTTGGGTGGACCAATGGTTAAGTCAGCCCAGGGGCGTCCGGATGGCTTTGGCCTCTGTGCGTCATTCAATCTCTTTCATGAGATGCAGCCACGGAGTAAAATACTCCCGCCGACATAGCTCTAGAGGTCATTGGGACACACAAACACCCTCACCACGATAAGGTGGCGATCCCATTGAGGATGAAAAAACTGTATTTAAGCGCCATAAAAATAATATACATTTTATATGACGCCGATACCCTGTGGTTTTTGGTCGAAATTTTAATTGCCAGTTTTTGGCATGTCCCGACAAAGGGATTTTTGAGGACTTTTTTTCTGTTAACTAGCTAACTTTACTGGTTCGTATGCCGTTGAAAAAATTATATTGCAATTAGTTCCAACTGGAACCAAAGAATGACTGGACTTTTGCTAAGGGAGATCGGGAATAAGCATTCTTTGGGCGCTTTCTCCTAGCATTCTGGAATGGGAATGGTTAGTGGAGAATGTTCAGAATGGCATTAGGTAGCAGAATGGGTGGAATGGCCTTCATTCCATTCTGTAATGGGAACGCGGGATAAACGAACGCGCACTTTTTCTATTCTAATCATTCTTATTCCGGAATCACGAGGAAAAAAACGCGCCCATAGATAGAAGAATAACATTATTTGAGGATCATTCAATAAGAAATGGCTTTTTTGCGGCCCAAAACCTTATCTGGTGTAATTCTAGGTTGTTTCATGATTGTTAATTAGACCGACCAACAGTTGTTTAAAAAATAATCTCGAAAAACACTGTTTCGAGAGATTAAAGTAATTGTCTTTCAATTTACGGCATGTGTTGCTATGTAAATAAAGAAAGTAGGAATTTTATAAGTTTTTTGCGAGAAAAGCATTCACAGCGGTGGTTCAAGGTGGGAGATTTGAGAATAAAAATAATGCCCCGTGCAAACAGCATTGAAATCTGTCATCATTGTTGATAAAACCGCACTGTTTGGTCAATTCGAGATGTTCCGTAGAACCAAACATAAATGGTTATTATTAGATGAGAACAAATTGGTGGTCAGGTT
The DNA here is from genome assembly GCF_932526225.1 of Nematostella vectensis. NCBI lineage: Eukaryota > Metazoa > Cnidaria > Anthozoa > Actiniaria > Edwardsiidae > Nematostella > Nematostella vectensis. Next base: position 8,514,506 of record NC_064044.1, read on the forward strand.
TCTTTCGTTTCGTGATTTAGCGGTTATCAGAGGATGTTGAGAGGTCGGGGGGTGTTGAGTTGAAGAAACACACGGTGCATGACGGTCAGGATGCAGTTTGAGGGGTCGGAATTCGCTTGACGTTTGGCAGAATTTACGCAATATCTTGCAATTTTTTCAAACATCTTGCACGTAGCGTTTTTATGACTGTTTTATTTGTTCATATACTCGTTGTAAATTATTTAGTTTCCTTTTTGGTTGTTTCCTGTTCAATACGACGACATTTTTGTTTCGTAAAATCCAAAACGGCGGACGACACTGATGAACTCGATAGATCATTTCATGAAATGAATGAAGGATGGTCTGAATGTTCTGACACTTATTTGAACTCAAATCGCTCTGTCTGGATTGTATTCATCACAAATATCTACTTTAGATATATAGTTCGAGCACCGGGCTCGGTTTTTAAGAGACCGGAAAAACTCGGGCTCGGATTCTGAAATTTGACAAAAGTCTCGGGCTCGGATTCTGAAACGCGGGTCTCGGCGCCTCGGCAGGTCTCGAATTAACCCATCGATACTCCTTGTTTGGATTGCGCACATGAACAGTTCGACGTCTAATTAAGTTTCGGCACGACAGAATTGCGTTCGGCACGGCACTAAGCGCGGCTGCACCAATCGTGTTGCACGGCAAAAGCACGACACCGATTCAAACGTCAATTTCAATGTATGGCTTTCAGTTAATGAATACGACTACCTTCGCAACCATCCCGTGAGAGCATTTGAGAAAAGTGAAAGTTTTGTTTCCGAGGCTGAGGTATTCATTTACCATTTTCTTGAATTTTAAGAAAATTCTGGTAAACATTTGTCAAACATTAAGGTATTTTTATTAAAAAGGAGCACTCATAGCAACAGGATTTATCACAGGGCAGGCGCATACACAGAAAGGTACGCAGGGTGCGCGCGCACCTAACCTTTGCGGCCAAAAAGTGGGTCAATTCTTATATGCTTTTTCTATATAATTCCAGGGGCTCATAAGTAGGGGCAATCAACTTCCCCATATTCTGGTACTATATAGTTGTCACGGCGTTTCCTAGGATCAGGCTATTTTTAGACGCTCGGATGAGCCAATCAGATGACAGGGCGGAAAAATTGACTTTGTCTTAAACACGAAGGCGCGGTATAAAAGGGCCTAAGCCCCGCCCCCATTTTCCAAATGGAGAGAAATTCCAATATAGCGGCCATTCCCGTTACGAGCCCAGTCAAGAAAGAATGCCCCCAAATCTAATGGTTTGATATCAAACGAATAAATTATTTCCCAAATGAAAGAAAAGATATGTTTGATTTGTACTTCAAGCCTTTCTTGGCAGTGAGAAATGCATATTTGTCTTCGAATTCGTACATTTACGGCGCGATTTCAAATCTCCCGCCTTTTCCTTTGACGCCATTTTTGTTTTGCTTGCCTTCCCGACCCTCCTAGGGAAGCTTTTGGTGAGCTTGGGCCCGCAATGACCAAAGTTATTGTTTAGCAGTCTATCCTAAGGGATTATGCGTGCAACGGGGTGCAAGCAGAGCTAAATTTTGCCATCTTAGCGTGTTTAGAAAACATGTTTTGTTGAGCGATTTTGCCTCATCTCTTCGGACTTTTCTTGGCCCGTAGCATTCGTATTTCAATTAGACATTCGGTGAAATAATGAAGAGCATTGTACTCTGGAAAGAAGCACCTAAAATGGGGAGAAGAGGAAAGGAAGACAGGAAGAAAAGACAGTGTAGAAAATAGTCTGTGTTTGTGTAAGTTCTGTACTGAAATAACACACAACAAAGTAGGACATTAGAACTAAACATAAGCAGCAAACATCAGGTATAAAGTCAAGATACATCACATATATTTTATTATGTATAAGTCACTTTACAGCTGTAGTGTAAGAGGACACTTCAGTAAAACTTATTCTAGTGAAACCATTAATTTTTCTACTTGTTGCTGCAACAAGTGTAAAACAAAAATGCAAAGTTTGCCTATCTGCTGTTGTACATCTGTTTAAGAATTAACCAAAAATCTAGTGTTTTGACATTTACCTGAGCAGGAAGAAAATTTGGTGTAGTGGGTAGGACAGGGAATGTTGAACCCCCAGTTGACTTCTACTTTAATGAGAAAGTCAATTTGTCTTTATTATCTTTTTACCAAATTTAATAGTTGATCAATACATGTTACCATGATCAGGCTTCGGCAACTAACCCAAGTTTCAGTTTTTTTTAAAAGGGTATTATATTTACCTGATGCATTAGTTATCGGGTATTTACCCGATATTTATTATCGGGTACTCACCCGACGATTTATCGGGTAATTTACCCGATATTAATTATCGGGTTTTTACCCGATGTTTTGTATCTACCCGATTACCGGGTACGCGTTGGTTTTCTTATCGGGTATTTTCATTTACCCGTTGTTTTACCGCTGTGGCCCTAAAGCTCAATTGGTCCGTCCTTTCTCTGGTGCCATTCTGATGTTAGTACCAGACTTTTTAATCCAGAAAATAAAGAAAGGCTAAGGAAATTTGTCAACTTACACTCACCCTGTCTGTCATTTATAAGTATACTCAACAGAGTTTGAATGGGGAGTATAGTGCAGTCAACTTGATTTCTTGTAGAGCACTTGATCATTAGACCATTGTGCCCTCGTGCTAATTTATCAGATGCAGGGTTAAAAGTAGGGCTTAGTTACGTCCCAATAAAATGGAACACTTACTATTTGTCTGTACAAAACAAGGGAGAAGTATACAATAAAAGAAAACATTTGTTTCGATATTTGTTTCTATTGTGCATAACTGGCTCACAGAAACAGCAGAAAACTCTTTGTACAATGTCTCAGCTTGTATACTTACACATATATGTACACCAAACAACTAAAGGGCTACTAAAGAAATGCCTGATATCCATCTAAGTGAGTTGGAGCCATAATTGAGTCTATCTTTCTACTTTTTGGATCAGAATGCATCTGTATAGTATTTTGTTTTTATCTTGCAATCTATGATGACTACAAATAATAACAATTGAATTAGCTTTGTGTTTCTATTTGTCGAAAAAGGGTCTGGATCCTTAGTTTTATAAAGGGGTTGCCCAAACATATGTTTTATACTTTATAAGTTGAATTATACAAAATAGAGACATGACTTTTACCGTTTTGATTCAATGAATATCCCTCCGCCCTGTCTCTATACTTGCTTTTACTGTAAGAATGAATGGCTAAAAGACAAGGCATTTTGGTCTATTATATTTATAGTATAATTTATAACTTATAAAACATGACTGGTGGCTAAACACTTCAGTAACATAAATCAATTTCATATCAACGGAACATGTTTCCTTATAAAGAAATGTTTATGATTTAAAATCACAGGGAAAATGTAATACTGTATATGTCTATGTATCTGCTTTTTCTTGAAGAATATATCTTGTTGATTATTCAGATGTCACCATGATATGCGTCTTGGGTATAGCTAGGATGAAACCATATAATTAATTAGAAATTATACATAATAGATTCAACATTCAAGTTTGTCCCCCAATTAATTCCGAAAGATTTACTAAACTGTTTAGTTAACATTACTAGAATACAAATAATGGACTGTTTTCGCTGATGATTTATGTATATTGATAGAAAGATCCCAACAATAAAAAAACTACCATTTTTTACATTTATACTTAAATTCCATATTATAGTATCTTGTATATAGAATTAAAACTTCACACACCACAAAACAATCGTGACCGAGCTCGAGGCGATGTAAAAATATAAAGAAACAACAGTAAAGCAAGATTTGATCTACAAACAACATCTTTTCTATAGAAGGCCTGCATTACTTCTATCGGCAGTTATGTGGACACAGTCAAGATGCATTTTCTAGCAAAACATAGTTTCCCCGCCACTTTCATTACCTATAAGCTTTTGATGACTAATTTATATCATGTTTTCTGAGTTTTGAAGATATGAAAAGTACATTTAGGCATAAAAAACTAACCTTTTTTCGAGGTTTGAAATCGTTGTTTTCTGGTCATGCGTTTGCCCGTTTTTTTGCGTAAACCACGATGGTTTCGTAGCTTTATTTCTACTGAGTTTCCTTTTTTTACACATTCTATCGGACTAGTGGTAGAGTTGGCATTCTTATACATCAGGAAGCGCTTTGAAACCTCTCCCCTCTGCATTTTGTACTTGACTTTTGCCGCCATCTTGAATTTGATCCTCACTCCACGGCGGTTGATTGACAAATGAGCCGATGCTTCCAATGGAAGCACCCTTTTATACCGCGCCTTCGTGTTTAAGGAATCCAAAATGGCGGCCGATAAGGGGGAAAACGACGCTTGCTTTTCAAAGTCTTCCTACATCGTCATATGCCTCCTAATTTCTGAACCCTTTTAGCCACAGAGAAAGAAACATTTTCTTACTAGCCTTGGACTATTTTTTTTATAAGTGGACTCAAATGTTGCTACAAAAGTGTAAGAAGTAACATACAAAAGTTTATGTTTTGTTTTTGTTAAATATTTATATTAAACGAGCTCTTCAAAGCTGGACTGTGTTTGTATCAACACCAGTGACCTGTCCTGGACTGACTGTCCTGATCTGGTAAGAAATTGTAAGAAATATCCATTTAAAAGTATACTAACATAAAAGGCAACCTCAATATGGATGTTTGTGTCTTTTTGTAAATTCTATTTCCATTGAATTCGAAAATATATACTTGTTATTTATGATCTGTTATGAATAACTTACTTTATTCAAATTTGACTTTCCAAAGAAAGAGAGGATAGAGAGAATGTGTATTATATTATATTGTCCAAGCTATTGACTTATTTGCCTTGATTCTCGACATCTTATCAAACCAGCAAATAATAAGGGTATTTTTAAGCTATAGCAAAGGAGTTGGTAGCTATAAAGGGTGAATATGTTAACCTAATGTTGTTATGGGAGGGCTTTGCAGAATTCTTGGTCAAATGTTATTTGATACATTCAAACCAAAATGGAATGTTTGAACAGCTATTACTTTCTAGGCATGTGCACTAAAAAATTGAATTTTTTTATTGTAACTTATATATTAGCCTCATCTACATTGATCATGACATTTCTATATCCTTCCTCTGAATATTTGTTTCGTTGTAAATTCTTTCAGTCCATTTCCCCAAGTGATCCACAAACATTTCAAGAGCCTGAAACTGTTTGAGTGACAGCATCGTCTTTCCATCAAGAACTTTTTCGAAAGATTTTAGAAGAGCCATTACTATAGTCTTATTACAAGCCAGGATGACAGATACACTCCTGGCCTTTTTTGCAATGATTTAAATCTTATTATGATTTCTAGACAGCCAAGAAGTCATTCAAAAGAAAGTCAAATTTGAACAAATTAAGATACCACAAGTATGTAATACTGTAAGTATTCCTAACAGATTATAAGTTAAATAAGTAAGTATCAATTTTCGAATTAAGCTTAAATGGAAAAAGAATTTACAAAAAAAAACACGCACACAAATGTAATTCATATTGAAGTTGCCTTTTATACTTAAACATGATTATTTTTTACAATTTCTTACCAGATCAGGGCAAGTTGAGTCGAGGGCAGGTCATTAGTGTTGATATTCATGCGTATCATGACTAAATTCTTTCTTATACAAACACAATTACTTACAGTTTTGAAGAGCTGGTTTAATATAAATGTAAAACAAAAAACATAAACTTCCGTATGTTACTTCTTACACTATTGTTAGTTAACTAGCAGTATCAAACACCTTATGAATGAGAATATGGCCTCTCAGCGAGAGAATTTCGAGATCGAAACAAATGATCACTTATTTTCGAATTTATTGCTTTGCAAGAGCAAGAAAAAACGTCCTCTTAACAACGTTTGAGTCCACTTATGGAGAAATAAATAGTCCAAGGCTAGTAATTAAATGTTTCTTTCTCTGCGACAAAAAGGATCCAGAAATAAAAAGGCATTTGACGACGTAGGAAGACTTTGAAAAGCAAGCGTCGTTTTCCCCCTTCCCGGCCGCCATTTTGGATTCCTTGAGACAAAGTCAATTTTTTTCCGTCCTGTCATCTGATTGGCTAATCCGTGCGTCTAAAAATAGCCTGACCCTAGGAAACGCCGTGACAATTATATAATACAGATGATTGCCGCTACTTATGAGCCCCTGTAAAAACTAAATATTTTTTTTTATTTTACCACTTATACCAAAACTGTATAGAGATATGAGATATAGGAGATATGAATATAAATATGACATCGGGATAGTTTTTCTTAAAGTGTCGTCATCGATGACGTCGCGCATCACGTGACCAAATCTTGGCACCGCTCTTGACACATACATGACACCTACCAAGTTGTGATACAATGTTTCTTTCACGAGATATGAATGTTTTTTATCTTGATGACGTCAGCATATTTTGCTTCTAGTGACGTCATTGGTGACGTCACAATCACGTGGCCATATTGGAGCACCCCCTTGACATCAACATGACACCTACCGAGTTTGGTTGTGAAACAATGTTTCCTTTCAAGATGTATGAATGTTTTTGCTTTTTATCACGTTTTTTGCTTTAAGTGACGTCATCGATGACGATATACCACACTTGACCATATTGTTGCATCCCCTTTGACACCTACATGACACCTACCGAGTTTGGTTGCCATACGATGTTTCCTTCGTGAAATATAAACATTTTTTTGTTTTGATGACGTCAATCTATTTTTGCTTCTAGTGATGTCATCAATGATGTCACAAAACACATGACCACATATTTGCACCTCCCTTGACACATACATGCAAGAGACCATGATATAAGAGATCCCCGTGGCCCATGATGCCGTCCATGAAAGCTATTTTTAGATTGCGCGAGCTTGTCAATCATAGCATCCATATATGGTTCATCGCGCCATATTTGGTTATGGGCACCTCGCGAGCTGTAGTAGATTTTCACAATTTTTTTCCATCTGCACTTCTTGACTTCGTTCGCTACCTGTTTTTATCCTTTTAGCTGCTTCTCATTGCTAATGATTACATTGCTACTTGTAGGACAGTGTCCTGGTTCTGTTAAGTTATCTAATGTTAAGTTATCTAAATGTTATATAAAAACTTGAACAGGAAGACTTTGGGTAGACGGCGAATTTGGAGTTCATTCAAGATGCATCAGGCTTACTCCTAAAAAGTTATTTTTCTTTTCAATACGGTGAGATGGAAAACCTAGGCATTCTCAGTCTTTGTTATGTATTTAAATACAAGAAGGCCTTTATTTTACTTTGATTTAATATATTTTGAGATGAATGAACTTCAATTCTTCACGCAAATGTTCAGAAATCATGTCACCGAAGAAACCCTTGTCACCGGAATAAGATTTACTTCATTATGGAGACTTGTAATCTTTTATTTGTGAAATACATGTCTTAATAACCACAATATCGGTGTGAATATAATGGTATTAAGTTCTGGATGTATCTTTTTCATTAAAAGGGAATTGGAAGAGAATTGTGTGTTGTAAACACAGATTTATGATTGATTGTTGTTTTACTTACTTATTATTTGCGAATCAGCCGTAAAAACTTTTACTGGGGAAGTTGATCCCCGAGCCTAAAATCACGCACTCTATGCATTTCAATGTCCGAGAAACGTTTGATTGGATCCAGCGTACTCTATGGAAGATCATTTTCACAGCGTTTGTAAAAAAAAGATGGTTTTCGGTCAAAAAGATTTCCATAACAGCCTCTGCCGGTTCACACCGCTCAAGATGTGATCGCGCGTTTGACTCATGTTGCTAGGAAACGTGAGCGCTAACCAATCAGAGGTGTATCTAAAAATAACTGCTTGTTCTAAAAATAGCTTTCACGGACGTCATCATTGGAACATACCCTAATACGGGGGATTCGTTCTCTCACATCATGGTCTCTTGATACATGACACCTGCCAAGTTTGGTTGTCATACGATGCTTTTAAGAGACGGACGGACATCGCGTCACGAAAACTCGAGTCGATGGGTTACCAATATTTGTTTTATACAGTATACCACTTTTTCTTAGGTATGGGGCTCCGCTCACGCGGCGCTTCGTGCCACGTGGGAGCTCCGCTAAATAGAAGGGAATGGGTATTAAAACAATCATAGCTTTATTTACATAAACAGGTAAACAAAGTAGGGGTGTTAGAGTACCTATAGGAATCTATTTACACAAGAACCTTTTTCAGCCTAAAATGTGAAACAATTTCTTATAAAAAAAAATTTTCATGCAAAAACCATGACTCAAAAGTAGTGAACTTGAACATGTATACACATTGAAACCTTAACACATTATGTACCTTCCGGTATTAAACAGAAACAACAAAAAAGGGCGGCCCGACAAGGGCACTTGAATAAAACCTATATGAGAACCTGCGTGGCCTGAAATTTAACTAAACACCTTTTACATAAGTATTTATTTATTTATTATTTTATTTATTGATTACATTCACGGTGATGACCGTAGGAGCCAAAGAACAGGACTCGAAGTCCCTTACAGGCTCAGCCTCCGTTGGTCAGCAGTATAGTCAACATTACATACATAAAAACAACACTAGTAAACTTAACAGCGACAATCAGTGTTGCACTGCCTACAAATAGGACATAAGATGCGCCATGTCCGGATGTCGTCAGGGTGGAAGACTTCGGATAGGCGCGTTGCCTCTAAGTTAAATTTTTACAAGCCCCCCCCCCCAACTTTCACTCTTTTAATGGTCCGTCCATTATAACAACTATGTCATGACCTTATTGCAAATTTAGCAGGATATTACAAATGTGGCCTCAACAAGGCTTCTACCTTCTCCCAGATCTTACAAATACGCCCCAAACCACAGTTGTGTGGTACTCTCCTGTGTGGCCGTACCACGGAAGACGGGGTTGTACGTTTGGCAATAGTAACCAAAGTTGTTCTCGGTAGCAACAGAACCTGCTTTGGCCGAACGGAACTCACAAGCTTCAGAAGTGCTATCAGTATGAAGAGGCCATGTGCCGTCAACCTGCCAAAACGGGGCCGTGATGTCAGCACCTTGATATCCCCGGATGTTGACAAGTTCTACTTGTTTGCAGTGCCCGCCAGCGTGGAAGGTCAACACATCCATTGAGGAGAACTTCGCGCGGACATAATCCCGGTAGTCGACCCCTAGTACCGGGAACTCTGTGGTGAAGCGCCAGTAAGTAGACTGGGACCTAAGGTGTTGCATTCGAGAGAGCGAGAGTCGGTAGTCTTCCCAGTTTGGGTTTTCCCCGTTTCTTGGGTCGTTCTGTGATAGAGATCTTTTGCAGTACGTATCAAGGTTTTTATTTTTACGCGCAAAGGAGAGAACCAAAGTCCACGCTGACCCAAGCTCTGACGTGAAATCACAGAAGACTTTGAAGTCATTGTTGTCGCTTCCGGTTATCGTGAAAATGCCATTTTTGTCGTATCCAGCGTGCAAGAAATCCAAACACGATGTGAAAATCTGAGATTAGACAATAATTAGAAAATGAGGGCAATACCTTTTTCGCTTTATTTTTTTCTTGAATTATACTTTGCCAGAAAAAGTGCAAAAGTGAATCAAAAAATTTGATTCTCACCAAAAATTATTGCCAAAATTTGATTCTCGCCCCCAAAAAATTTGCAAGTTATATGTGTACGTCCTTCTTATCTGTGGTAGCTGAGCGAATAAGCAGGTGGTTTTCATTTTTTAATGATTTCACTCTCAAAAGAGGATTTGCAAAACAACTGCATTATTTTTTGGGTTTCCTGTGGTGATCCAGTTTTCCGCAGCTCTACAAAAAATGCGAAAAAATATAAAACATTAAAATATCGTATATAACCAAGAGAGCATAAGATAAGAGAAGGACACTTTGGTATTACCCGCGCGCCATGTCGCGTCCGAATCCGGCTATTTTTAGTAACCACCACCCCACCACTGCGCGTGAGCATTTTTACTCACCCTACCCCCGCGCTTTGGCATTTACATTTTGTTGTTTGCCGCTGTTTTGTGACTTGAAACCGAAAAAACACCCTATTTGCACAAATACAATCGAAAATTTCATTCTAGCATCAAGGATACAGGCACTTGCGGTTTATTAAGGGGATGTAGTACTTCGAGGATTGCAGGATTTCCAAAACCTCGTGCTTCAATCACCGATTTTGCTCTAACTTGCTGCTTCTACCTGGTTTCTCAACATTCATTATCTTCCTAATGGTCAAACGAAATCTGTAAGTTAGACATTAGACATAATATTGATTTTTGTGAGTATTCCTGTGAATTGAGAAGGAATCCAAGAAAAATACATTTCATAAAAACTATCCTTGTAGCGAGGGAATGCATTTTTGTGACGATCAAAGCCAGCAAGCTGAAGTGTCTGAGCTTTTGTAAAAGTGAGAAAATAAAGATGGAGATATTACTGTATTTGTATGATGTTGTTATTATTATATGTTATATTTTTATGTTGTTATTATACAAGCTGGTGTCGGGATTTGAATCAAACGCAATATCACAGCCATTTTATCTCTCGTCGGTTTTTTCTTTCTAATTTGACTTCGCCGCTAAGACAAACAAAATAGTCAAACTATTCAGGGCTTTCTGTGAGTATATTTGCCAATCTTGGTAACTTAAGTTAGACCTGTTTTCTTCTTCCGAGTTATTTTACATGATCTCTTTTCATTCCTATCGAGTTGGCAAAACAACAACAGCAACCCGCGGGGGAGTAGGAGAAAATAAAAGGAGCAAATCCTCACGCGCAGTGGTGGAACGGTGGTTACTAAAAATAGCCGGATTCGGAATCGACATGGCGCGCGGGTAATACCAAAGTGTCCCTCTCTTATCCTATGCTCTCTTGATATAACACTACTCATACCTCAGGGTCGTGGTAGTGATTGCTCCCAGAGTGTTTTATCAAACATTCTTTAGCGCTCTTCTTTGTCGTATTTAAAAGCTCGCAGACAGTGTCATGGCGTATATTGTACGAACGGCAGCTGGGGTTTCCAAGGCAACCTTGCCCGCAGTGCACGGGTGACGTCACGGAGAAACTTTCCATCACGTGGTTAACAAGTGCGTGACCTAGAAGGTTACATCCGCAGATCAGGAAAAATATGTTTTGTTCCAATGAGACGGGAATACCGCGAGAAGAAAACGGGGAAAAAGAAGATACAGAAGAAGAAAATGAAGAAGAGGAAGAAGAAGGAGAAGAAGAAAATGAAGAAGAAGAAAGAAGAAGAAGAAGAAGAAGAAGAAGAAAATGAAGAAGAAGAAAGAAGAAGAAAAAGAAGAAGAAGAAGAAGAAGAAGAAGAAGAAGAAGAAGAAAGAAGGAGAAGAAGAAGAAAGAAGAAGAAGAAGAAGAAGAAGAAGAAGAAACAGAGGCTGTAAATGAAGAAGAAGAGAAAATAGAAGAAACAGAAAAAGAAAAAGACGAAGAAGAAGAAAATGAAGAAGAGGAAGAAGAAGAAGAGGACAAAGTAGAAGAAAGAAATGAAGAAAGATTAAAAAAAGAAAAAGACTAGAAAATATGAAACAATAAACAAAGGAATAAAAAAACAAAAGAAAAAATGAGAAGACGGAGGAGAAGGTAAAAAACAAAATACGAGAAAAAGAGAAAAAAGTATGAAAATGAAGGAAAAAGAAGATAAAAAAGGGAAAATAGAAAGGACAGTAAAATAATACAAAAGAAGAAGGAGTTGTAGTAAACGATAAAAACAAAAGTTTAAAAAGAAGAAGAAAAAAAAAAGAGAGAGAGAGAAGAAGAGACCGGGGAAAGGGAAAACAAAATAGGAAAAGTAACCCAAGTTATAAATAAACTATTTTGAAAGGTTCTAGCTTTCTAACCTTCCAATTTTACGAATACTCCATTGTGGCTGTTATCATCCCTTCGTATGGCTTGCAAGTTGAAGAAAGCGACGACAAACAGTAACACAGCGCGGGCACAATTTCGCGAGTGGTGCTGCATTTAAACTTTTTACTATAAACAAACTGAGTTAGTACAAGATATATAAAACGACGACCTCAAGCTTAAACAAAAGGCATTTAAAAATGCTTTGTCTGTTTCACTGATGAACGTGTTTTTCTTTTATCCGCCATTTTGTCATCGGCAAAATACGTGGGTTAGAGCTTTTACGATATTTTACAGGACTATGATATGCAAACATCCCGGCCCTCTGCCATTATTTGCAGCACGCGCTGGTCAAACAACGAGGTTACAGAATGTTTCTGGTGAGCTAAATATTTGGCGAACACCAACTACACTCTTTTTTTTTTATAAGAACCTTTTCGATAAGAACGTCAAGCCTTAGATTTCACCAAATTTTAAGAACATGCCAAGGCTCAGATAGCAGAAAGGTCTTTTTCTTTTTTAGTCCTGATGCGTTCTAAAATGCAGAATAAAATTGTGCTCATAGTAACAACCTTATTATTGCTATTGATCATTAGTGTACTTCTCTTCCTATTAATTCATTGGTTATTATATTTTTATATGCACTAAAATTTAAGAACATCGTTAAAAACATAATAAGAACGGCTCAATCTCGACTGAAAATAACAGGTACTCGCTTGTTTTCATTCTTATTGTTTTATTAAAAAAACATATCGCATTGCATACATATTGTATTATGTTCATGCAAATTTTATTTTGTCCAAAACGTTTTTTTTTTTCTTATCTGGGCCCATTTTTCGACTCGTCCATCGAGAACCAAAATTCATTCACATGTTGTCCCAACAATATGCTTGTTATCCCAACAATATGCCGACAGAGAGAGCAGGAACGGGATAATGGGTAGTTTCTCTAATTAGAAAACTCATAATAGCTGGGAAAGAATTGAGGTTCGAAGAGCAAGTTAAAAAATGGACCCAATGAGAAAAAAAATTGCTTTTTGGAGAAAGAAAATACAAAATTCAAATTTAATACTCATCACTTTCAAGTGCAAAAACACTTTTGAAATAATATCCACTTTTCATCGTTATATGCCTAAACACATTAGACGATAATAAATTTAACTTAAATTATAACAGCAATAATGACAGTGTATGTTTGTTTAAGAGGGTAGGAGGTTTTCTAATAGATCCCTTATTTTAATTCATTATAAGATTTGACGAGTTTTGTAAACAGGAAATGACCCAAACGAATGCTAACTTTTTCTGTAACATCTCACATTGATAATACAATCGGTCTTTTTGAAGGAGCCCATATTGGCTTTTGAATGTTTTCTTAACTTCTTACTTTATTTGTAGAGCTGTCTTCTTACAAAGATAGATAGCTATAAAATGGCCATAGCGATTCCTAGATCAGATAAAATAATTAAAATAATATTATTGTATATAATAAACGAATAATTTGGGGGTAAAGTTAATATCGTTTTTTTTAGAATAGAGAAAATGCTATTCTAGCCTTATGCACTTGTGTATATTTAAAAGGGACCACTGAGCAACAAAATTATTTACAAACTAATTTTAATATTTGATGAGCACTACTTTTAGGCGGCCGACGCTATAATAAGAACCTAAAAAATACTTGCAATTTATACCTGCATTACAGTATCAGGTAGCAAAATGTTAAATGTCGTTCTAGGTACTTGAAATACCGTTTAAGCACAAAATATATTTATCAGAACCAGTTTTGGGCGGTTCTTCGTGACCACTATAACCACTATATGCCTTAAAGTATCTTATTTTAAAACAGGGACATCTAAAATTCTGTATAAATACTCGTATTTCTTATCTCTTAGATTCAGTTCAGCATTCTTTTTAGTAAGGAAGATGACGACCTTACCTATGTTTGCGCCGCTCGGCTCTCAACTCTGTGTTCTGTGTTTGATGATTTGGGTGACTGTTTGTATGAGCCTGCAACTTCGCGATAAAGACAGCGGTTTCATATCCAATAAGTTCGTTGCTCAATCGGGAAAACGACTTGCGCTGCCCATCTCACAAGCAGAGGACAATAACCAATCAAGTAAGATTATATCAAACTTTAAAACTTCATAACAAACTCAAAACTTCTGTCTGGAATGTTACTGATATTTTTGTCCAGAGGGTTGAACGTCTCTATCTATTATTTGTTTAAGGTAGATAAGTATTTTCTCGCTTTTATTGGAGTAATTCCTTGTTAGAAAAGATATTTAAGCATCGGATGATAAACTAGTTATCATATTTTATCAGTACGCACGGAGGTAACAACGACGCCCAAGAACATATATATTTGCCCTTTCCATAGTTAATATTAACTACTACATTAACTATGCCCTTTCATTCCAAGTAAAGATTAAAATCTGGAAAAGAAAATACTATTGATTTTCTTCTGTTCCTTATTTTCTTCTCTTTTTGTTTTTACTGGGATACCTGTGGTAGCCCAGTTACAAATTGCAACTGTTTTTTTTTCGTGGTCCCGGGAAATCTGCAATATTTCGCAATACCCCAAGAGCCTTTGCGCCATAGTCAATACTTCGCTTGTTCACTTCAAGACAGGAGACGCGCCATGTTGAATTTGAGATTTCATCCGAGCATTAGCTTATATTTGTGCAGGTAAAAAAGGGAACTTTGGCAATTATATTATTGCAAATGCAATCAAAGCTTTTCTATCTATAATGCTATTGTGGAAATTCATGTCAATTTGAATTTTTACCGCGTATTTCCTTTGTCGATTCATGATACGATTAGTCGAAGACCCGACCCGTAGGGCCGTAGAGAAAGAAACAAGTGTTCAAAATTTGAGGTGCTTTAGCTTTATACACTCAGGAATGAAGTAAAGTTAACTACATTTATTTCTTATGTGAATTTTGTATTTTGGTGGGAAAACGGCTGATTTTTCACAACAAGAGAATGCTAGGGAATGCTGTTGAGACCCAAAATAAATTGTGGCTAATAATCGCGGATTTATTGGAACAATTTGGAACAATGAATTAAACAATGATATGTAAGTACTTATTTATTACAATACTTACTGCAACTAAGTAGATATGGACTCTTCTAATCATTGAATTGATTGAATAACTTAGTTGCAAGTGTTGTTGTTACTTTCCCTCTCAACAAATGTAAATGGATGTGTTACTTTCTAGATTAACCCATTCACAGTGTTGCGATACTTGTTTGCTCATCAACCAATGCAAAGTGTTGTGTTACTTTCTCGCTCAACCAATGCAAAGTGTTGTGTTACTTTCTCGCTCAACCAATGCAAAGTGTTGTGTTACTTTATAGATCAACCAATGCAAAGTGTTGTGTTACTTTCTCGCT